>NW_006408699.1:5823263-5851871 GCF_000296735.1 Chrysochloris asiatica
AGTAGAAAGTAGCAAAAAAATAAATCAGATGTGCTCTTTTGGTTTTGTTTCATTTTTCCAAAGTCAGAATCCATAGAAACTGCTGATTAATTAGATGTGAAAGCTAATGGAGAGGAAAGATATAAGGAACAAAGTAAGGTATCTGACTTGAGTAGTAACGATGACTAAGATTTGAGGAGCAGCTTCTCTTTTAGACATGTTAGTTTTGATTACCATTTACATAGACTCTATTTACATGGAGTTAATGCATATGGTGGGAGCACAGGGACTCCGCAGGATAACCCTGGACTGTGAGCCACAATACCAGTGGTTTGAGCCCACCAGTCATTCCTCAGGAGAAAGATGAGGTTTTCTGCTCCTGCAAAAGTCAAAATCTACTCCACAGCACCAACAACAATACATAGGATGGAGTTCCCGAGTGGTGCAAACAATGCACTTAACTGATAACTGCAAGGGAAGGGGATCCAGTCCACACAAGGGCATCTTGAAAGAATTACCTGGTGGTTTACCTCTGGGAAATCAGCCATTAATAATCCTACGAATTCAGTATAGGTCTACTCTGACATTCATTGAGTTGTTGGAATTGATTGGATAGCAATTTTTTTTGTTTGATTTGGTTCCGTTTCTGATGTATATGTTATACATATCTAGAGTTCAGGAGTGAGCTCAGAAGGAGATTTGGAGACATGAGCCCTGAAAATAGAAATAAAAATGGAAAACATGGGAATGGATATAAGACATCACCTAGAAAAAGTGTACAGAAATGCTCTGGTGTAGTTATTCTCAAAATATGGTCTCTGGACTCCTGGGAGTGCCGAAAGCCTTTTCAGGAATTAATCGGTCAAAACTACTTCCTTAACAAATATCCAGATGCTTTTTTCCTATTTTACTATTATGTTCACATACACGTACAGTGAAGTTTTCTAGAGGCTACACTCCTTGAAAAACATGCATAGGGTTACTATGAGTCAGAACTGACTCAACATCACTTAACAACAACAATAACCACTTGATGTGCATAAGGATATTTTCATTCTGAAGGCTAATTGAATGTGTGTTTTTGTATTAGCCTGTTTTAAAATTTTCTCAATTTTTATTTACAATGTGGCAAATACTGATAGACACAACCCACCTAAATGTAAGCTCTTAAGAGTCCTTAACATTTTGGACAAGTATAAAGTGGTTATGACACCTAGAAAGTTTGAGAACCAGTATGGTAGTGAAGTGAACCTAGATTCTGTAACAGACCAGGGTGGTCACCGAAGGATTTGCTGTCAGGGAAAACCATAGTCAGAGTCATGTTAAAATAAAGTCTGATGACAGGCTTGAAGATATGTTAAGATGCAGATAATTTGAAGTTTCAGAGGCCACTTAGGATGTGTATACAACAATTCAAGTATAAAATTACCAAGATTGGAACTATGAGAATAATGATAAGAATGGTAATGAACAACAAAAAAGGAAAAATAAATGTGACTGACTATGGGGACACTATTGAAGAAATTACTTGCTGAAAGCGAAGAGGTCTTGAAGTACTTGCTCATGCAGATTAAAGAACACAATCTTCAATATGAATTACAACTCAATCCTCACAACTGGACCAATCAAAAAAATTTTGATAAACAGAGAAAAGATTGAAGTTGTCAAGATTGCATTTTACTTGGATCTACAAACAGCACCCATAGAATCAGCAGTCAAGAAATCATTTATTGCATGTGACAATTCTACTACAAAAGATCTTTTTAAAGTGTTAAAGCGCAAAGATGTCACTTTGAGGATTAAGGTGTGTCTGACCTAAGCTATGATATTTTCAATTACCTCATATGCGTGTGAAAGCTGTACAATGAATAAGAAAGACAGTAGAATTGAAGCATTTAAACTATGGTGTTGTGGAATAATATAGAAAATATCATGAACTGCCAAGAGAACAAACAAACCTGTCTTGTCAAAAGTACCAGGAAGCTTCTTAGATGGGAAAGAGTAACACTTTATCTTTCGTACTTTGGACATGTGATCAGGAGAGACCAGTTCCTGGAAAAGACCATCATGCTTTGTAAAATAGAGGGTTTGTGGAAACGAGGAAGACTCCCAACGAGATGGATTGACACAATGACTGTATCAATGAGCTCAAACACAATAATAATAGTTGTGAGGAAGAGACAGGACTGCTCAGTGCTTCAATCTGTTGTACATAGGGTCTCGATAAGTTGGAACACACTTGACTGCATCTAACGACAACAGTTGAGGAAATGAAAGGAGCTAATGATAATTGGAGTTAGACAACTTTGATTGGACGAGAGGTCTTGCTTCTGCTACCATTTCAAGCACCTGCACAATGATCCTTAACATCTGATAAGGATTCATTAGGCTAACACTATTGAATAAACATATAACAACAGCTATGATGTAATCTTAAATTTTCTAGTAGCTGCATAAAAAGCTATAAAGTTAGAGTTAATGAAAAAAAAATTGTGGCACAATATATAATAACAAAAACGTTCATTTTAACCCTTTTTAAATGTACCATTCAATGACATTAGTTATATGTACCATGTTGCACTATCATCATCACTATCCATTTCCAGAAGTTTTATATCTCCAAGTCCTGGTGTAGTGCTGTAGGATCAGCACTGAAGTGCTAACTGCAAGGTCAGCAGTTCAAACCTACCAGTTGCTCCTTGCTAACCCTATACAGGGTCAGTGTGAGTCGGAACCGACTCGCTGGCACTTAATAACAACAGCAACAACAAACAGAAAGTAAATACCCCTTAAGGAATACCTCACCACTCTTCCTTGTCCCCAGTGTGTAACTACTAATAAACTTTCATCTCTATGTGACTATATGTTTTAGCTTTTGTTATAGATATTTAATGTAAGTGGGATCATATAATATTTGTCCTTTTTTTGTCTGACTTATTTCACTTATCATGATGTTAGTGAGATTCATCCATGTATCAAAACTTCATTTATCTTTATGGTTGAATAATGTAAAGGGGTTTCAAAAAGTTAGTGGAAAAATAGAATTAAAAGATAATTAGATTTTCCAAAACAAAAATGTCAGCATGATTGGCTACTACAAGAATATGCAAGTTGTTCACCAGGAAACCTTCAAGGCAAGCAATCAAATTCTTTCGGACAAACCCTCCTCCAAGACTCAAACTCAAAGGGAACACATGAGCAGGCATGTAAGCTTGCTGATGATCCATTGGGCTACTGGTGGAAGAGGGGGAAAGGCAGCAATGACAAAATGGGCTGAGTTCAACCACGTTCCATAGACTCCGGCTGACCTGGAGATGAGAGAGAAGAGAAAGGGCTGGTTGGTCTGAAGTATAGTGAGACCTGGGGACTCCTGAGCCCATGGACAAGGACATAACTACAGAGGTCTAGAGCTGACAGTGAAGCATCCAGCTGATATGCAGTGAAGGGAGATATACAAAAACACCCAAATTTGCTGATAGTACCCATTTAACCTAGCCTCAATGGCTTGATAATCAGAATTCGACTAGAGGAAGATAAAAAAAAACAATTTTTGATAAAGGAAATGAGTGTAAATTGCTACAATTTGATGAACTTGACCTATATTTATGGATGTAATATCTCCAAATACCAACAGAGAGGGAAGGCATCTTCACAACAAGTATCAATGCTATCCCTTCTATATACAGGGTAGATAGGGACAGGCAACTTAGACATTGGCTACCTAAAATGAGGGGGCAGTAAAGACATGAAGTGAGTGGCTTACAAGCTTTCATGAGGGAGTTTAGTTTCAGAGTGTGCTGGGGAAGTTAGAGTCCTCACTAAATAATTACCATCCTGTCTAGACAAGTCTGGTGAAAAGAGATGGGGATAAGAGTCTTTTGATTCAATAGTGAGTAATTGTTATCATGACTAATGGCGACTGTCACAATTGTAAAGGTAGAAGTTTTGTAACAAAAACCAGGGAGTGGTTAATCGTACAGTCCAGAAACAGAGGACCCTAGGACCATCCATGGAGAAGAGCACAAGTGGAATGCACGACCATGTCCAGAGAAGCTGCGACAACAGAGATGGAGGCACAGATGAGGACATGGAGAGAGAAAACAGCTGAGGACTCTAGACTCATGGAAAGAGATGGACTGAGTGCTGGTGGCCAGGAGGCAGGCTTGCAGAATGTGCACTTTGGTTGTTTAAATTATTATACATTCCTGAGTGTGTTTGTGTACATCTCCCCATCTCTCACCCCTCCAAAAAAACACCAGAAAAACAAATGCAATGGAAGCAAATACTGTTGAATGATGATGCACAGAGGAGATTGTAATAATTGCAATGAACCGTTGGTGTTCTCCCATATAAACTATTGCACAGTTCACACACACACACACACACACAAAAAAAAAGAATGGGTTTAAAAAAAAAAAAAAAAGATAGTAAGATTTTCCATGAACGTTTTTGAAATTTTTGAAGCTTTCTTGTATTTCATTGTATGGATATATACCACATTTTCCTTATCTCTTCTGTTGATGGCCACTTGGATTGTTTCCACTTTCTGGCTATTGTGAATAATCTTACAACTAACCCTGGTGTACATGCATCAGTTTAAGCCCTTGCTTCAAGTCTTTAGTACCTTTACAATTGTGACAGTCACAATTAGTCATGATAACAATTACTATTGAATCATAAGAATCTTATCTCCATCTCTTTTAACCAGACCCATCTATACAAGATGAAAACTATTCAGTGGGAACTCTTTCTTCCCCCACACACTCTTAAACTCCCCCTTGAAATCTTATAAATCAGACACTTCGTGCCTATATCACTTCCTCATTTTAGGTAGCCAATGTCTAAGTTGCTCATGCCATGTACTTCTTTAGGTAAAATCTGAACGGAGGAAAGGGAAAATGCAATAAAATGAAAAAAGATTAGACCTTGGTAGTGCATAGCAAATCATCATAGTATGCCTCCTCACCATATGCTTATTCCATGAAAAGTTCATGTTCCAAGAAAAATGAGAAATTAAGATGCATAGCATTGAAGATGCTGGAAAGAATCAAAGAAGTCTATATGATAAAATGAATAGTCATTTTCTATGTTATTACACATATTTATTTGTCTCATTATCTTAGAATGATATTATACAAAGCTAGAAATATTTAAAATTTGAAGTCCCCATATCTGTTTCCCTTGCTCATGTGTGGTCTACTCACACAAAGTCTGTTTTGCTGATAGGTTATGAACCTCTCAGTTATTTGTTGTTGTTTTCTTTTGATTATGAGAATCCAGGGGCCATGGTCTAATGTTGCTATGGCAATGACTATGTACAACTAGATGATTAAGGGTGGGGAGGAGATTATTATATCTTAAAACACACTTTGTATGTACATTCATTTTCAGAGTTTTAAGAAGTCCTGCATGCATTTTTTTCTCTTGTATCTACACAAACATCAAAGAGAAGCATGCTATATTTTACCAATCTAGAACAATGAATTTCTATTGCTCCTATTAAATAACTGGAGAAACTCAATGTGCCCCAAAGAATATGTTACTAATAATAGTCCTTCAAAAAGATATTGAATCAATACTGGATTAATTTCCATATGTGTCTCTGTGTGTGCATGGTTGTGTAAGTAAAGTGTACTCTTTAAAGTAAAAAATAGGATGAATGTAGGTGTTTTTTTGGTTACTATGAAGGGGCCATTAAAGATGAAAGCACTTTAAAAATGTTTACAAGTGTTTAAGAATATACTTTGCCAGCTGTGCAGATTCAATACATTGAGAAAGGCTAATTTCTTATTTCAAAGTTTCCGTAAGACCTGATCATGAAAAAAGAATACACGGGCGAGGTGTGGGGGTTACTTCATTTGTAAACCTAGTTTAAAATTGTCCTACAATTTAAGTTCTCAGATTTTTGACATATTACGCTTTGTTGTTGTGGCATAGAACTTTGCACTATGAGTTTTAAAAGCATTGATTCTTCATTGAGTGGCCATATGTTGACTGGCCAGGCATGCTTGGTTTCCTTACACTTTGCTTAAGATAAAGCAATATCCTTGCATTTGATGAGGAACAGCACTGTCCAACAGAGATATAAGATGATCTGCATATGTAATTTAAATTTTTCTCAAAATTACATTTGAAGTTTAAAATAAATACATAAAATTAATTTTTATAATATATTTGATTTACTCCAATACCCAAAATGTTAGAATTTCAACATGCAAGTAATATAAAATTATTGTTATGTTGTATATTCTTGATTTGTATCAAGTCTTTGAAATCCAGTTTAATTTACACTTACAGCACATCTCAATTTGGGCTAGTAATATTTCAAGTACTCAATAGTCACTTGTGTGTATATGGTGTGTATTGGTGTGGTACTGGTGTGGTGCTGTAGGTTAATGTGCCAGACTGCAAAGTCGTTTGAACTGCAAAGTTGGCTGTTCAAGCTCACCAGCTGTCCTCGGAAAACCTATACAGGGTCACTATGGGTCGGAATCAACTCGACAACAACAATAACAACTGTAGGATAAGCACTGGACCACAAGGTGAATTCGAACCGCAAGTAGGCAGATCAAACTCACCAGCAACTCCTCAAAAACTCTATACAAGGTCATGACGAGTAGGAACTGACTTGATGGTACTGAACAACAATAACAACATGAACAATTGTCACATGTGGGTAGTGCCTACCATACTGGGCAGTGAACCACTAAACTAAGGAAAATTTGAGTTTGTTTAGAATATAGAAGATATTCAATATAAGACTTCTTGAGATAATAATCTAGCTTCTTTAGAACAAGTTGTTGTTGTTAAGTGCTGTCAAGTAGGTTGCGACTCATAGCAACCTTGTATAGGGTTTCCAAGGAGCAGCTGGTGGGTTTGAACTGCTGACCTTTCGGTTAGCAGTCCAGCGCTTATTCTACCACACCAGGACTCCTTTTAGAAGATGAGAGCTTTCCAGTTTACAGAGGACATTACTGTATTCAAAGGACAAACTAAATATGTGTGGATTACTTGACATTCGTGCAATGCCTAATGATGAATGGTGTTTCACATACACTCTCCTTTGTGATTCTAGTCATAATTCGGAGTAATAGGGAGGGAAGAGAAGTTTATTCAATCTTAATCTTTAGGCTCCATATTTTATGACACAACCATTGACCACAATCTCAGGTTGTTGTTGTTATTGTTAAGGATCATAGAGTCAGTTCTAACTTACAGCAACCGAGTATAGGGTTTCCAAGGAACGGTTGGTCATTTGAACCCTTGACCTTGTGGTTCAAACCAACCTTATGGTTGAATGCTTATCTTACAGCACCACACCAGGTACAGTTACCAGATAATGAGCAAGCTAAGTCAGCTAAATTAAAATGTATACTAGCATTTTCTTGTCCTTTTTTTTTTTTTTTTTTTTTTTTAAGCATCTGTTTTGTGGGTGTCTGGAAGGGTTCATACTTGTCCCACATCTCCAATTTTTAATATGTTTAGATCCAGGATAAAATGAGAATTGAGTCTTTTTATGCTTAAGAATCTATCGATTCATCTACGGGGAAGGAGAGAAATGATCCTTAGGACTATCTCCCTCAGGACTCAAAGTCCAACAGCAACCCACCGCCAGTGCCGTGGTCCTTTGGAAAACCAAAAACTAAACTTGTCATTGAGCTGATCCTGACGCATGGTGACCCCATGTTAGAGTAAAACTCCTCCAGAGGGTTTTCCTGACTATAACCTTACTGGAAGGCCCCTGGATGGTGCACATGATTTGCACTGGATGATACAAATAGTCAAGTACTTAATTACTAGCCCAAAGGTTCAAATCCATCCAACCCTCAGAAAACAGGCCTGATGAACTGCTTCCAAAAGGTCACAGCCTCGAAAACCCTATGAAGTAGTTCTACTCTGCCCACATGGAGTTACCATGAGTTGGAATAAACTCCATGGCAACTAATAGCAATGACACTAATTAAAAGGTGAGTGGTTTGAGCTCACCCAGTGGCACCGTGGAAGAATAGGTATCAGTGAGTCAGTTCCTACTTACGGCAGCTCTATGTGCACCAGAATTAAACTCTGACCAATCCTGCACTAAAGCCCACTGGTGCAGCTGCTGTGTCAATCCATCTCTTAGAGGGTCTTCTTTTTTTTTGCGGACCCTCTACCAAGTATGATGGCCTTCTCCAGGGACTGGCCTCTCCTGATAACATGTTCAAAGCACATAAAACAGTCTCACCATCCTGGCTTCTAAGACATATTCTGGCTATACGTCTCCCTAGACCGATTTGCTCATTCTTCTGACAGTCCATGGTATACTCAGTATTCTTCACCAACACTATAATTTAAATGCATCTTTTTTCTTCAGTCTTCCTTATTAATTGTCCAGTTTTCACATGTATTTTGAGGTGGTTGAAACTGCCACAGTTTGGTTAAAGTATACCTTAATCCTCGTGATTGGATTTCTGCTTTTTAATACTTTAAAGAGATCTTTTACAGCAGATTTGCCTCATGCAATATGTCATTTAATTTCTTGATTGCCGCTTCCATAGGCATTGATTGTGAATCTAAATAAAATTACATTTGTGACAACTTCAATATCTTATTTATTTATCATGATGTTACTCATTGGTCCAGTTATAAGGATTTTTTGTTTTATGTTGAGGTAAAATTCATATTGTAAGCGTTTGTATTTGCTCTTCATCACTGAGTGCGTCAAGCATTCTTTCATAAAGTAAAGTTGTGCCATCTGCATATCTCAGGTTGCCATGAGTCTTCCTCCAATCTTAATGCCATGCTCTTCATATAGGTCACCGTCTTGGATTACTCACTCAACATACAGATTGAGTAAATCATGATGAAAGGATATAACCATAATCTTTAAAGACTGTTGTTGTTGTTAAGTGATGTTGAGTCAGTTTCAACTCAGCGACTCTGAATGGAGTTTCCGAGGAGCAGCTGGTGGATTTGAACTGCTGATGGTTCGCAGTCCAGTGTTGATCCTACAGTGCCACACCAGGAGATTATGGCTAAGAAAATCCTATGAATCTCAGTTCTACTCTGTAACACATGGTGCTATCATGACTCAGAATTGACTCCAAGGCAAAAGTTTTGTGTTTTTTTTTTCCTTTCCTAGTTTCTTAAATCATAACAAAAGCAGATAATCAGTCTTTTCTTCTGCAGCACCACTGGGTGGTTTCAAACTGTCGATCTTCAGGTTTTTTGTGCCATCCAGGGATGAGTCAGGCTGCTAACCTCAAGGTCAACAGTTCAAAACTACCAGCCATTTCAGGGGAGACAGATGAGGCTTCTTGCTCCTGTAAAGAGTTACAGCCTCAGAAACCCTATACAGGATGGCTACGAGTCAGAACCGACTCCACAGCACACCACCACCACCACTACCAGGGACCTTTTGGAGGCCTGGTGTGGTGCTGTAGGATAAAGCACTGGACTGCAAGGTCAGTTTGAACAGCTAGGTCAATGGTTCAAACTTACCAGCTGCTCCTCGGAAACCCTAAACAGGGTCACTATGAATTGGAACGACAATAAGGGACGTTTTGGTCCTTTGATAGTAAAATCAATTATATTTTACCAGGTCTTTTATAGGACAACTATGTCGTCTAGTGCAGAGTTGGATAAAGAAGTAAGTCATCTTAAATGTAAAGCACCTAATTTATGAGATTTAATCATTTTTCAAGGAGCCCTGGTGGCAGTGTGGGTTATGGATTGGGCTGTTTATCTTAAGGTCAGCATTTCAAAACCACCAGCCACTCTGCAGAGAAAGAGGAGGCTTTCTGTTCCCATAAAGCTTTTGTTGTTGTTAAGTACCGTGGAGTCGGTTCCGACCCATAGTGACCCTGTACAGGGTTTCCAAGGCTGTAAATCTTTACGGGAGCAGAATGCCTCATCTTTCTCCCATGGCGCGGCTAGTAGTTTCGAACTGCTGACCTTAGATTTGCAGCCCGATTCATAACCACTACGCTACCAGAGGCTTTACAACCTGGGAAATCCTATTATGGTGGTTATGTGTCAGAAGTGACTCAGTGGTAGAGGCAATCACTTTTCAAGGAGCACCCAAATAGTTGAAATAACACCAATATTAGTTTCTTAGCTTTTTGTGTTGCTAAAGTTAAAATGTGACACTGTAGGATTAACACTAGACGCAAAGGTTCAGCGGTTCGAACCCACCAGCTGCTCCTTCGAAACCCTATACAGGGTCGCTATGAGTGGAACCAACTCTACGGCACTTAACAACAACAAAGTTCAAATGTGGCGCTGTAGGATAGGTACTGAACTGTAACCATAAGGTCGGCTGTTCAAACCCATCAACAATTCCTGGGGAACACTATACAGGGTTGCTATGAGACAAAACTGACTACCCACCACTTATCAGTAACAACTAAGTTAAAATGACTTCGTTCACTTTCTGTCACAAAGGTCAATAGAATTTAGGCTATGTCACAAAGGTCAATTGAATGTAGGCTAACTTCTGTTGATTGGTAATATTGTCATTATATTTTCAGTAATAATTCACAAGGGAAGCACACCCATAGGTTAACAAGGCTCTAGGGATTTAAAGAAATTTTTTACTTTATTTCTTCCCATTTCTTTAATCTGTGCCTGTAATTTAATGAGATGTTGCTGCGGAGGCAACTTGGATAGAATGGATCTTCTGTTGTCAAACCTAGATTTCAAGTTGCAGACGGCCAAATCACCTGGCACAGATGGTCTAGCTTTGATTGTTCATCTAAACAGGGAAGGTGTCACAAGCAATTGGACAATTGGTCATTCCAGAGCCTAGACAAAGAGGCCGTCCTTTCACAGACGCGCGTAGTGCTACAGATGGATATTAGTACAAACGGAACAGAAATACTGGAGATGACACGGTATGAAGGAGCCATGAGTGTCTCCAGGTGCAATCCTGTTATAAAGTCTTTAGTGCACCTGCCCGTGAGTGTGTATCAGAAGACTTGGACCGGTGGATCTTTGTTAAAACAAAAACTACATAGCGCGAACCACCAAGAAGTCTTTGCTGCGGGATTTAAGTTTCCCCAAACAAATTAAAAAGTCTCAGGAGTCCTGGTGTGGTGCTGTTGGATAAGCACTAGACTGCAAGGTCATTTGAATAGCAAGGTCGGCGGTTCGCTATGAGTCGGAACCCACTTGACGGCACTTAGCTCTCAGCGGGCCTTTTCCTGTTGTTCCGCAGCCCCGCCCCAAGTATCCAGTCTTATCTCACTGCCCCCACCAGGGAAGCCTCTGCCGCCTGCCCTGCAGCAACCAGCCCCAGCGGCTGCCAGAGGGCGCAGGGGGCGGAGGCGCGGCAGGGGCGGGCTCAGTCGCTAACACAACGCCCCCTTCCCCGCCGGCCGGCTGTTGAGGCCAGTGGTAGGAGCGACGCGCACTGCCAGCCGAGGGGGGTGTGAGATGGGGGCGGTAGAAGGAAGGGGACGCCCGCACTAATTAGAAGCAACCGCACACTTCAAAAGGGTGTCGGAGCTGAGCTCCCCTCCTGTGCCCCCTGAACTTCAAAGCGGCCGGCGCTGACCCAGCCGCCTCGCTGCGCTCTGGAGCCTTGCAGCCCCAGCGCACACGCCTGGTGGCCATGACCCGGGCGCTCAGCTCCGCGCTTCGCCTTGCTCTCCTGCTGCTCTCGGAGGCCGCTGCTCTCTCTGCAGGTACGGCAGGCGTCCCTTCCCTGCGAGCGTGGGTGTTGGGAGCAATCTGTAGCTGGGCAGGGCGCTAGGGAATGGGGTCCTCAGAGCAAACTGTCCTTCTGAAGCAAGAGGGGTAAGCCCTACCCTGGTGGAGAAGGCGCGGGATAGAGTGCAGCGTGGGCAAATGACGTCTGGCAGCTGGAGGGAAAGACAGGTGTGTTGGGATGAAGCCAGCAGGACAAGGGGGCAAAGCTACTGGACGTGGGCGCCTAGATAATAGAGGTGAGGTGAGTGTCAGGAATTTGGGGGCTGCTTGCAGTAGAGGGAGTAAGAAGCGTGTCTGTGGATGCGCGCGTGGTGGGTGGGTGGCTCGAGACGGGTGGCCTCCTCACAAGTTCACCCAGAAGGAGCAGGGAGGGCCCTGGAAAGCTGCTCTAGGATGGTAGTATGTGTATGTGTGTTAGCGTAGAGGGTGTCGTGGACGCGATTCAGCTTGAGTTTTAGGAGGCGAGGGATAGCCCTAAAGCCGCTGGTGCCAAGTTATAGAGGCGGGAGTGGGAGCTCAAACCTCCGTGGTTTGCAACGCACATTGTTTTCGAGGTACGCTCTTTACTAAGAGTTGCCGGAGAAAAAAAATCTGGCAAGCACCCAGCGTTTATAGCAGGTCTGTGACTTGATAGGCTAAATAGAGCCCTCAGCCCAAGCTAGAAACCAAACGTGTCCTTATAGTGTTCACTAGAAACTGGGACAAATGCATCTTTACTAAAATCAACTCTAAAACTATTTTTATTGCGATATTAGCCGGGGTTGTGTAGCTCAGGAACAGAGTTCTTGTTAACTCATTTTTAAACATTTCAAACAGACATTTAAGACATTTGCACATAAAAACCTAGTGTTTTTCTGTAGAGATGTACGTTGTCCGAATGTGATTTTGATGTATTTTTGTTTTCCCAATCTGTTTGACCATGGGGAGTCATGGTGTGAAGCTGTTGGCTAATGCGTCAGACTGCAAAATCATTTGAACTGCAGGGTCGGTGGTTCAAGCTCACCAGCTGCTTCTTGGAAACCCTATTCAGGGTCGCTATAGGTCGGAGTTAACTCGACGGCACTTAACAGCAACAGTCTTCCTTTAAGATCACCAGCTGCTCCTCGGAAACCCTATACAGGGTCGCTATGGGTCAGGACAGACTGTATGGTACTTAACAACAACAACAGCAAGTCTTTCTATGGAGTTCCGGTGTGACGCTGCTGGTTAATGCGCTGGACTGTAAAGTTGGTTTGAACAGCAAGGTCGGCAGTTCAAGCTCACCAGCTGCTCCGTAGAAACCAAATACAGGGTCGCTATGAGTCCGAACTGATTCGGATTATTTACAGATTATACATATATATTGCTGTTATTTACAGATGTCAATTTTTTTTTATCTTTAAAATTTTTATTTGATATCCTCAGAGAAAATATAAAGCAAGAAATATTAACATCAAAAGAAAAAGTAAGAGTAGGCTGTAAGAATACACACCTGTCTTTGTCTCTTCACTACAAGTAAACTGGGAAGAACTGTCTAACTGTGTGGCCCCCACACCAGCAGTGGAAGTGTCATACGTATACCAGTAAGGAGATCTTGATTTGTTGTTCATGTCTGCACTGCGGAAATCATGATGATAGCATTCATAAAATGAATGTGGGGATTGTATACAGTTAGAGTTTTACAGGGACTTTTTACTTCATTCAAATATACCTTATGATATTTCTGTCTTCTTATACTTTCCTGAGCAGTTAGACCCTGGGAAAGGGTATGAAGGCTCCGCCTCCCTACCCACCTGCCTCTATGTTGCACATGCTTCAGCACTAACTTCTCTCGCTCCCAGCGAGAGAATCATTAAATACAGCATTTAAGTGAACATTTGATTATTTTTGTTGTAAGGGGTTTTTGAGGGGTGGCTGGTGAACTTAAACCGCTGACCGTAAGAGTCAAACCGACCTTGCAGTTCAGCGCATTAACCCGCAGCGCCACACCAGGGCTCCATTTGATTATTGGTGGTGGTGTACCTTGGAGTCGGTTCCGACTCATAGCGACACTGTATAGGGTTTCCGAGGCTGTACATCTTTACCGGAGCAGAAAGCCTCATCTGCCTCTGCGAAACAGCGGGTAGTCTTGAACTGCTGACCTTAAGATTAGCAGCCCAATTCGTACTGGTAGCGTAGTGGTTACAAATTGGGCTGTGAACCGCAAGGTCAGCAGTTCGAAACTACCAGCTGTTCCGTGGGAGAAAGATGAGGCTTTCTACTCCCGGAAAGATTTACAGCCTCGGAAACCCTGTACAGGGTCGCTATGAGTCGGAACCGACTCCACGGCACATAACCACAACCACCACCAAGCTACCAGAGCTCCTTCCATTTGATTATTGTTGTTATTAAGTGCCGTTGAGTCGGTTCCGACTCATAGCAGCCCTGTATAGGGTTTCTGAGGAGTGGCTGGTGAGCTTGAACCGCTGACCTTTCCTTAAGACCGACTTTGCAGTCCAGCACATTAGTCACCAAAACAGGAGTATTAAAGCATTCTGTTGCTGTTGTTGAGTGCTGTCGAGTTGGTTCCACTCATAACAGCCCTACAGAGGGTTTCTGATTGGCGACTGGTGGGTTTGAACCACCTACCTCACTATTAGCAGTCCAATGATTATCCTACAGCGCCATACTATTTATTTTGCAAATACTTAATTTTTGTTGTTGTTGAGAATGTACACAACAAGAACACATACCAGTTAGACAGTTTATACTTGTTCAATCCTCGGCATTGAATGCATTCTTTGAATTGCACAACCATTATCACTTTTTTTTCTGAGTTGTTGCATTCTAGTTCACTTTGAAAAGACACAACCTTTTAAGAAACCAGATGTACCCAGATAGTACCATAGCTGAGGTGACAGGGTAAAGCCAATTATTTCAGCATTGGGAAGGAAACTGACTACGGGAGTCTTTATAGGATCTAGATAAAAACTCTACTTGGTACACTCAAAAGTGCTCTTGGTGACTTAATAATTCACTACCATCAAGTGGATTCCAACTCAAAAACAGAAAGCCTCATCTGTCTCCTGTGGAGCATCTGGTGGGTTTGAACCACTGACTTTGTCGTTAGCAGTTCAGTACTTATCCTACAGGACCACCAGGTCTTGTTTGATGACTTCATAGAGCCTACCAAAAAAACTGGTTTTCCAGGTATCGTAATTTTGACAGGGCATCTGTGCAACTAACTATCTCTTAGGCTTGTCAGCACAACCCTTTTTAATTTGGGGAGTTAACAACTTGGTTGCAGACATTTTAAAAAACAGGCTCTCCATTATCTTTTATCTAGTCTGAAAGGAATATTTTGATATGTTACAGATCTTTAGAAAAATTTCAGAGTTACTGGGCATAGCAGCATAATAAAACATGTCCCGCTATGTTCTTGAAAGTAATTTATAATGGTTTGGCATTGAAATGTATATATATATGCAATATCCATTCTAATGTGATTATTTCCTCAAAATCTGAAATCTAAGAAAATGCCTGACATGGGGATAATGTATCCATCCAGTAGAGAACGACTTATCAAATTACCTTTTCAATGAACATTTCTATGCCAAATACAATAATTTTAAACCTCCTTAAGAAACTTTCACACCTCTTTGTTTCCTAAAAGAAACAATGTCTATTGTTACCTACCCTTCCCCCCCCTTCCTATTTTGAATTGATTCTTAGGCTATTTGTAGAAGGATTCAGGTAATTTCCTTTTTAAATTGGTGTTCTCGTGTGGTTTTCTACATTATTTTTGACCTGGTCACTTTTGGAAATTATATTATTATCATTTGTGAAAATATGCTTTTCATGATTGGCGTGCTATAATGGATGTTGCTCTGGGCATGGTGGACCAGTGAAACTGTATAATAGAAACTATACCAGCTTTCAACTTTGCTCAGCTGAGTACCAAGCCTAGGACCTTAAATATTTGACAGTATTGATAAATGCACAAATCTTCCTTGCTTTGATTTTTTTCCTCCAGCACCTCTATCATCCCAGGCTTGCCATGCAGTTACAGAATAGTTATCATTGCTATACACTGAGACTCTTAGAGGATAAGCATTGGTGGAAACTTAGAAAAAAAATGTTTATTGGCCTGCTCTGGATTAAAAATTAGGCTGCTCTTAATTGTTCTTATTATTTAGGTTCTGGATTCATTTATATTACTTAGAAAGATGTGACATGACCTCACAGTGGTGGTGGTTATATGCTGTGGAGTCGGTTCCGACTCATAGCGACCCTACATAGGCTGTAAATCTTTACGGGAGCAGAAAGCTTCATCTTTCTCCTGTGGAACAGCTGGTAGTTTCGAACTACTGACCTTGCGGTTCACAGCCCGATTCGTAACCACTACGCTAGCAGACCTCACAGTAATCATGCATAATGAAGAATGACAGAGACTGTACAGGAATCTCTCTTTATTGAAGCGATGATTTGGATATTAGATGGATATGCTCTTTGTGCATTCTTTTCTAATTTCATGAAACACCGTTGTCCTCTGATTGGGAAAGGATGATTGAAATTAAAAGCACACGTGGGCCATTATGAGTCGAACAGTAACTAAAAAACAAGTACAACACAGAGACCTAGCCTGTTTCATCTAAACATGAGAAGATAACTTTTATTTCATAACTGAGGTGGGAGTGGGGTTTGGAGAGTGACAACAATTGAGCAAGAAACACCTGGCTATGTATTTTGAAAAGTTAGCTATTCCACTCTGACACACATGGGTCATAGAGTCCACCATTTATGGATTAACTGGTAATAATAGTTTGTGATTCTCCTTAAAGCGTTAGGCTGTGCCCTCTGGGAAGTGAAAGTGAAAGCCTTGCCCTCCTTTGCCACCTTTGCCCTTCCTTAGATGTAGTGAGAGGCTCCTTGGTTCCAAGGAAGAGACATCTCTGACCCAAGAGAAGCTCTCTATACAGGAGCCTTCACGGGCTTATTTATTTATTCCTTGACTCTACTGTCTATTATCTAACCTCAAGCTTAAAAATTTTGAGTTGTTCTGAATCCCTAAAATCATGAACAAAATAAAACTACAAACAAAAAAACAGAACTGGATTTGGAGTGTGAGAGAAAGAGGGGGCAAAGACTGACAGCAAGTGCTTGTCCTGAACAATGGAAGACTGTTCAACCACAGGGACAGACTTCAGGAGAGCTGGTCTGACAAGGGAGAGGGACTGAGTAAATATTGGGAATTCAGTGTCAGATATGTTGTTTGTTAGATACTAGCTGTCACTCATCTGTCAGTTTGTCATACTGTGGTGGTTTGTGTGTTGCCGGGCCACCAGTACTTTAAAGACAAGCAGGGTCACCCAGGGTGGATAGGTTTCAGTGGGGCTTCCAGACTAAGACTCAGAAGCAAGAGAGGTGCTTAACTTCTGAATGGTTGGTGGTTATGTGCCCTGGAGTTGATTCTGACTCCTAGTGACCCTGTGTAGACTTTCCAAAGCTGTAAATCTTTATGGGAGCAGAAAGCCTCAGCTTTCTCCTGTGGAATAGCTGGTATTTTCAAAAGGCTTACCTTGAGGTTAGCAGCCTGACTTGTAACCACTATGCTAAGAGACTAAGGTAGACAACCTACGAATGGTTAGCCTCAGAAAATCTTGTGAATAGCAGTGGAAAATTGTCTGATACAGTGCTGAAAGATGAGCTCCTCCGAACAAGGGGGTACTGAATATTTTAAAATCAGGGCAGGTGTATACCAGGGTTATATCCTTTCAACATACTTAGTCAATTTTCCGAGCATATAATCCCAGAAACTGGATTATATGAAGAAGAATGCAACATGAAGATTAGAGGTAGATTCATTAATAACAATTCTTTATGACTTGCATATAGTACCATCTTGCTTACTGGAAGTGAAAAGAACTCAAAGTGCTTAATGAAGAAGATAAAAGACTAAAGAAGTTATCTAATGACTTCAGTTTGGATCCACAAGCAATATTCATGGAAACAGCAGTCAAGAAATCAAAGGGTTTCTTGAATTAGGCAAATTCACTACAAAAGATCTCTTTAAGTGTTAAAGAGTGAAGACATCACTGTGAGGACTAAGGTATATGCCTGACCCAAGCCGTGGTAGTTTCAATGGACCCATATGCAGGTGAATGTTGAACACTGTATAAGCAAGACCATAGAAGAATCTAAGTGTTTGAATTATGGTGTTGATAAAGCATATTGAAAATACCATGGATTGCCAGGAGAACAGAAAAATCTGTCTTGGAATAAGTATAGCCAGAATGCTCATTAGAAGTCAGGATGTCGAGACTTTGTGTCTCGTACTTTGGACATGTTGTCAGGGAGGATCACTCCCTGGAGAAAGACATTGGATTGGAAAAGTGGACGGTCAGTGAAAAAGAGGAAGAAACTTAAAGAGATGGATTGACCCAATGGCAGCATCAGTGGGTTCAAACGGAATGACAATTTTGAATGGCACAGGGCTGGGAACTATTTCATTCTGTTGTATATAGGGTTGTTATGAGTCAGAACTGACTTGATGGCACCTAACAACAATTTTTGACACTAGGAGTACCTAGATGGGAATAGGTTGCTAACGGAAAGATTGGCTATCCGAGTTTACCCAGAAGTACCTGAGAAGAAAGGCCTGTTGACTGACTTCCTCAAAATCAGCCATTGAAAATCTTACATACTACATTTCTGCTCTAACACATATGAAATCGCCATGAATCACAATTGAATACCGGGAAAGTGGTTTTATTAGACACTAAACTGGAGAAGTCAAATAAGCAATTGGTTTTATGGTTCTTGAGTTCAGGTGATAAATCTGGGCTGAAAATAAAGTGATTGAAAGTAAAAAGTCATATACAGATAAATTTAAAAGACACATTTAATAGGGTTATAGATTTAGCAAATAAAGTACAGAATGCCCTGCTAAATCAATTTTTAGAAACAATAAATGGTTTTTTAGTATAAGTCACAAATAACACATGGGCATGTTGCTGTTGGTGTCAAGTGCCATCAAGTTGGTTCCAACTCATAGCAACCTTATGCACAACAGAACAAAAGCTTGTCTGTCCTATGCCAATCTCACATTCGCTGCTATGCTTGAGCTCATTGCACAGCTCGTGGGGGTTCTTCCTCTGTTTCTCTCACTCTCCACTCATTTTCTTGGGACTGGTCCCTCTTGGTAATATGTCCGAAGCATGAAAAATGGAGTCTGCTCATCTTGGCTTCTAAGAAGCATTTTGGTTGTACTTCATCCAACACAGATTCATTTGTTCTTTTGGCAGTGGATGGTAGTTCTAATATTCTCTTTCAACACCATAACTCAAATGCATCAATTCTTCTATGGTTTTCGTTATTCATTGTCCAGCTTTCGCATGCATTATGTATGAGTTATTGAAAATACCATGGCTTGAGTCAGGTACACCTTAGTCCTCAAACTGACATCTCTGCTCCTGAAAAACTTTGGCCATGTGATGCTGTGGATTAATGTGCTGGACTACAAAGTCGGTTTGAGCCACAAGGTTGGTGGTTCAAGCTCACCAACCACTCTGTGGAAACCCTATAGAAGGTTGCTGTGGGTTGGAACTGACTTGATACCACTTAACAACAACAATATTAAAATTATTCATTGTTTAATTCAAATTAACAGGATGTTCTTAATGTCATCATTAAGTGCCATCAAGTTGGTTTTGAATCATAGCAACCTTGCATAGGATTTCGAGGCTGTGAATCTTTGAGGGAGCAGAAAGTCTCTTCTTTCTCCTGTGGCTTGGCTGGAGGGCTTGCACAGTGGACTTGAGGTTTGTAGTTCAGTGCTTATCTGATGGAGTCACTGTGTTCTTGTATTTTATATTAATATTAAAGGGACATTATGGTGAGATGATCTATTCATGACCCATGTATTCCTGGCTCTTTTATTAAAAAAAGAAATGTATTCCTCTTCTAGCTCTGTCTGCTACTGTCCCCATATGCATTTTTGAGGGGTCACTTCAAACTATTTGCACAAGTTTATCCCTACTGCTTATGTGTTAACAAACTTAGATGTGTATCTTGACATAAAAAAAAAAGTGTGAAAAACACAAGAATGCTTTCTGCACTCCCTGGAAGTGATTGTTAGTGAGAGCAGTTGGATTTCCCCAAATTTGTTTGTGATTGTTATTTTCGGATGTATTTTTTAGAGTATTTTCCTTTTGAATAAACTCTTGTATGTTTTTCTTTTAGGGAAAAAAGCTTGCAGGCAGTAGCCAAGATTCAGCCTATTTTATTTTTATTGGCAGATTTGCATTTTTTAATGGTGAAAAGAAAGTGAAGAGAGGATACTGGGTTGATTCTTTATGATCTGCTAATCTGACACTGTTCTTTCTTTTTTTTTTTTTTTTTTAGGGAAATGAAAGATAGGTTTATTAAAAGAGATGTTTTCGCCTGATACTGTGCTTAATAGATGATTTCAAGTCCTTTGGTTGAAGAGTCACCACTACCAGCCATTGCTGTCAATTCATGGCAACCCCATGTGACAGAGTAGAATTGTCCCATGGAATTTTCAAGGTTGTAATATCTATGGAGTCCTGGTGTGGTGCTGTGGGCTAATGCATCAGACTACAAAGTTGTTTGAACTGCAAAGTCAGTGGTTCAAGCTCACCAGCTGCTCCTTGGAAGCCCTATACAGGGTCGCTATGGGTTGGAATCGACTCAACTGCACTTAACAACAACATCTATGGAGGAGTCCTGGTGTGGCAATGTAGGATAAACACTGGATTGCTAACCGCAAGGTTGGCAGTTCAAGCCCACCAGCTCCTCTTTGGAAACCCTGCACAGGCTTGCTATGAGTCAGAACCAACTCCTTGAGACTTAACAACAGCAATAATCTCTATGGAAGCTTCCTGCTACATTTTTTTCCTGCAGACCAGTGGTAGGTTCAGATCACTGACCTTTTAGCTATCAGCTGAGCACTAAGTATATAATTTATGCATGTGAATTTTCTTCTGCATTTTCCATTGCTTTGGCCATTTCTGTCTTTGTCAAACAACTGATTGTCAAAATCGTAAGGTTTATCCTGATCACAGTTAAGAAATTATGTATATTGCAATGTGTTCATAAGTGCTACAGAAGTGACACTTTTTTAGAAGGACCCATTGTTGTTGTTGTTAACTGCCATAGTGTCTGTTCCAACCCATAGCAGCCCTTGTAGGGTTTCTGAGGAGTGGCTGGTAAGCTTGAACCGCCAACCTAGCGGTTCAAACCAACTTTGCAGTCTAGCACATTAACCCTCAGTCCCACACCAGGATTCAACCTGTGCCTGATCCCAGTCATTTTCCTACACATCTTCCTGAATTGTTGTTAAGTGCCGTTGGTTGATTCCAACCCACAATGACCCTGTATAGGGTTTCTAAGGAGCAGCTGGTGAGCTTGAACCACTGACCTTGCAGTTCAAATGACTTTGCAGTCTGAAACATTAGCCCACAGTGCCACACCAGGACTCCCTTTTCCTGAATAGTGACCCCTTTTAGACCTATGCCTGACCCCAGTCTTATAGGGGTCACAATTCAGGAAGATGTATAGAAAAAGGACAGAAGAAAAAGCAAAGTAACTTTTTCTTATGATCCGTTGCTTTGGCCCCAAATTGGATGGTTGTTGTTAGGTGCTGTGGTATTGGTTCCAAGTTATAGTGACTTCGTGTTCAAAAGAGTGACATGTTGCCCAGTCTTACACCATCTCATGCTGTTGCTATGGTTGAACATATTGTTGCAGCCGCTGTGTTAATCCATCACTTTGAGGATCTTCCTCTACTTTACCAAGCATGGTGTCCTACTCTAGGGATTGATCCCACCGGATAACATGCTCAAAATCCATTAGATGAAGTCTCATCAATCTGGCATGTAAGGAGCATTCTGTTTGAACATCCAAGACATATTTGTTCATTCTTCTGGCAGTACAGTATTCAATATGCTTTGCCAACACTATAATTAAAGGTATCAAGTCTTCTTCATTCTTCCTTATTCACTGCCTAACTTTTGCATGCATTTGAGGTGACTGAAAATACCCTGGCTTGGATTAAATATACCTTAATTCTTACTCACAAGTGAAACCTTGCCCTTAAACAGTTTAAAGAAGTCTTTTTGCAACAGATTTACCCAATGTAATGTTGTTGTTGATACATGTCATCTAATCAGTTTTGGCTCAGTGACCCATTACTGGGTTTCCTAGGAGCTGCAGGTGAGTTTGAACCTCCGACAAGTGCTTATCCCACAGTGCCACACCCTGACTCCAGGTAATGTCATTTTATCTCTTGATTGCTTCTTCCATGGGCATTGATTGTGGATCCAAGTAAAATGAAATACTTGACAATATCAACATTTTCTTTATTTATTATGATGTTGCTTATTGGTCCAGTTGTGAAGATTTTTGTTTTCTTTATGTTAGTGTATAATCCATATATACCTTTCTTGATTTTAAACCAGGCAGCCTGTTCCAATGACTGCCTTTGGGTCGAGGTACATGAGTGTTCTAGAAATTCCATTCTTCACAATGTTGTTCTTAATTTGTCATGTCTATGCACAGTCGAATGCCTTTGCATAGTCAGTAAAACACCTTTTGCAACTCCTGGTGTGACATTGTAGGATCAGCACTGAACTGTGAACCACAAGGTTGGCAGTTCTAACCCACCAGCTGTTCCTAGGAAACACTGTACAGGGTTGCTATGAGTCAAAACCCACTAAACAGTACTTAACAACAACAACAATCACCTTTCTGGTTTTCTCTGCTTTCAGTCTGATCTATCTGTCATCAGTAATGATATCCCTCATTTCACATACTCTTGTGAATCTGGCTTTGAATTTCTGGCAGTTTCATGTTGATGAAATGATGCAATTGTGTTTTAATTGTCTTCAAAATTTTACTTGCATGTGAAAGAGAGGGAGAAGGGAAGAATTGCATGGTAAAACTCTCATTGTTGTTGTTGTTAAGTGCCATCGAGTCAGTTCCGACCCATAGCGACCCTGTCATTAAATGACAATTAAATACAGAATCTGGGATCTTGAACTAGGATGCCATCATCTAAAGGTGGTGTCGTGCCTGGTAACAGGGCCAATGAGGCAAGCAAGAGACTTCCAGTTGTTATTGTTGTTAGTTGTTTTGAAGTTGAGTCTGACTGATGGCAGCCCCAAGCGTGCAGAGTAGAACTCCTCCATAGGGTTTTCAAGGCTATGATATTTCAGAAACAGATCACCAGGCTTGTCTTCTGAGGTGCTTCTAGGTGATTTCTATCCAATAATCTTTAGTTAATACAAAAACGGCATGTGGGCCATGTCTGATCTCTTTCAGCTTCACAAGGGGGAATGATAATCAAACTCCACATCAGCACAAGACTGATAGCTATGAGGCTGAGGTCAGACATGCCTCTACCCTTTGACCTTCTTTATTGTATTTTGACATCAACCATCCCTGCCACGGTATTCTACTCTGCTGGGCTCAATAATTCATTGCAATGGTCACACAGAACTCACAGACTAGACTTTTATGGGGCTTAGTAAGGAAATTGTTGTGATTGTTTTTAACTCGTTAAGTGCCATTGAGTCAGTTCCAACTCACAGCGATCCTGTACAGGGTTTCCAAGGAGCAGCGGTGAGTTTGAACTGCTGACCTCATTGTTCAAATCAATCTTGCAGTCTAGTGGTTTATCCTATAGCAGAAGTTGTTGTTGTTGTGCCATGGAGTCAGTTCTGACTCAAAGCGACTTTGTATAGGGTTCCCGAGGTTGTAAATCTTTACAGGAGCAGAAAGCCTCATTGTTCTCCTGCAGAGCAACTGGTAGATCCCAACTACTGACCTTGTGGTTAGCAGCCCAGTACGTAATCCACTACATTATAGCGGAAGTTACCAGGGTAAAATTCAGGATTGGAAACAATTCAGGATACAGCAGGCATGCCTCTCTCTGGTTCTCAGCCCCTCAGCTAACTGACTCATTCGTTTCTGCTCTTTGTCTCTGGGCCACTGCCTATGCCACCTCAACCTCTCTGAGAAGGGACCTTGGGAGCCAAAATATATGGTACACTACTGTCTCTTGTTTCATGCTGCTTGTGAGATGCCCTTTCCAGTCTCTAAAATGGCTCATTTTAACCTAGTGGAATGGCAAAACCAACCAATCCCCACATTAGAGCCCTGTATCCCTATTTGCATGGTCCCACCCAATCATTTGTTGGAAGTTACTAAGACAGTGCATGGAAGAACCTTTTCAAGTAAATTCATGGTTCCATAGTTACTCACTCAACCATTTTTACCAACAAGGAACTCCCAAACCTCTCATCAATCCAACTTTCTTCATAGTTCTAGCAAGAGTTCCAGTCAATAATCTTGAGGGCAACTGTTGAATGAGAAAAAGGTGGTGAGACTGTGGATTGGTAGTTGGATCTCTTTGATGAGGAAGCAGGTTCTATTTTTCCCATTCTTGCTGTGGAAAAAAGTACAAAGACAGAACCATGAGTAAATGTACCTTGTGCATTCTTGGAAAACTGGATCCATACAGGATGTGGGCCATTTGGTGCCCTGAAATTTGAACAGTACAAGTCACTACTCCTCTTATTTAGAGATCCAGTAGAAAGTTAAGGAGGGTGAAGGTGAGTAGGAGTATGAAACACAGAGGAAAGACTTTATTTCCTCAGAAGCTAATGCTTTGCTGCTTCAGGGGCCACCCCCTTGCCTCACCATGTGCCGCTTGAATTTACCAATTCTGATTGGCAAACCAGGCTATAACACAGCTCTGTTCTGTTCTGATTCTTCTTTTTTTCAACTTCTCCTTTCTGTTGCTCTCTTCTGTCTATTAGAGAATAGGTATGTGAACGATAGTGTTTCTTTGGAACTGTTTAAGATGAATCCCCTCAAGAATCCTATGGGTGAATCACTCTGTATGACTCAAGAGCTCAGCTTATTATTTTAAAGAAACAAGTTAAGTTTGTCAATGACTTTAACACCGCAAATTAGATCAATATAGTTTTTCATCAAACTTTTTACTTCTTGAAAAGAATTAGGATGCTTAGATTTTGAAGGTGAGGCACACATTTTCTCCTAATTGATTTTGTCATCCTTATCTCATGATAAGGTACAATAACAGTGATAAATGCCATGTTACTGTATGTTTATTAAAACCTAAACCCATCAAGAAGTCAGTTTAGACTAATGGCCACCCTCTGTGTTATAGAGTAGGGCTGCTCTGTAGGATTTTCCTGGCTAAAGTCTTTACAGAAGCAGATCACTAGGCCTTTTCCCCATGTATCTCTGGGTGGGCTCAAACTGACAACCTTTAGGTTAGTTATTATAGTTGTTAAGTGCCGTCAAATCAGCTCTGATTCATAATGACCCAGGATAGGGTTTTTGAGGCTTTTATTCTTTGAGGGAGCAGAAAGCCTCATCTTTCTCCCATGGAGTATCTGGCAGGCTCAAACCAGGATCTTGTGGTGGTTGACAGTCCAGTGCTTATTGTATTTAAACCATATGCACTACCCAAGGAGTTTGTATATTGATAAAGTTCCTTATAATTTTTTGTCTGAGTTATGGTTGACTGAAATAAACACTCTGTGGTAAAAAACAAGATTAGGACCCTAATACATGAAGATCTGAACAGTGATAATTTTAACGCAAAATGCTTATCTAAAAGATGTTAATTTAGAGGGTGGTAATGCAGGAGTCCTGGTGTGGCACTGTGGGTTAATGTGCTGGACTGCAAAGCTGTTTGAACTGAAAGGTCGGCGATTCAAGCTCACCAGCTGCTCCTTGGAAACCCTATACAAGGTCGCTATGGGTTGGAATCGACTCGACGGCACTTGACAACAACAACAATGCAAATGCATTTAACAACAACAACAATAATCCAGATGAAGGATTCCTGGTGTGGCACTGTGGGATCATTACTGGACTGTGAACCATAAGGTCAACAGTTTAAAGCCACCATCTAACTGTTCTTGGAAACCTTATATAGATGGTCATGAGTTGGAACTGACTCAACGGCACTTCACAACAACAACAATGCAGATGAATATAACTTTAAGTAAACCAAATTGTGGGTTTTAAAAGCTTTTTAGCATCTGTCTAATTGGCCTTTATTTGTCCAGAGCAAAAGTGAAAGAAGGAAACCAAAGATTTACAGCAAAACTAGTCTACCAAACAAATACTGTGAATAAACTATGGCTTCATATACCTGAGACCAAAAGAACTAGATGCTGCCTGGCTACCACTACCATCTCTTCTAACCAGGGCCACAATAGATGGATTCTTATAAAATGGAAGAATAAAGTGGAACAGAACCTGAAATTCCTAAGAAACAAAAATATACCCCCAAACGAGACTGACTGGACTGGTTGAGAACAGAGAACTTCCTCAGACTATTGCCTTGAGATACTTCTCAAACAGAAACTATCCCTGAAGTCACCTTGTTGAATCGGCTAAAAAAGTAATAACTATCACCTGTAAGCGCTGTGCTCCTTTAAAAAATCACCGAAGTGAGACCAAATGATCAACAATTCCCTTAAAGTGTAAGAGTATAAGGTGGGAGTGACACTAGATTAATGGAAACCAACAACCAGAATGGAAATAATAAGGACGTTCATCACATATTGGAAAGAATGTAACCCATGTCAATGAACCACTTGTATACAAATTAAACTGCTGTGTAAACCTCTACTGAAAACACAATAGAATATTATTTAAAAAGTTAGATAGTCAGTTTAGGGGGTAGGGAATTTATGTTAATGAGGGAGGAACAATTTGGAAAAGGAGGGTGAAAATGGTTGAACAAATAGGAGAATGTAATCAATATCACTGAATTGTACATGAATTGTGGAATTGACATATGTTCTGCTGTGTTAATTCTCAACAACAATAAAAATAAAGCGTTAAAAAATAAACACCAAATTGTTTTAAAACACAGCCAAAAATATATTAAAGAATATTAACTTATCACATCTTACAAATTTTGTTTGATGACATTTTTCTGGCCTGCTTTCTAGATGTTTGTATTTCCACCATCCCCATTGTTACTTTCCAAGAGTAAAGATCTACTCTGTGAGCATTTGCATGTTCTAATAACTATAGTGAAACTGCGTTTTCATTCAAATCCTCTTACTATTAGTAGTGTGTATTTCCAGAAAATAAACAATACACTGCAAATTTGAAACACTGAATAAAGAATCATTATATGATTAGTAGAAGATTCCTAACGGGATAATGAATGAGTGATTGAAGGAGACTCTCTCTCTCTCTTAAAAAAAAAAAAAAAAAAGTCAGTTCCAGAGGCTAAAAAAAAAAAAAAAAAAAAAAAATTACTGATGTAATGGAGAATATGCACAACAAAACATACACCAATTCTGTAGTTTTTACGTGTACCACTTAGTGCACTGATTGCGTTCTTTGAATTGAGCCAGCATTCTTGCCCTTCTTTGCTGAGTTAGTTGCTATTCCTCCATTATCATAAATTTGCTGCCCACTAACATTCATATCTGGAGTCCTGGCGTTGCACTGTGGGTTAATGCGCCAGACTTCAAAGCCGTTTATACTGCATGGTTGGCGGTTCAAGCTCACCAGCTGCTGCTCAGAAACCCTATACAGGGTTGCTATGGTTCGGAACTGACTCTATGACATTTAACAACAACAACAAGGTTCCTATTTAATCTTTCAAGTTGCTGTTATCATTTGATCCTTTATAGATAGTTCTTAAAAGAGCATAATGTGCAAACAGTTTCTCTCTTTTTATCTTCCTGCAGTTGTTCTCTAGCTATGTTACATAAAATGGCATAGCTTTTTACAGAGAAAAAGTTGATTTTGTTACACAAACTGTACCCCTTTTAAAAGAAAGTTATAGTTTCAAATTCAGATGGAAAGGCTCCCATAGAATTATTTGTACTGAAATATGATTTAGATGTTGCCATTGATTAATATGAATGGATGCTGTAAGAAGTAGTTCTATGAAACTCAATCCCATTTTTTGCTATATAAACAGTGAACTATTTCTGCCTATAAGGACCCAAGAGAAAATTTTCTCTCTGGTTTTAGTATCAGTAATCATTGACTTTTCCCTGGGCCTTAAAGACTCTGATTCTGTAGTCATTATTTTTCCTTCTTACGTTGCCTACTAGAATGCACAAAAATCAAAATTGAATCTATCTTTATCAAATATATAACTTGATGTATGATAATCTTACTTTTTGCTTCATCCTACTTTCTCTTCTGTTTTTCTTGTCCCCTCCCAACCAGTTAATTTTCTTTTTCTTTTGAAAAATTTGAGATATAACATAATTATACATACAGTAAGTGTCCAAAGTGAGCCAAGTTAAATGTTTTACTCATTTTTTAATAGTGAAAAGTATATATAGTTACCCACAACTTTTTTGAAAGTTCTCACTATGCCGCTTCACTTTTGTAAAAGACTTAGTACTTGTTTTCACTAACTGAAATAAATCCAAAGAGGATTTTGTTTTTATAAAAAAAAATGAAAAGCAAAATTAGCATTCAGCATTTATTTTGCAGTGAGCCATTAAAGAGTCAGTATGCACCCTTTTTATTAGAATATTAAAAGTTATATAATCTTTATTTATACAAATCCTTTGTTGTATATATATATAGTTGTTGTGAAGTGCTGTAGAGTCAATTCCGACCCATAGTGACCCTGTGTAGGGTTTCCAAGGAGCAGTTGGTGAGCTTGAACCATCACCCTTGCAGTTCAAATGGCTTTGCACTCTGACATATTAACCCATAGTACCACACCAGGATTCCTATATATATATATATACACACACGCACACACACACACACACATCGTATCTTCCATACATAGTGTGTGTGTGTATGTATATATGTATATATATCAGATGATACAACCTTGATAGCTGAAAGTGAAGAGGACTTGAAATATTTACTTATGAAGATTAAAGAGCACAGCCTTCGATATGGATTGCATCTCAATGTCAAGAAAACAAA
>NW_006408699.1:5854356-5863220 GCF_000296735.1 Chrysochloris asiatica
TATCCCACCTGAATTTAGAGATCATCTGAAGAACAGATTTGATACATTAAACACTAAAGACTGAAGACCAGAAAAGTTGTGGGATGACATCAAGAACATCATACATGAAGAAAGCAAAAAGTCATTGAGAAGACAAGAAAGAAAGAAAAGGTCAAAATGGATGTTTGAAGAGACACTGAAACTTGCTCTCTAGCATAGAGATGGAAAAAATGAGGAGGTTTAAGAGCTGAACAGAAAATTTCAAAGATCAGCACGAGATGATAAAGTCAAATATTACAACAAAATGTGCAAGGATCTGGAGTCAGAAAACCAAAAAGGAAGAACATGCTCAGCATTTCTCAAGCTGGGGTAACTGAAGAAAAATTCAAGCCTTGACTTTCGTTATTCAAAGATTCTCTGGACAAATTATTTAATGATGCACAAAGCATCAAGAGAAGATGTAAGGAATCACGGAGTGACTGTACCAAAAGGAAATAGTTAATGTTCCACCGTTTCAATACTGAAGGAGGAAGTCCAAGGTGCATTGAAGGAATTGGCAAAGAACAAGGCACCTGGAATTGATGGAATACAAATTGAAATCTTTCAAGAAAGTGAGGCAGCACAGGAGGCACTCACTCGTCTCTGCCAATAAATTTGGAAGACAACTATCTGGCCGACTGATTGGAAGAGATCCGTATTTGTGCCCATTCCAAAGAGAGGTGACCCAACGGAATGAGGAAATCAACAGACAATCTCTTTGATATCCCATGCGAGTAAAGTTTTACTAAAGGTAATACAGAAATGGCTACAATCATTCATTGACAGAGAACTTCTAGAGGTTCAAGCCAGATACTGAAGAGGCCGTGGAATGAGGGATATCATTGCTGATGTCCCATGGATCTTGGCTGAAAGCAGAGAATATCAGAAAGATGTTTACCTGTGCTTTACTGACTATGCAAAGGCTTTCAATTGTGTGGATCATGACAAGCTATGGACAACAGCTATGGACAACATTGCGAAGTATGAATATTCCAGAACCTTAATTGTGCTCATGAGGAATCTGTACCTGGACCAAGAAGCTGTTGTTCAAACAGAACATGAGAACACTGAATAGTTTAAAATTTAAAAAGGTATGCAACAAGGTTGTATTCTTTCACCATATTTATTCAACCTGTATTAGCAAATAACCTAAGAAGCTGGGTTGTATGAATAAAAACATGGCATCAGGATTGGAGGAAGACTCATTAACAACCTGTGACATGCAGATGATACACCCTTGCTTACCGAAAGTGAAGACTTAAAACATTTATTGATGAAGATCAAAGAGCACAGCCTTTGGTATGGATTGCATCTCAATGTAAAGAAAACAAAAATCCTCACCACTGGACCAGTAAACGACATTCTTATCAATGGAGAAAAAATTGAAATGGTCAAGGACTTCATTCTTCTTGGATCAACTATCAACACTCAAGGAAGCAGCAGTCAAGAAATCAAACGACATCTTGCATTAGGCAAATCTGCTGCACAAGACCTTTTTAAAGTGTTGAAGAGCAAAGGTGTCAGCTTGAGGACTAAGGTGCGCCTGACCCAAGCCATGGTATTTTCAGTAATCTCATATGCATGCGAAAGCTGGACAGTGACTAAGGAAGACCGTAGAAGAATTGATGCTTTTGAGTTAAGGTGTTGGAGGAGATTATTGAAAGTTCTATGGGCTGCCAAAAGAACCAATAAATCCATTTTGGAAGAAGTGCAGCCAGAGTGCTCCCCGGAGGCCAAGATGGTCAAACTTCGCCTCTTCTACTTCGGACATATTGTCTGGCGGGACCAGTCACTGGAGAAGGATATCATATTTGGTAAGGTGGAGAGTCAGAGAAAAAGAGGAAGACCCCCAACGTGATATATTGGCCATCTATGGACTCAAGTGTGGCAACAGTAATGAGGTTGGCCCAGGATCGGGCAGTGTTTCATTCTGCTGTGCATAATGTCGCTGTGAGTCGGTACCGACTTGATGGCACCTAACAACAGCAACAACAATTTATATTTTTATTTTTATGGAGATATGTTTTTATTTAAGAGTGCTGGGTACTACAGGATAAGCACTAGATGACAACATACTTTTATGCTAATCTTGAAGCCTAATTTAGATTTAGATTTAGTATGTTTAGTGTCTGTCCTACCCTAAGGTTATGAAGATATAGTTCTGATTTTTTTTCTTGAAATCTGATCGGTTTGCTTTTTATATTAGTGTCTATGATCTACCTAGAATTAATTTTCAAATATGGTATAATAGTATAGCATTCTCTCCCCACCTACCACAGTAACATGGATATTCACTTGGTCTAGAACCATTTACTGCAAAGAGCATCCTTCCCCAGTGAATTGCATTGAAGTCTTTGTGATTAATTAAGTGACTTCTTTAAGATGATCTATTTTTTCCCATTGATCCATTAAAATTTTTTTTATGACATATTATACTCTCTTACTTACTGTATCTTTATAGGAAGTTTTGCAACGGGTATTATACATTTTTCTATTTGCTTTCTTTGGATTTTTCCTGACTAAGATGCTTTGCATTTTCATATAAATTTTAGAGTTACTTTATACATTTTCAAAATCACCTGCTGGTATTTTGTTTTGACTTAATTGAATCTATAAATAAATTTGGGTTTGACATCTTAACAATGTTGAGCCTTTTAATTCCTTACTATGATTATTAGTGTTGTTTGCTGTTGAGCTCTGATAGCGTAGTGGTTATGAGTCGGGCTGTGAACCGCAAGGTCAGCAGTTCGAAACTACCAGCTGTTCCGTGGGAGAAAGATGAGGCATTCTGCTCCCGTAAAGATATACAGCCTCTGAAACCCTGTACAGGGTCACTATGAGTCAGAACCAACTCCACAGCGCTTAACAACAACAACATTTACTTCTAGTTTGTTGAGAATGTTTTTGATGTTGAAATTGTGTCAGATATTGTGTCTGAATCTATTAAAATTAATCCATTGTGATGAGTTTTGGTATTATTATGAGTTACACTAATTGATTTTTTAATGTATTCTTACATTAAATCTCACTTGGTTTTGCTGTATTGTCCAATTTACATGTTGCTTGATTTGATTTGATAGTATTTAGTTATGAATTTTTAATAGTGGTCTGTAGTTTTCTTTTCTTGTAACCTCATTGTGTGATTTGAGCATATCAGGATATGCTAACCCCATAAAAATACACTGAGAAGCCTTTCTTCCTTTATTTTCTGAATGAGTTTATGTATGGTTGGTATTATTTTTCTTCCCTTAAGTGTTTAGCAAAATTTATCATGAAACCATATGGGCCTAGAGTATTCTTTGAGGGAAAATTCTAATTATAAGTTCAGTTTCTTCAATAATAATAAGATTTTTCCTTGAATGAGTTTTGGTAATATATTTATTTTAGTTTGTTTCCTTTAAGGATATTGTGCTTTTCATCTAAATCTAAGTCTAGTTTATTACCATAAAAGTGTTTTTTTTTTAAATAATACTCCCTTGTTGTTGTTGTTAAGTGCCGTCGAGTGTATTCTGACCCACAGCGACCCTGTATATGGTTTCCGAGAAACAGCTGGTGAGCTTTAACCACTGACCTTGAAGTTCAGAAGTCTTTGCCGTCTGGTCTGGCACATTAATCCACAGTGCCACACCAAGACTCCAAAACTCCCTTAATATACTTTGAATGTAAGGTTGTTCAGAAGTCAACTGTACTTAACTTTGCCTTGTAGTATGAAAGAAATCATAAACAAGTCTATGTAGTTGTTTTCAATAAAACTTAATTCACAAAACATCTGGCCAGCCACAGACCATAGTTTATTGATGCTCTCTCAAATAATTATTTTTAAACTGTTCTTTCATAATGAAACTTTAAAAATGTAAGGTTTTCTCTAGACCCTGATTCATCTCCAACTATAAATGGTGATATGTTGTGTTTTCGTTTGCATTGAGTTCCAAATAGTTTCTAGTTTTCTTTGTGATCGATCCCTTTTATGTGTGTGACCTGTGGATTATTTTGATTTTCAAACATTTGATGAAATTTCCAGATTTTTTTTTTGTTGTTGTTGTTGTTGAAGTCTTATTGAAACCTAATGGGGACATAAGAACATAATTTGTTGTACAATTTTAATTTTTAAAACTTTCATTAGTATCCTCCTATAACCCAACATGTGTACTTGAAAATGATGTGTATTCTGTTGTTATGTGAGTGTTCTACAATATCAATTAGTCAAGTTACTTGTATATGTTAAAATTTTCTTTATCTTTACTGATTTTCTGTGTTCTTGTTTTATCAATCATGGAGCGAGGATTGTTAAAGTCACCAACTTATTTGTGGATTCGTCTATTTTTCTACTTTTGCTTCATATATTTGAAAATTTTGTTATTGGGTATATACACATTTAGAGTTTTATGTTGTCTTGATGGACTTACCTCTACCATTAGGAAAGCTTTCCCTTTATTCTTGGTAATTTATTAATGTAAGATGTATCTTTATCTCTGGTAATATTTGTTGTCTAAAAGTCTACTCTATTGATACTAATATAGCCATGCCAGCTTTCTTAGGAGTTGTTGTTGTTGTTGTTATGTGTCGTCAAGTTGATTCCAATCCATAGCGACCCTGTATAGGGTTTCCGAAGAGCAGCTTGTGAGCTTGAACTGCCGACCTTGCAGTTCAAATGGCTTTGCAGTCTGGCGCATTAACCCACAGTGCCACACCAGGACTCCATGAGTAACACCTGCATATATCTACTTTGTTTGCTGTACAAAAAAAACACCCCAGCTTTCTTGTGCTTGATGTTGGCATATAGATTTTTCCATTCTCTTATTCTTAACACATATGTGTCTTTATATTTAAATTGAGTTACATGTAGGCAGCATATGATTGGGTCCTGCTTTTGTGATGTTGCTTTACATACTTGCCTTGACTAAGTCATACATACTTGTCTTTTAGTGTACAACATTTCCATTTAATGAGTTATTAATTGTATTTAAAATGATCCTTTTGCTATTTTGACCATGTGTGCTTTTGTTTCCCCTTCTTTTTCTGCTTTTATTTAGTTTTGTCGACTAAGTATTAGCATTCTGTATTATTTCCACTATCAATATATAAGTTACATAGTTTTTCAATTTATCTTTTGTTTCTTTAAAAAATGTATTTATTCTGTTGTTTCTGATGACACTATACACAGAAAAACATACCAATGTAAGTTTCAACATATACAATTCAGTGACATTGATGGCATGCTTTGAGGTGTGCACCTTTTCTCACCCTTGTTTTCTGAGTTGTTCCTCTGCATTACCTAAACTCACTGTGCCCTAAATTTTCTCTCTAACCTTTTGAGTTGCTGTTGTCAGTTTGATCCCATGTAGATAGCTCTTTGAATGAGCACCATGTTGAAGACAGACATCTTGTACTAGTCAAGCAACTGTTGTTATTTTTGTCTTCAGATTTAAAGATTATTTCAGAGCATTAAATCCAGGGGTTCATCCAGCCTCCATAAAATCAGAAATACATGAGAATTTGAAATTCTGTTCTGTATTTTCCCTCATATTTTTGGCTTTAGGTTTAAAGATTATTTCAGGGCAATAGTTTCAGGGGTTCATTCAGCCTCCATGGCTGCAGAATGTCTGATATCAATGAGAATTTGAAATTATGTTCTATATTTCTCCATTTTTTATCAGGATTATTCTATGGACTCTTTGATCATATGTTCAATAATGGTAACTGGGCACCATCCAGTTCTTCTGGTCTCATGGAAAGGTGATAGTTATTCATGGAGATAATTAACTACATGTTCCATATCCTTCTTCTCACTCAGTTTCTTTTTCTTCCTCTGTGGCTTCAGGCAAATATAAACTATTGTGACTTCGATGGCTGCTTGTTAAGTTGTTAAGACTCCAGGCATTGCATGTACTAGGAGTTAGAACAGAAACACTACATCATTAGGCCAATTAACTGGGATGGCCCATGACACCAGGACCCTAAACCTCGAAACCAAGGAACCAAATTTTATGTATGCAAATAGCCTCAGCATCAACTTTGTTGTTGTTGTTGTAAGTGTATTGACCACACTACTATTTACAGTTATATAGCTTATTGACAGAAATTTAGTACTGGGCTGTGCAGCCCTAATTTAGTCAATGTGATATTTGCATCACTATTAACCTCCCTTTCCTCCCTTCCTCCCTTCCCTGGTAACCACTAGTAAGCTTTGGTCTCTATGCATGTGTCTTGTATTTTTATGAAAGTGACGCCATACAGCTCCCACTGCAGCATCCATCGAAGAAAAGTAGCCATGGCTGTGTGCTACCCTATGGTCGTTGGCCTCACCAAGGACCACAAGGAAACCAAGGACATGAGCAAGCCGAAGCACAAACACCACTGTGGGTGCCTCACCAAGCACACCAAGTTCATGTGGGTCATAATCGGGGTGGTATGTGGCTGTGTGCCCTATGTGCAGCATGCCATGGAACTGCTCAAGGTCTCCAAGGACAAGCGGACTTTCAAGTTCACCAAGAAAAGTGTGGGGACACACATCCGCTCCAAGAGGAAGCAGGAGGTGATGAGCAACGTCCTGCCTGCCATGAGGAAAGCGGTTGCCAAGAAGGACTCTGTCTACTGTGTCTCCCCACTTCCCACCCCACCCCCAAAATAATAATAAAAAACCTCTCCAGAAAAGAAAAAAAGTGAGGTCGTACAATATTTGTTCTTTTGTGATTGACTGATTTCACTCAACATAATATCTTGGTTCTTTCTATTCAGAAGCATGTATCAAGACTGTTTCTCCAATTGGCTGAGTAGATTCCATTGTACCACATTTTGTTTATCCACTCATCTGTTGATGGGTATTTAGGTTATTTCCACCTTTTGGCTATTGTGAAGAGTGTTGCAATGAACATCGGTCTATGAGTATCTTCTTGAGTTTGCTTTCAAATCTTTTGAGTCTACACCTAGGAAAGGAACTGCTGGGCATGAGGTAGTTCTATTTTTAGTTTTTGTAAGGAAAATTTGTTTTAGTTATTTTTTTTAGAGGTTGTTTTAAAGTATAAAATATGCATTTTACCATGACCAGCTTATCTTAAAATAATTGCTTTACTTATAATGTAAGAACCTTATTATCATATAATATTATTTCTCATTTCATGTCCTTTTGATATTATTATCATTTGCATTACATCTAAATAAGGAGCCTGGTGAGGCAGTGGTTGAATGCTAGGTTGCTAACTGAAAGGTTAGCAGCTCAACCCCACTGGCTGCTCTGAGGAAGAAAGATGTGGCAGTCTGCATTCATAAATATTTATAGTCTTGGCAACTCTATGAGGCAGTTCTACTCTGTCCTATAGTGACCCTACAGGAATCAACTTGATTGTAGTAGGTTGGGTTTAGCTATTTGAAAATATTTTGTTAACCTCAAAATACAGTTATTATTTTTTGCTTTAAATATTTGATTATCTTTAATAATTAAAATTGATCTATAGTGTTATATACAAGGAGCTCTGGTAGCGTAGTGGTTACGAATCGGGCTGTGAACCGTAAGGTCAGCGGTTCGAAACTACCAGCCGCTCCGCGGGAGAAAGATGAGGCTTTCTACTCCCGTAAGGATTTACACCCTCGGAAACCCTGTACAGGGTCGCTATGGGTCGGAACCGACTCGACGGCACTTAACAACAACAACAACATAGTGTTATATACTTAGCTACCTATTATCATTTCTAATGTTCATTGCTTTGTGTAGATTTGAGTTTACATATGGAGTCCAAACAACATAACTAAAGATAGTTACTAAAAAGAAATGAAACTTATTCTACAGAAAAGTCCTTATTTGAATGCTTGTTACACATTTATTCCTTGTTAGTAAAACCTGGGAAAGCCAAAAGTCCTTTAACTAATTAATGTATAAACAGACTCTGGTACATTCATTTAACAAACTTCTGATACATGCAACAGCAACAAAGTAAATAAATTCCATATGCCTTAAGCCATATTAAGCCAGACTAAAAAAACTACATTCATCTGATATTCTTGTTATTTTTAAATGCGGTTGAGTTGGTTTTGACTCATAGTGGTGAACCTGTATAGGGTTTCCAAAGAGCAGCTGATGAGTTTGAACCACCTACCTTGTTGTTCAAACCGACCTTGTGGTTCATTGCTTTATCCCACAGTGCCACACCAGAACTCCATTTGATATTCTAGAGAAGGCAAAAGTATAAAAGCATAAAACAGATCAATGCTTGCTAGGGACTGGGGTGGTGGGAGAGGTTGCCTGTACAGGGAATATGAGGAATTTTGTGGGGGAGGTGATTGAACTGTCCTATGTCTTCATTTTGTGGTGTTTAAATACCTGTAATTAATTATCACAACTCGTAAAACTGTACACTAAAAAGGGTGAATTTTACTATATGCAATTGACATCTCAATAAATGTGTTCCTTCTCCCAACATTGGTGGGCATATAGGTGAACTTAAAACTCTTAGATAAATCAGGAAGTCAGTAGATAGTGTGTCAAGTCAGTTAATAAAGAATAGTAACATATTATTTAGAGTTACTATCCTAAGGTAAAGGAGCTTTGGTAATGGTAGTGGGTTATGTGTTGGGCTGCTAACTGCAAGGTAAGCAGTTTGAAATCTACTAGTCGCTTTGTGGGAGAAAGATGAGACTTTCTGCTCCTGTAAATATTTACAGCCTCAGAAACCATTAACAGGACAAGTATGAGCTGGAACTGACTCCATGGCACATAACCACTATCATCCTAAAATAATGTTCTAACAAGTGACAATACAACCAGTTAAAAGTGGGTACCTCTGTAAAGTAAAACTGGGAAAAATGGGCTACAATACAGAATTTTAATTTTCCTTGTTTAAAATTATATA
>NW_006408699.1:5863320-5864877 GCF_000296735.1 Chrysochloris asiatica
GTACAGGGTCGCTCTGGGTCGGAACCGACTCGACGGCACTTAACAACAACAACAACATATATATATATGAGGGGCTTCAAAAAATCCATGGGAAAGTAGAAAGAAAAGATAATGGAATTTTTCCACCAATTTTTTGAAGCACCTTCCTATTAGATATATATTATTAAATGTCATTGAGTCTGTTCCAACTCATAGGGTTTCTGAGGAGTGGCTGTAGGTTTGAACCACAGACCTTGTGGTTATCAGTCAAGTACCTATCGTACAGCACCATACCAGGTCTCCATTGTGTATATATGGATACAGAAGAATGCAGTGATGCTGTATGATAAGCACTGGACTGTGTACCACAAGGTCTGTTGTTGAAGCCCACCAGCTGCTCTCCAGGAGAAAGATGAGGCTTTCTGCTCTCCCAAAGATGTACAGCCTCACAGCCCTATACAGGGACAGTATGTGGTGAAACTGACTCGATGACACATGACAATAGCAAAAACTTATATATGGTGATGGTGGTAGTATACCATTGAGTTGATTCCGACTCATAGTGAGCCTGCATAGGGTTCCGAGGCTACAAATCTTTATGGGAGCAGAATGCCTCATCTTTATCCCATTGAGTACCTGGTAGATTGGAATTGTTGATCTTGAGGTTACTTGCCTAGGTCATTCTCTACTATACTACCAGGACTCCTTAACAGATATATATATATATGGTGAATATATTAAGTCTGTGGCTTGTCTTTTTACTTGCTTAATTGTATTAATTTATAAACCAAAGTATTAAAATTGATGAAGTCTAATTTATATTTAAACATCATATCTTAGGCATTAGTGAGCTGAAATGGACTGGTATTGGCCATTTTGAATATGACAACTACATAATTTACTATGCCGGGAATGACAAATTGAAGAGGAGTGGTGTTACATTCATTGTCAAAACGAACATAACCAGATCAGTCATGAGATATAACGCTGTCTGTGATAGGATAATATCCATGTGCCTATAAGGAAGCCCAGTTAATATCACTATTATTCAAATTTTTGCACCAACCACTAAAGCCATTGAGGATGAAATAGAAGAATTCTATCAACTTTTTCAATCTGAAATCAATCAAACATGCAATCAAGATGTATTGATCATTATTGGTGATTGGAATGCAAAGGTTGGGAGCAAAGAGGAAGGACCAGTAGTTGGAAAATATGGCCTTGGTGATAGAAATTATGCTGGAGAATGCATGATAGAATTCTGCAAAATCAATGATTTGTTCATTTCAAATACCTTCTTAAGATAGCATAAGAGACGTCTATAAACATGGACCTCACCAGATGGAATACATAGAAATCAACTTGACTTTATCTGTGGAAAGAGATTATGGAAAAGCTCCATATCGTCAGTCAAAACAAGCCCAGGGGAAGACTGTGGAACAGACCATCAATTACTCAAATGCAAATTCAAACTGAAGCTGAAGAAAATGAAAACAAGTCCACTAGAACCAAAATATGACCTTGAATATATCCCACCTGAATTTAGAGATCATCTGAAGAACAGATTTGATACATTAA
>NW_006408699.1:5867095-5878444 GCF_000296735.1 Chrysochloris asiatica
ATCTAGCCTTTATTTCTATATATACATATATGTTATGTACATATATTTCCATCTAGCCTTTATTTCTATATATACATACATATATAAGTATATACTTATACAAGTAGTTGTAGTTGTTAAGTGCCATCAAGTCTGTTCCAACTCATAATGATCTTGTATAGGATTTCTAAGGAGTGGCTAGTGGGTTTAAACCACCAATCTTGTGGTTACCAGTCCAGTGCTTATCCTATAATGGCGACCAGACTACATATACACATACACATATAAATATTGTTGTTAAGTGCCGTTGAGTTGGTTTCAATTCATATCAGCTGGTGAATTTGAATTGCTGACCTTGTAGTTTGCAATCCAGTGCTTATCCTACAGCACCATACCAGGAGTTCAGATATTCATATAGAAATGTATATACAAAGGAGCTTCAAAAAGTTCATGGAAGAATAGAAATTTTAAAAAATGAACTTTATCCACAAACATTTTGAAGTTCGTATGTACATTTATGTGCACAGAAATGAAGACTATAAAGAAATACATCAAAATATGGATACACTTGTATGTATGTTTTGATAGCATCCTATAGTTATTATGAGTCTATGTTTGTAAAATGGTGGTAGTAGTAATATCAGGAGTAGTAACATCAGCATCAGAACTTGCCTAACTTCAGTCTGAGGCTGGTCCCTATGAATTGGAAGTCAAACATATCCTTCTCTCCAACCTTTTTACCAATTTTAACACTAGCCTATCCTCCCACAACACTCTACTTTTCTTCTGGGTTTGACAATCTGTTGTAATGGCCATACAGAACTCATACACCATACTTACAGTTAAATGGTTAATTAAGAAAAGAATACAACTCAGAATTAGGATCAAGAAGCAGGTTCACAAAGTCTCCCTGTCTCTATAGTTGAGGATAGTTCCTTTAACTCCCCTCTGCCACAGGACAGGCTCCTTTCAGAATGAGAAGACTCTTCTTGGATCCTTCAGGACAGGCTTTGATGATTCTGCCACTGGATCCTTTCTGGGCCCTTTGCTATCTTCAGTGTTAGTCCTTGACCTATATTACAGCTCTTTTAAGAGGTACCTTGCCTCCTATCTCTCTGCTTCCCTTTTCTTCTCTCTTCTTTGTTTCTTCTGCTTTTTCTTGCTGTTTCTCTTCCTATATAATTTTGTCTCAAAAGCCTCTGTTAGGTTGACTGCTTACATACAGCTCTTTGTCAATTTCAAGGCATAGCCCCTCCCAGCAAAAGACACACACTAACCAATCCCTTCTTGCTAGGCAACAGACATTTCATTTGCATTGCTGTCTCTAGTCACCTCATTTACATAAGTCTATTGACCAATTACTATAAGATACATACCAACCACAGGGCAGATTAAAAAGTATTAAACCCCAAGTTGTTTACAGTTTACCCAGGAAATGCCAATTAGCCTTGACAAGAGTAACAAACTCTCTGGGGAGAAAATTAGGGCAAAAGCAGGGACTTGGGGGAAAAATCTCTCAAACTGCTTTTCCAAAGAATCAAGGCAAAAAGTCACACAAAGTGACTCATTACATTCAATACAATATTTCAATTACATTTTGTAGTAAGCAATTTTCACAATAAGTGAATAGTATTAAAGAGGCAGACTATTATTCCATCATATATATATTGCCAATATTTATTTAAGCAATTTGATTTGGGAACACTTAGGTTATTTTACCTTTATTACTTTTGTGAATAATAACTGCAATGGAAGTTTTTAAGTACACTTTTGTGCCTTGGTAATTTTGTTAGAAAATGTGGAAGTATATAACAAAAAAGATGATAAACATTTTTAGAACTCTTGAGACAAATATTTCAGTTTGTGCTCCCAAAGTTTGTACCAACTGATACTTCCCCAGCTGTGTATGAAGATACAGTTATTCACCATTTTTGGGTATTATAAAATCATTTCCAATCTGGCAAACAAAAACTACTATCTTCATATTACTATTCTATCTTGATTATTAATGAAATTAAATCTTTTCATGTTTATTGACAGTTTTTTCCTTCTCTGTTTATCTAATTTGTTTATTTTTCTATAGATACATTAAAAAAATTTTACTTGGCAAATGCAAAAAGTAATTCATTGAGGAGAGAAAAAAATTAGTGTAGTATTTAACCACGATAATTAATGTCCCAGGTAATTAATTATTCTACTCTTTAATCATGCTCACATGCCAAAGTTGTTTTTTTTTTTTAAGCAGAAAAGCCTATCTTTTTTTTTTTTTTTTTTTAGCGCTACTGATTTGAACACTTTCTTGTGACAGTGTCACTAGCAAGTAAAAAAGTGAATCAAAATCAGAAAGGATTATCAGAAACACTGGAAATTATTACAGGGAAGTGTAGTTTGTACCTTGAATGCTAATTTATGAATAGTTCAGACATGTGAGAGCAGGAGCTATTCCTGCAGTTGGGCTCAATGTTTAAAAACAAAAAATCCAAAAGTTAAAAAAAGGACCAAAAACGTTACCTTCCAAATTACTTGCCCTCCATTTCCTCTTTCAACTCTTCACTTCCCGTTCTATTTTTAGTTAGATGAACTTCTTAGTTTGGATAGTTTTCTTTTGTTTCTAGATTGAGAACTGTCTTCTTTTTTATCATATCTGATCGTACAAATGAGTAACTACAGATTGTTAAAACAACTTTCTGGCAAGTAAGTCCCTGAAAACACTTAAGGATTTCAACTTTTCAATACTTTTTACTGTTTTTATTCTTAACTTTAAACAGCCCTGTTTCTTTTTCGCTCTTATTCTTTTAGCTCCATAAATTGAAAAAAATAAACAACGAACCAAATCCACTGCCACTGAGTTGACTCCGGATCACAGTGACTCTGTGCAGAATTTCTGAAGCCTTATCTTTCTCCAGCAGAGCAGTTGGTGGGTTTGAACTGCTGATCTTGCTGCTGTTGTTGTTGTTGTTAAGTGCCGTCGAGTCGGTTTCGACCCATAGCGACCCTGAACAGGGTTTCCGAGGCTATAAATCTTTATGGGAGCAGATAGCCTCATCTTTCTCCCAGAGCAGCTGGTAGTTTCAAACTGCTGACCTTGCACTTCGCAGCCCAATTCGTAACCACTACGCTACCAGAGCTGTTAGCAGTCCAATATTTATCCTACAGTGCCATCAGGGTTCCGGTTATCTGGCTGACTATAAATTATTGATTTGGTACTTTTTAATTTACTAATTATTTTTAATTACTTCTTTTAAGGCAGATTTTCCTCAATTTTAAAAAACACTGTATTTCATTCATTAAATTAAAAAAACCCTATTTATTTCTACCTTTTAAAACTTGATTATCACACATGTTCCTATTCTGCTTTCATCTCCAAACTCTGTGATCCTCTTCTATTTAGTTTCTTTCATCTTTGCTTCTTGGAGAATGAAAACACAAAAATAGGCTTTTATGGTCTAACTAGGAACCCCTACTACTTACTTCATTGTTTAGCAAAATAAATGATTCCCCCAGTTGTTTTTTCTCTAAACGGTGACTCTAGGGTAATGATTTTTGGTTCTCTGGGTCTGCAAGTACTCATATTACACTTGAGCCTCAAAGGACACATTACTAGAACTAGGAGTAATCCAAAGCAAACCTTATTGTTGTTATTAAGTACCTTCGAGTAGATTCTGACTCTTGTATAGGGTTTTCAAGGCTTTTTAAAAATCTTTATGGGAGCAGGAAGCTGTATCTTTCTCTCCTGGAAAGGCTGGCAGGCTGGACCCACAGACTTTATGTTGTGTTTCCGCAGTCCATTGCGTATCGTATAGATTGTGTGGATGGTGTCGAACTGGGCAGTGTTTTTTACTTTGTGCATTACTTCGCTATGATTAAGAACCAATTTGACAATTAAAACTTAGTATTGTTGTTGTTAAGTCCCATCAAGGCCGTTCTTTAATCATAGGGACTGAAATCACAATAGAAAAAACCCATCCTCATAATCCTTGTTAAACTTGAGCCTATCGCTGCTGTCACTGCGCTAGTCCATCTCCCTGGGAGGGTTCCTCTTTGTCACTAACTCATCACTTTACCTAGCAAGATGTCATTTTTCAGGGAACTGGTCCCTCCTAATAATATGTCCAGCAGGTGAGACGAAGTCTTGCTGTCCTGGTTTCTAAGGAACATTCTGGCTGGACTTCTTTCAACACAGATTTGTTTGTTTTTATGATAGTCCGTTGAGTCCGAAGGAGCTCTGGTAGCATAGAGGCTACGAATCAAGCTGCGATCCTCAAGGTCAGCAGTTCAAAACTGCCAGCTGTTCCACAGGGGAAAGATGAAGCTTTCTGCTCCCGTAAAGATTTACAGCCACGGAAACCCTGTACAGGGTCCCTATGAGTCGGAGTGGACTCTACGGCACATAATCACCACCATGGAGTCCTGGTGTGGTGCTGTCGATTAATGTGCCAGACTGCAAAGCTGTTTGAACTGCAAGGTTGGCAGTTCAAGCTCACCAGTCACTCCTTGGAAACTATATACAGGGTCACTATGGGTCGGAACTGACTGGAGGGCAGTTAACAACAACAATGGTAGTCCGCAGTATTTTTAATGTTCTTCTCCAACATGTCAATTCAAATGCATAAATTCTACCTACAGTCTTCCTTATTCATTGTCCAAGTTTCACATGCATATGAGGCTGTGGAAATAGCAGGACTTGAGTCAGGTACACCTTAGTCCTCAAAATGACCTCTTTGTTCTTGAACACTTTAAAAGAGGTCTTTTGTAGTGAATTTGCCTAATGCAATATGTCTTTTGATTTCTTCACTGCTGCCTCCATGAATGCTGATGATAGCTCCAAGCAAAATGAAGTCTTTGACAACTTCAGTCTTTTCTCCATTGATCATGATGTTATTTATTGGTCTAGTTGTGAGGATTTTTGTTTTCTTTACATTGAGGCACACTCCACACTGAAGACTGTAGTCTTTGTTCTTCACGGGTAAGTATTTTATGTCTTCTTTGCTTCCAGCAAGCCAAGTTATATTATTTGCATATAATAGGCTTTTAATGAGCCTTCCTCCACTCCAAGGCACATCACCTCCTACAATCTGGATGCCACATTGTTCTTCATATAATCCAGCCTCTCAGATTATCTCCTCAGCATAAAGATTGAGTAGGTATGGTGAAAGGATACAACCCTGGCACATTCTTTTCCTGATTTTAAAACATTTGGTATCTCCTTATTTTGATATAGCCACTGCTTCTTGGTCTTTGTATGGGCTCCTTGTGAGTACATTGAAGTGTTCTTGAATAGTCGTTCTTTGCAATGGTATTCCATAGTTTGTCATGATCCATCATATTCAATAAAGCACAAATAAACAGCTTTCCGGTAATTTCTACTTTCAGCCAAGATCCATCTGATGCCAGCAATTATATTCTTAGTTCCACATCCTCTCCTGAATCTGACTTGAATTTCTGTCAGTTCAATGGTGATGTACTGTTCCAATAGATTTTGAATAGTCTCCAGTGAAATTGTACTTGCATGTAATATTAATGATATTACTCAATGATTTCTACATTCCATTGGATCATTTCTGTTACCATGGCCATATTTTCCAACTACTGATCCTCTTTCTTTCCAACCTTTGCATTCCAGTCACCAGTAGTAATCACATGCATCTTGATTGCATGTTTGATCAATTTCAGACTAAAGAAGTGATAGATTTCCTAAATTTCATTATGACTGGCTTTGATAGTTGGTGTGTTATTAATAATAATACCAGTTAATAATAGTGGTATTAATGGGTCTTCCTTGCAGACATACATAGATTATCCATCACAGATGGCATTGTATTTTAAGATAGATCTTGGAATGTTCTTTTTGACTACGAATGTGATACCATTCCTTTTCAATTTTTAATCCCTGACACAGTAAACTCTGATTGTCTCATTCAGAATGGCCATCAGCAGTGCATTTCAGCTAACTAATGCCTAGTATGTGGATTTTTATGCATTCCATTTCATATTTTACAACTTCCAGTTTTTCTAGATGCGTATTTCGTATATTCCACACTCTGACTATTAATGGATATTTGCAGCTGTTTCTTCTCAATTTGCCTTGAGACCTATCAGCAAATAAAGGTCCTGAAAGTCTATTATGGTTAACTCTACTTTAAGGGGGCAGGTCTTCCCAAGTGTATTTTGAGTGTCTTCCTACCTGAAGGACTTATCTTTAGGCACTATGCCTGACAATTTTCTGCTGTTATTCATAAGATTTTCAGTGGCAAGCCATTCAGAGTTAGGCTGCTTCTCCTTCTTTCTAACCTGTTTTAATCTGCAAGCTTTTCTGAAACCTGTCCACTGTGGTGACCCTGTTATATTTAAAACACCAGTGGCATAGCTGCCAGCATCACAGCAACACACAAGCCATCACAGTACGACAAAGTGACAGACAAGTGCTGGGTCCCCTAATCTGGATCTGAAATAAAGTGGCCTGGATTCTAAAATCTGTTTCTTCACATGGGTTGATTCTTCCACTCATCAGTGGCAATCCTTGCTTATCACTACAAGCTGTTACTGGACAGTATAGCCTTTAATAATTTGTTAAAGCTGGTTATTGTTTTCCACAGAACCAATTGTAAAATTGTATGGTATATTCCTGATAAAAAGTTTATTGCCAGGTAGATCAGATTTCTCATTTGAAATGATTATAATAGGGGGGGGGTGTCTCGCCTCCTCCAGTTTTTTCATTGCTAAAGTAAAAACACAGTATTTGTTGCTACCCTGGGCTAATTCTCAAAATTATTTTTAAAATCAATAAATTTGCATACCATGGTTATCAGGTATTATCTTATTTGAGCATAAATGTAACAATTTTATGACCAATGAGACCTAATTCAATGTACAAATTGTAATATGTATTAAGTGCTTAATTACCGATTTTTATTTTCTTCTTAAAATTTTTAAAGAGTTCCCTTAACAATATTTGTCGTCATTGTTATAAAGTGCCGTTGACTCGGTTCTGACTTATGGTGACCCTATATAGTGTTTTCCAAGGATCAGCTGGTGGGTGTGAGCCACTAGCCTTGAGGTTAGCAGTACAGTGCTTATCTTATAGGGCCACACCAAGGCAGTTTTAATCTCTTGATACAAGAAAGAGATTCCTTAGTAAAGTTTCTTCTAGCAAGCTTTCAAAGAGGGTTGGAGATCAGAGGGCACTTTTCCAAATGAAAAGCACATTGAAGTCATCATTTCATTGGATTGTTTCTAGACAAGGTTTTCATTTTATTTTGAAATTTCAAATAGTAGAAAACTGAGGATTTGAAGTTTTTAAATTTATTTCAAAAAGACAGGAGTTTTAAGAACACTTGAGAGGAACATTAACCAGAGTTGAGGTCATGCTCTAAAAATAGCCTGCGTCCTCGCTTTGCTGCCACTAGGTGGCATTATGGAGCGCCGGGAATCGGCCCAAAGAGTAAGTCTCCCTCCTTGGGTGAACTACCCCCAGGGCAAGTGTCCAGACCCGGACACCAGTTTTCAGGGTCTGGAATTCATGCCAAGATCTGGCTTGAAACTCTAGGGGTCAAGGAAGCCCCAGGGAAAGCCGCAAACCGGTCAGCTACGAGGAAGAGCAAGCGGCACCCCCACCCTTCCAGTAGGACTCTGCAAGTCCAGGGAAGTGACCCAACTCCAGCCTGTGGCAGAGTCTTGGGGACTTCATGAACTGGGCTCCGGACGCCAACATCCAGGTTGGGGCACAGGGCGGGCTGGAGACCGAGTTCCATCTGGGGAATGAATGTAAGAAGCAGCAGTTGACAAAATGGGGGCAGTTTTCTGTTCGTATGCTTTCAGCCCCGACAACTGGAGACTTTGTACTTCCATCTGGGTGATGACTGCAGTGTCTGGATTAGGCTGGACGTACTTTAGGGTATGCCAAGAAGGTGCAGAGCGCCTAGTATCTGAGTGGGGGGTGAGAAGACTACTACGGAAAACAGAAAACCGGTTCTCAAGTTCTCAAGACTGCAGAACCTTCCTCGCCCCACCCTACCACGTGTTGACTTAAGTGCGCAGCCTCCTTGTCCCTACACACCTTGTCCATTTCTCTTTAACCCCACTGGGCTAAGTTTTTTTTTTTTTTTTTTCCTCCTCTGCCTCCCTCTTAAATAGTAAATACTATTTAAACAATTTTCATATTTAAAAAAATGTTTTTAACAAAGAGAATTGTGTTTGGTGTCAAGTCATAAATTCCATATGGATTTAAGAAACCAAATCAGAAACTGGGAAAAAAAATCGACTATTTAGAAAGTATTCGCATGTTGGGGTTCTTTAATCTAAAAACAAAGGAGGAAATTGAAAAGATTATAGATATACTTTTCATTTATTCTTATTATGTAGAATTGATGCATATCTGTAGGAACACTCCTTGGAGAGATATTTGGAGACATCGACAGTAGTCATTTTTGGGTTATGGAATTAGTGTTGATTTACTCTATTTTGCTTCCGTCTTGATATCACTTGTACATCATTTATTTTTGACAAGGAATAAGTATAAGTTCAAAAACACTGAAAATGGTGTACTAGGAAAACTAAACAACTACTCAAAAAGGAAAAATAGGACATGACTTGGCTTTTTATTATATAAAATGCAATTTCAAATAAAAAATAAACATTTTTTTTTCAAGAGATAAAGGGTATGGGCAGAAATTTTACTAAAGAGGAAATCCAGATTATATATTTAAGAAAATATGCAATCCCATCAAAATAAGATGCAATTTCATTGATTATGTAATTAAGCTTTAAATGACAATATGTAATGCTGATGAGTGTTTTGTGAAGTGGGCTCTTTCAAACAGGACCAGTGGAAATGTCAGTTGGTACAACTTTATTGGAAAACTATTTGGCAATGTCTATGAAAATCTTTGATGTTGCAATTCTACTTCTGGGACGCTGGCCTAGGAAACAGAATCTGGATAAAGATGACTACAAAGATATTCAACAGTGTTATTTAATTGTAAATACTGGAAACAACTGAAATGCTTAATAAGAACATGCTATTGGCTGTACATTTACATTAGTGATAGATCCACAGTACAATGAAAATGGTTATAAAGAAGGCATTGCAAAATTCATGCTAAAATGCTGACAGAATGAAAAACACGGGCAGCACTTAAAATTCTCTTTACAGGTGGAATCCAACTATGAAAATCCATGTAGAAAAAAGGACTAGGAGAAAATGTACCACAAAGAGAATAGTTAACGGATTGTGAGTCATAATAGGGTTGTGTGTGTGTAATTTTGCAATTTTCTAGAACCAATAGATCTGTTTTGAAAGAAGTGCAGCCAGAGTGCTCCTTGGAGGCCAAGATGGCTAAGCTTCATCTCTCATACTTTGGACATATTGTCCGGAGGGAACAGTTGCTGGAGAAGGATGTCATGCTGGGTAAGGTGGAGGGTCAGAGAAAAAGAGGAAGACCCCCAACGAGATGGAATGGCCAGGTGGCATCATTGATGGACTCAAGTGTGGCAGCGGTAGTGAGGTTGGCCTAGGATTGGACACTGTTTCGTTCTGCTGTGCATAGAGTCGCTAAGAGTCGTTTCTGACTCGATGGCACCTGACAATAACAACAACAACATAATTTATTCATTTACTACATGTTTACTGGGTACTTATGAAGGAGCCCTGGTAGTGTGGTTGGTTAAGTGTTGGGCTGGAAGGAAAGGACAATTTATAGCAAAGAAAGTCAGTGACAGTTTATCTGAGGAGTGACATTTGATGTATGACCTGAAGCATTTGAAGGAAGGGAAAGAGCACTACAGACAAAAGGAACAGCAAATGCTCAGGCTTTGCAGTGAGAAGGAACTTCCTGTATGAGAACTAGAGAAAGGGGAACTGTGTTTCTGGAGCTAGTAGTCTTGGTGAGTAATGAAAGATATGATTTGAAAAGTTAAGTAGCACCTAGACCAGACCAAACAGGGCCTATTAGGCCACAATATCAATTGTGGATTTTGTTTTTATTCTAACTATTGTTGTTGTTGTTATTGTTAAGTGCTGCTGAGTCAGTTCCGACTCATAGCAACCTTGTATAGGGTTTCCATGGAGCAGCTGGTGGATTTAAACTGCCAACCTTGTGGTCCGCAGTCCAATGCTAATCCACAGCGCCATACTGTTCTAACTATAAAGAACTCGATTTATTCCTTAGTCCACTGAGTTTGTTAAGGTTTGTTGAGGAATAATTTAAACAGCCAATGTAAGAAAATAAATTCTTAAATTAAGTAAAAATTATATGGAAAGTTTGCAGAGAGAATGTATCCTATGGTTAAGTGTTGTCAAGTTGATTCCAACTCATAATGACTCAATATAGGATTTCCAAGAAACAGCAGGTAGGTTTGAATCCCTGATTTTAGGATTAGCAGTCCAGCATTTAATCTACAGCACCACACCAGAACTATATCCTTTAGTAAGCAACTCTCTTTACTTTACTACGATACTATCAAACTGAAGACTCCAAATAACAGTCTGTTTATGCTTTACAGGTAGTATCAGTTGCCTTTGAGTTGACTCATAGCAACTTACATGCATGTCAGCGAAGGAATGTGTTCCATAGGGTTTTCAATGGCTGATTTTTCAGAAGTAGATTGCCAGACCGTTCATCTGAGGTGCTTCTATAAATTCAGACTTCTAACCTTTCGATTAGCAACAGAACATTAAATTATTTGTGTCACCCAGGAACCCTGGCATGACTATAAGAGTCTAAAGTGGCTTCAGGAGGTCTGTGATGTCCCTAATGAAACATAATTTTAAAATAGGAGACACTACACTGACCCTGAAAGCAGTTACCATACAACCACCACCAATGCCAACCTGCTGGCCACAGATGCTTTGAACTTTGAGGGAAGCTGACAGTCCCTGTCTCAGAATTCTGCTGCATTTTCGTGTTTTGATAGGGATACTTTAAGAGAGCCCACTCAAAGAATCTTGCCTTCAACCATTTTAGACAGATTGTATCCCTTTATAGTGGCTTTATGTCTGTAATGTACTGTAAGAACTTGGAGCTAATATTACTAGTATTTGTGGAAAAGAGCTTTCTTGAAAAGTAAACCTTTTAGTTAATATCTATGTCAATAAGCAAAGATTGTTAAATTGATCATTTCCTTTCATTAAAGAGTTTTTTCGTTACACTAAAAGCAATCTGACATTATGCTGTAGTATTCATCCTTTCAATATTTATTCACAATTTTGAGGTGACAAGTAAATAATCCTAGCCAATTTTAAACTTTCCTTATTATTTTCAATCCATCACTCAAAAATATGGTATATTCAGCAAGTCAAATTTGAGAAATTATATATATATACATATGTTTAATACATACCCACATGTATGTGTGTTGAGTCCTGGTGTGGTG
>NW_006408699.1:5879704-5883053 GCF_000296735.1 Chrysochloris asiatica
ATATGGGATTAAGGACAATGGGGGCAACTCCCTCGGACCACCCTGGGTTCAATCAGTTTGATCCAAGTGAAGGTTAAACCCAGTAAGGAAGAAAGGAATATTTTGATCCATGTGAAGGTTAAACCCAGTACGGAAGAAAGGAATATTGGTTTAAGTAGGGTTTACTGGCTTAACTCATCTTAAAGATTGTCTTGTCTGAATAATACCATTCTTCCTCTGTAAAGATCCCTCTCTGAAAGAGAGGAAATAAGAGACGGACGCAGACTTAAGTCTGCGAGGGCATTATTGCTTGCAGGATATGAAGAGGCTGTCTGCCGGTTTTGCATCTACTCTGGTCTCCGAGTGTTTCTTTTCTCTCTCGCCTCTCCAGACATCCCACCTAGAGTTAATCCGAGAAGGGAAAATGTCAGCCACTGAGCATTCTGTCTGGCAGCTTGCATCAAGCCCGGGTGTCTGTCTTCCTTGTATCTGTTTGCTCTGTGTCTGTTTTCTCTCTCTCTATCTCTCTCTCGCCATCGTCACCAGACACCCCATCTTCGGGTCCTCACCCCCTTGCCGAGGCCAGACCCCGGCAAGAAGAGTTGTGGGATGACATCAAGAACATCATACAGGAAGAAAGCAAAATATCATTAAAAAGGAAAGAAAAAAAAAGGCCAAAATAGATATCAGAAGAAACTCTAAAACTTGCTATTCAGTGTAGAGATACTGAAGTGAATGGAAGAAATGGGGAAGTAAAAGAGTTGAACAGAAAATTTCAATGGGTAGTGTGAGAAGACAAATTCAACTATTATAATGAAATGTGAAAAGACCTGGATAAAACCAAAAGGCAAGAACACACTCAGCATTTCTCATGCTGAAAGAACTGAAGATAAAATTCAAGCCCCAACTTGCAATACTATGGACAAAATATTGAACAATGCAGAAAACATTATAAGAAGATAGAAGATATATACAGAGTCACTGAAGCAAAAAGAAATGGTTGATGTTCATCCATTTCAAGAGGTAGCATATTGATCAAGAGCTGCTGATACTAAAGGCTCCAGGAATTGATGGAATACAAATTGAAATCTTTCAACAAACTGATGAATGAAGCAATGGAGGCTTTCACTCATCTATGTCACGAAATCTGGATGACAGCTACTTAGCCAACCAATTGGAAAAGATCCATATTTGTGCCCATTACAAAGAAAGGTGACCCAATAGAATATGGAAATCATCAAACAAAAAAATTGATATAACATGCCAGTGGTATTGTAGTGGTTATGAATCGGGCTGCGAGCTGCAAGGTCAGCAGTTCGAAACTACCAGAGGTTCCACGGGAGAAAGATGAGGTGGTCTGCTCCTGTAAAGATTGACAGCCTCGGAAACCCTGTGTATGGTCGCTATGAGTTGGAACCGACTCCACAATGCATAACAACAACAATAACAACAAGGATAATTAAAAGTAACAGTATATCAATAGGGAACTGCCAGAAATTCAAGCCAGATACTGAAGAGGACATGGAAATAGGGATATCATTGCTGACATAAAATGGATCTTGGCTGAAAGCAGAGAGTACCAGAAAGATGTTTACTTGTACTTTATTGACTGTACAATGACTTTTGGCTATGCAGAACATGACAAGCTATGGGCAACATTATGAAAAATGGTTATTCCAGAACACTTAATTGTGCTCACGAGGAGCCTGTACACTAGGCAGTCATTTGAACAAACAAGGGGTCTAAAATCAGGAAAGGTGTGCACCGGGGCCTTATGCTGAGCACATAATCTGAGAAGATGCACTATATAAAGAAAAGCACAGCATCAGGGTTGGAGGAAGACTCATTAGCAACCTGTGATATACAGATGATACAACCTTACTTGCTGGGAGAGAAGAGGACTTAAAATACTTACTGATGAAGATCAAAGACTACCACCTTCATCTGGATTACCTCAATATAAAGGAAATAAAAACCCTTACAACTAGACCATTAAATAACATAACGGTAAATGGAAAAAAGTTTGAAGATGTCAAAGACTTCAATTTAAGATCCGTAATCAATGCTCATGGAAGCAGCAGTCAAGAAATCAAATGATGCAAATCTGATGCACAAGACCTCTTTAAACTGCTCAAGAATGAAGATATCAGTTTGAGGACTAAGATGCACCTGACTTGAGCCATGGTATTTTCAGTAGCCTTATATGCATGTGACAGTGGGACAATAACTAAGGAAGACCGTGGAACAACTGATGCATTTGAGTTATGGGTTTGGAGAAGAAAATTGAAAATACCATGGACTGCCACAAGAACAAACAAATAAATCTGTGTTGGTAGAAGTACAATCAGAATACTCTGAGCAGAATGGCAATACTTCATCTCTCATACTTCAGCCATGCTATCAGAAGGACCAGTCCCTGGAAAAGGATCTCATAGTTGGTAAACTGGAGGGTTAGCAACCCCGCAATAATATTGACACGGTGGCAGCAGCAATGCGCATAAGGGTGGCAACATTTGTATTGTGAAGATGGCGTTCTGTTGTGTGTAGGGTTGCTATGCGTTGAATGTGACTTGAGGGCACCTAACAACAACAAGCAAATATTTTGCTCTTTAATAAGAATTGCATATAAGTGCAAACCTGTTAAATTTGATTCATTTGTGTGTGTGTGTGTGTGTGTGTGTGTTTGGCTTCTGAAAGTTTTTACATTTCTGGTACGATGTTGTGCTTACTATCACATGTAAACATGGGTAAGAACTTACTTTCCAACTCATAGGAGTGTGCACATTCTTTGTTTTCATGTGAGTAGTAGATGTCTTGGTTTTTACTGACTAACTGGAAAAAAGGGGCAAAAAGAGAATGATTAATGGAGTAGAAAGAGACATAAGACAAATGTAATCTTAGTTATTGGGGTGGGGACCTAACAGACCTCCTTATTATATGGATAATCACCTCCTTCAATTTTATTTGCTATCCTTTTCCATACAACCCAAGTACACTGTAATTTGTTGTTGTTACTGTTGAGTGCCATCAAATTGGTTCTGACTCATAACAACCCTGTATAGTGTTTCCGAAGATTTGCTGGGGTGGTGGTGGTGTGAACTGCTGACCTTGTGGTTTGCAGCCCAGCCAGTGCTTATCCAATAGTGCCACAAGTAGAGTGTAAGGAGGAAATATGAAATGAAGAAACGCTAGCAGTCACATTTCTCTTGTCATAATTGACACAAATAGCAACAGGTTTTTGTTTCCTTTTTTAAAACAATAAAGTATGTCTTGTCACTAATGGAAACTTTATTGAATTGGTGGTACAAGATTCTTTGTTGAAGATATTTGGTGTAAATATGGTGGCTGGTGGCTACGTGCTGTGGAGTCG
>NW_006408699.1:5883258-5893535 GCF_000296735.1 Chrysochloris asiatica
CAGCAGTTCGAAACCACCAGCTGTTCTGTGGGAGAAGGATGAGGCTTTCTACTCCTGTAAAGATTTACAGACTCGGAAACCCTGTACAGGGTCGCTGTGAGTCAGAACCGACTCCTTGGCACACAACAACAACAATAACCATATAGCAGACTGGAGGGAAATGAAAAATGGACTACATATCTTATCCTAGTTAAACATTTTAGGGCTTCTTTAGTGTGCTGTTTGTTCTCTGTTGGTGCTATCATACTGCCAGTTGATCTGGAATAAATGGGAACATTTAGCAGATGTTTAAAGCCATTATCATTAACATTTTTTTCCAGTGCTTACCATTGTGCAAAATTTAAAGCATGTTTTTCTGGGCTTTAACGACATCATTTAATTCTGTATTCTTCTTGTGACTGATACTTTTCACTTTAAACTGAAGGAAGTGTTTGTAGTTAGTTAAATATTCAGTGAGTAACCACATTACTCCTTGGTAATTACTATTATGCAATCATCTTATCGAGAAGCCAGGAGTGCTTCTAAGAGAGAGAGACTATCAGGTTAAGTACTTGGAGACTTAATGTTTAATATGAAACTTAGATAAACTGAAAGGTAAGACTATGCCCACTAAATGCCACACACGTGATGCTGACTTCTATTCTGACCACCTGTTTCCTCAGAAAATAGCTAGATAGAATTTGGTTAAAAAATATCAAGTATGTTTTGAGAATTTATTAGGAAATTGTAGACCAAAACCTCATGTGTTGTTGTTGTTATAGATATCATTCTATCTAATAATTATATTTTATTCACAGTTGTCAGAAATTGTTGAGGTGAGAGGATACTTTTGTCTTTTTTTGAAATGGCAACTTTGTTGGAGTTTCTGACTGGCACAAATGACTAAGCAGGATACTACTTGCTGAAAAGTTCATGGTTGCAACCCACCTGTAGGCACCTTGGAAGATAGTGGTTGTTGTTGTTGTTGTTAGGTGCTGTCGAGTCGGTTCCGACCTATAGCGACCCAGAAAGCCTCATCTTTCTCCCACGGAGCAGCTGGTAGTTTTGAACTGCTGACCTTACGGTTCGCAGCCCAATTTGTAAGGAGCTCTGATAGCGTAGTGGTTACGAATCGGGCTGCCAACCTCAAGGTCAGCAGTTCGAAACTACCAGTCGTTCCACGGGAGAAAGATGAGGCGTTCTGCTCCACAGCCTTGGAAACCCTGTGCAGGGTCACTATGAGTCAGAATCAACTCCACGGTACTCAACAACAACAACGCTACCAAAGCTCCTTGAAGATAGTGGTAGAGATCTGCTTTTGAAAGGTCACAGCCTTGAATGTCCTATGGAGCAGGTCTGTGCTGCATACATGGGGTTGCCATGAGTCAAAATCAACTTGATGGCAACTCACAGCATCCACATTGGTGGGGTTGGAACGGTACTGTATGAGTAATCTCAAGACTGTTATATTAAGTCAATTACTTGATTTTTGTGACTCTCATTGCCTTGTCTATAGAAATAATGAAAACTGAGGCCTACAGTTGCATTGGAGTCCTGGTATGGCACTGTAGAATAAGCACTAGACCAAAAGCTCAGTCTGAACTGCAAGGTCGAAGGTTCAAACTCACCAGCCGCTCCTCAGAAACCCTATGCAGGGTCGCTATGACTGATTCAACAGCACGTAACAACAACAATTGCATTGGGGATTAGAAAGGCACATCAAACTGACATGTTTAATTATTGAGAACTTTAGGTTGCTTCCACCCCGTGGGTCCATATTCCTTAGAAACCTTAATTTTCTGCCTAATATTCTCTGGGAAAGAGAAGGTTCAAGGGGACTTAGTAAGCAATCTAATAAAAAATGGTTAAAGATCATGTGTCAAAAGAGTCATTCTTCTTTCCAATATCAACCCCTCAAAGTATGAGGGCAAAGAATAGCCACAACATGGCAGATTTCTTAATTGTCGAAAGATGGAACTCTCTTGTATTTAAAATTTAAATTTTATATTCATAGAGTCATAAATGTTGAAAATATAGGAGGTTTTACGATTTCTGGACCAGCTATACCTACCCCAATTGATTTACTGATTTCAGAAGATACCCTCTGAGTTTAACTGTCTTCTCCAAAGTCAATCAGTGCAGTTTTTACAGGGGTCACTCTGAGTCAGAAATGACTCAACCGCACTTAACAACAACAATAACTGTTAGAATAAATAGGGGGCATGAGTTATTTGGTTCAATATTGATAGCAAATGGTATTTTATTTTCTCATTGTATTTCTTTTATTTTACATCAGTAAAAAGTGTTTAGAAAATTGAACTTTACTAGTCAAAAAAATTTGGAAAAATAATAACTTTTTTTTCTAAATAATATACAAATTTTTCTTTCTTATTCACCCATTTACATAGAAATAGTGTTGACTTTACTCCTATGTCGGTGTTTGTGTAGAGTATAAAACTTTCCATTTATGTATAAAATATTTGACAATGATAAAATTGCCTCTAATTTGAGTTGTTGTTAAGTGTTATCTAGTCAGTTCTGACTCATAGTGACCCTTTGTAGGGTTTCTTCAGAGTGACTGGTGGGTTTGAACCACTTACCTATGAGTTCAGACTGATCTTATGGTTGAGTGCTTATCGTAGTAGCTATTTAAAGACTTGATTCCATTTTAGCAATGGTTATTGTATGGTAGAACTTTGGGCATTTGGGTAATTGGGAGTCAGTTACGATTTGATAAAAAGTTCACTAAAGTAATAACTCAAAAGGCTTATTTAGGATTAGTGTGGCACTGTAGGCTAAGTACCGGACTAGTAACTGCAAGGTCGACAGTTTAAGTCCACCAGCCACTTCTGAGAAATCCTATGCAGGGTCACTGTGAGTCAGAACCAACTCGATAGTGCAACAACACTATGTCAAACAGTTTATTTAAATAGAAATATATTGCTCACAGCCAATATAGTCTTCATGCTCGCAAATATTTTACGTAAGAACTGAGAAGTACTGCAACTCTTTGAACATCACAGACATTAATATTTTGTGTTTGTGTTAGGGGCACAGTAAGTGAGAAATGGTGAGATGTGTGAACAGATTAATTTAGCAAAGTCTAATTTTTAAAAAATTAATTGGTGTAGATATGTTCAACTCTATTATCATAGTGCTTTGCTCTATGAAGTCGATGTGTTCATTAAAGAAAATTGCCTAACGTTCATGGTCTGTGTTCAACTGACTCTTATCTTACTGTAAAGGAGAAATATAATGGCTTATTTATTAATGCCTTAAAGTTACGAAGACAGAAACAATATTAAAACAGCGCGAAATCTAAATGCAAAGAATTATAGTGGTTGTTTTGTAGCTGTAAATATCCATGGGTAGTTTTATGTTTTGCACATATGATTAAAAGCTTAAAGGAAAAAGGTGTAAGTGAATAGAACAAACTGAATTGCTTGGTTTTACTTTGTGTTCAAGTCATGCTGGACAGCTTCTCTTGGTTGCTGAGATACTGTTTCCCAGCATTTCACTGGAGACAATTGATTTTAAAATGAACGGATTCAGGGTTAAGCAGGAGGGATTTAGAGCCTGCATGAGGCAAATGTTTTAAAGTGTAGTTGGAATTGAGCACATTTTCAAAAATACAATAAATAGTGGGTGATAATTGAGCAGCCTGTTTAAGGAAATGTGACTGAGAGCAATAGTTTGCTTACCAAGAGCTATTTACTTAAACCCTTTCTCAATTGTCACTAAGCTTGAATGTGTACTTCTTTTGTATTATGAAATACATCTTCTGGGTGCCTTTCTGCATTTTAAAGTTTTTTGCTTACACTTTCTAGGATTGAAGTGTGTATGTCTTTTGTGTGATTCTTCCAACTTTACCTGCCAAACAGAAGGAGCATGTTGGGCTTCAGTTATGCTAAGCAATGGAAAAGAACAGGTGATAAAGTCCTGTGTCTCTCTCCCAGAATTAAATGCTCAAGTCTTCTGTCATAGTTCCAACAATGTTACCAAAACTGAATGCTGCTTCACAGATTTTTGTAACAACATAACTCTGCATCTTCCAACAGGTAAGGGTTGTCTTTGTTCATTTCACATTTAATATTATTCTTGGGAAATTATAAGCATGGTAGAAAGAAAACCGTCTTTGATAATTTTAAAAAACAGAAAATGTATTTCACAGTTTTGTTTTCTTGGTTTGTTTTTGGCTGGCAAAATGTTCTAAAATTTAGCTGAGGTGGATTTTTATTTTTAAAAAACTGCCCAGCACACTAAAAAAAAAAATTGACATCACAATTTTTTTATGAAATCAGTCCATGGAAATTGTGTTTTTTTGAATTGATTAATAGTAATCGATTTAAAGAAAATTTAAATTTGTATGCTTTTTCTCAAGGAAAGAAATCACAATGCATATGCAATTGAGATATAAGAAAGACGAAAATGAAACTAAAAATAACATATTGTCAACTTTTATGGAGACAGATTCTTTCCTCTCTCTGGATCCTTTCTGCGTATCACCTCAGGGAAAAACACTCATTCGCAGACAGAAAGAAAGGAATTTGACCCTTCAGTTTTCATTGTTGTTAAGTTATATTTCTGTCCTTTCCCAAGTTTTATGGTCTTTTATCCCAATACAATGTTAATGAAAATATTAACCTCACCATTCATTGACCACCTGGAATCAGAAACTTTTGGAAGATGTTACTAAGCTAAACACACACACACACACACACACACACACACACACACAAAACCCCAAACCCAGTGCCATCTACTTGATTCTGACTTATGTTCTTATTGTTGTTAAGTGCCATCAGGTTGGTTCCAACTCATAGTGACCCTGTATAGTATTTCCAAGACTGTAAATCTTTTTGGAGCAAGCAGCCTTATCTTTCTCCTGCTGAGCAGTTGGTGGGTTTGAACCACCAACCTGTAGTTAGCAGCCCAATGCTTAATCCACAGTGGCACCTGAGCTTCTTTTGGAAGATGTTAAGTGGCATATAATTTTGAATTAGAAACTAGTTTATGATATGAAAATTGTCATGGTCATGAATGTTTAAAAATATTTATTAATAAAAAATTAATTAATGTTTATTGATCTGTTAATAGCCATACACAGATATACTTTCTCCTGTGAATTAACAATTTAAGGTAGTTGTCCAATCTTCAGATATTCAAGATACCACTGTATCAATATACCACAATGGTACTTTTACCTACTTTTAAAATAACCAGTTTTTAATGTAAAAACATTATTTTATGCCGAAACTGGTATCACAACCACAAAAAAATTAATCTGTTTTTTTGGTATAGCAGTAGCAACAAATGGATGATGATGATGATGTAAACAAATAAATAAAAAGGCATGCTACTACAATATAGTAGATGAGAACAGAGAGAAGAAAGACGTGAGACACTAACATGTTTTCATATGTAATCAGAAAGCCTCAAGGGAACTAGGAATTCAATGTTCATTATGTGATTCAATGTTATTTAATATTTGATCTGCTTACCACTCAAATTCATCTTAAAATTCATGCAATCATTACAGTCCTCTCTTTAGGAACTACTGTTCTATGGCATTATCTGAAGTAATACTTAAATAGTCTATTCCTGAAAGCTATACTTGAAGTCTTGGTTTTTTGACTACACTTATTCTTCCTGTCTCAGATTCTAAGGAGTGCCTTCATTTGGTAGCGTAGATTTGTATCTACTTCGGTCAATCTTCTTTTCTTACGTTTTCACCCTTAATTTATCTGTGGACCAGATTCACCCTATAGAGTTGTTACTGTGTGCCGTAGAGTCGGTTCTGACTCATAGCAACCCTGTATAGGGTTTCCGAGGAGCTGCTGGTGAGCTTGAACCGCTGACCTTGTGGTTCAAACTGACCTTGCAGCCTGGCACATTAACCCATAGTGTCACACCAGGATTCCTTATAGTGTAGGCTTCCTATATGTGATGCTGTTCTTATCCATGATCAAAATCCAAAGGATTAGCAAGGGAGGAAAGTCTCCTCCATGACTTTAACATGTCTTTAACATGTTTCTCAATAATGAACTATTCATAACACCTCATCTTGCCAGTCACCAGGGGCAGACAACACTACTTTGACTGCAATAAATGTGTTGGAGAACAAGTTGCTTACATACACTTAGGCAAATTAAAGTTAGGCAAATTAGGCACGTAGTGTAGCTGGAAGGTAATTCCTTTCCAGTCCAAATATAAAATCTTGTTGCTGAAAAGCCTGTAGCTCTACCCCAAGGACTAGCCAAGACTCAGTCTCTCCTTAAAAAATCAACTCTTTGAGGTGCAGTTTGCATGTAATAAACTGTGCACAGTTTAGATGTATAGTTTGGTGAGTTTTGACACATAAGTGCATACACTCATGTAACCACTGCCATGTTTCCATCATGTCAAAATGTTTTCAGCCATTCCCCATTTCCACCAGAACCAGACAACGGATCTGTTTTCTTTTACTTTAGACAAGACTTGGCAGTCCTAGATTTTCATATAAAAGAAGTTACATGGAGCATATTCCTCTGTGTTTGACTTCTTCCACTCAACATAATGATTTTGAAATCCATTCATATTTTGGAGTATATCTGTAGTGTTTTCCTTCTTATTGCTGGATAGTATTCCATTATATGAATACCTTCTTAATAAGAGTACTTTCATCCATCATCCTTTCTGTCAATCATTTGGACATGTTTAATATCTATCATTCTCTTGAATTCTTTTTTCAGGTACTTCCAATGTCTTCCTCCCCCCCTCCGCCCCACAAGTATTTTCTACTTCTGCCTCTTGGTCAATTGTTTGAGCTACTTTCTTGTTTTTTCATGTGAAGAGAAATTATTTGGTATTTCCTCTGGTAACTATTCAGTTTGTGTCTATTTGGAGCTATTAGTCACAAAATGAAGAAGCCCTGTGGTTAAGTAATTAAGCAACTGACTGCTAACGTAAAGGTCAGCAATTCAGACCCACGCAGCAGTTTCACAGGAGAAAAGTCCTGTTGACTGGTTCCCATACAGATTATTGCTGTTGATGGATTCTGTTGAGTCAGTTCTGACTCATAGTGACCCTGTGGCAGAATAAAGGAGGGTGGATGTTCTTCAACAACTGATACATTTAACAGAAACATATAGTTTTGGTGATGTGCAAATTCACCCAAAGAACAATCAAATGATGATGAAAGTATCATGAATGAATGCCAAAATTTTAGTGAGTGGAAGCAAAGTCATGAAAGATATATATAGCCCGATTTTAAATTCAGTTTCCTAAAGCTACCCACAGTATTATCTGAAGCTTATTTGGGAAAGAAGGTGAGTTAACAAAGTCCGGAGGAATTTTCTTAATAGCACATTATGCTGCTAAAAAAAAAGTGTGGGGGGGAAGTAGAATGAGGGGGTGAGAAGATAGTTCAATATTTTGAATACATTCAACTGTTGAGAATGCAAGGCTTCCCCTACCTGCACCTGGTGAGTCCTGGTGTGGTGCTGTGGGTTAATACGCTGGACTGCCAGGTTGGTTTGAACCTCAAGCTAGACAGTTCAAGTTCACCAGCCACTTTTTGGAAACCCTATACAGGGTCTTTATGAGTCAGAACCGACTCCACGACACTTAACAATAACAACAACAACAACCTTCACCAGGATTCAGTGATGCCATTTCCCCCCTAGGGTTCTATAATGAATTGATTCCTGAGGGAGAGAAATTAAAATCCAAAGATGTTCTATTAATCCATCTTGTCTATACATATAAAAACTACAAGCCGGTGTTCTCTATATGTGTGAATGTAAAGCATAAATAAAATAAAGGATAAATAAATACAGTTATGGGCTACTTATTAAGTAAACTACTTGTTAATGAAATCTAGTTGACTAAAAAGTAATGGAGAAATGATGGTAAAGGACTGTTGTTGTTAGGTGCCTACATGTCTGTTTCGACTTATAGTGACCATATGCATGTACAATGGAACGACACACTGCCCGGCCTGCACCATCCTCACAGTTGTTACATTTGATCCCTTTGCTGCTGCCACTGTGTTAACCCATCTCCTTGGGGGGTGGGGGGTGGGGGTGTCTTCCTCTTGTTCACAGAGCCTTCAATTTCCCAAGAATGATTGCTGTTGATAAGTGCCATGGGATTTTTCTGACTATAAGTTTTTCTGACTCATAGTATAAGGTTACTGACAAGCGACTGGTTGGGTTTGAACAACGAGCCTTGTAGTTAGCAATCTAGTGCTTATCCTACAGAGTAACACCAGTACTTCACCAAACATGATGGTGGTGGTAGTGATATGCTATGGAGTCAGACTCCTGTATGGGGTTTCTGAGGCTGCTAATCTTTACCAGAGCAGAAAGTCTCATCTCTCTCATGTGGAGTGACTGGTAGACTTGAACTGCTCACTTTGTGGTTAGCAGCCCACCTTGTAATCCACTACATTACCAGGGCTCCTACCAAGCATATGTGCCATGGAGTTGGTTCTGACTCATAGCAACTCCTTATAGGGTTTCCAAAGAGCAGTTGGTGAGCTTGAACCGCCAACCTTGCAGTTCAAATGGCTTTGCAGTCTGGTGCATTAGCCCACAGCGCCACACCAGGACTCCAGGAAAACAAGCATGGTAGTGGATGTTAAATCCATTTAAGTATACAACCAAAATTAAACAACTTTGAGTATTGTGTAAAGAACAAAACCTCTATATTATTCAAACAGATGAAGTTAGCACCAGTAGGAACTAGGAGATGACAGAGGGAGGGAGGAGGCAGCGTTTAGGAGTGCTGATTTCCACCAGGATGGCCATCGCCAACTGAAAACATTGAAACATAAAATTAATAAAAAATACACAATGACTTTGTACTACTAATGATTTTGTTGTTGTTGGCTTGGGTGAAAGTTTACAGAACAAATGAATTTCCCATCCAACAACTTATACACATTTTGTTTTCTGACATTAGTTGTATTCCCCCCAATGTAACACTCTTTCTACTTCCTCTCAGGTTTCCTTATTCCCATTCACCCTTCTTTCCTGTCCCTCCCTGCCTTTAGAACATTGCTTTTGGGCAAATGCTGCCCTTTTCATTTTGCATGAAAGAAGGTTCTGAGAAGCACGTTCTCCATGCATACTGTTCACTTTAGAGGCCTATCTATCATTTGGCTGAAAGGTAATTTCCTGGAGTGGATTCAGTTCCAGGTTTGAAGAATGTCTAAGAGTGGTAATCTCAGGGGTTCTGCCATTCTCTATTAAACCACTAAGTGGGGCCTTTTCTATTATTTTGAACTCTGTTCTACATTTTTCTCCTTCTCTCTCCAGGACCTTCTATTGTGCTTCTGAATAAGATGGGTGATATAGGTAGCTGGGCACCATCTCGTTCTTATCTCAAGCCTAGTGGAGGCTGTGCTTCCTGTGATCCATTAGTTTTGTCAACCAGATGTCTCCTTGAGTCTTTGCTTTTTTTTCACTCTTCTTTGCTCCAGAAAGGAAGAAGCCAGTAGTTGTATCTTAGATGGCTGCTAGCAAACTTCTAATAACCCAACAGGATGTAGAACATAATCTTTATGGACTGTGCTATCTAATTGTCCTAGATGTCTCCCAAGATTACGATCCTAAGCCAGTTACTCAGTCCCTCAACGTGTTTGGTTATGGTTGAGGTGTTTGCTTAATTTATCCCCCTGTATGCTCCTATACCTGAAAGTATTTAGAGAACATAACAAAATATATACATAGAATTGTTATTTGCAAACCTATATATGTTTGTGGGGATTCTCTTATGAACCATTTCATACTATTCAGTTTACATATCTACCTATGTATCGGCTTGTAAGTTATTGTTAGTGCAGTTATTGCAGGATTGAATACATAACAGTGTTTACTAGTGTTGCCTTTTACTGTGGTGTATCTTTCAGTGTCTTCCTTTGCCTTGGTCATGTTATGCTGACCTCCTCGTTGTTTTATACTGCCTTTCACTTCACTCAAGTTAGCTCATGTCTACTATCTAATTAGTAATTTTTAATTCCTCTTACTCTCATCTCTGGTAACCACCAAAGAATGTAAATCATATGGGTAAATCATTAATTGACTTTTTTTTCTTTCTTTCTTTCTTTCTTTTTTTTTTTTAGGGCTAAGGGTTGGACTAGGGCTACGAGTAAGGCTTGGTCTAGTTTTTGGGATTATAGTTAGGTTTATTATTTTATTTATTTATAATAATTTGGGTCTTTTTATATAGAACGATGAAGTTTTAATTTTTGGGGGGTGGGGTGGGAAGATGTACACAAAAACACTCAGGAATATTTAATAATTTAAACAATTAAA
>NW_006408699.1:5894050-5896000 GCF_000296735.1 Chrysochloris asiatica
TCTCTGTTGGTATTTTGAGATACTACTTCCATAAGTATAGGTCAAGTTCATCAAATTGTAGCAACTTACCCTCATTTCCTTTATCAAAAGTTGTTTGGTTTTTAAAAAAATCTCCCTGTAGTTGAGTTTTGATTATCAAGCTATTGAGGCTAGGTCAAATGAGTGCTATCTGCAAGTTTGGGCATTCTTGTGTATCTCCCCTCACTTCATATCAGCTGGACACTTCACTCTCAGCTCTAGTCCTCTGTGGCTATGTCCTTGTCCATGGGCTCAGGAGTCCCCAGGTCTCACCACACTTTGGACCAACCAGTCCTTCCTCTTCTCTCTCTCTTCTTCAGGTCAATGGGAATCTTTAATTGACTTTTTATGATAGTGGTCTCATACGACGTTCGTCCTTTTGTGATTAATTTATTTCACTCAGCATAGTATCTTCCAGATTCATCTACATAGTGAGATGTTTCCAAGATTCATCATTAATTTTTTTCACATTGTGTAATAATCCATTGTGTATATGTGCCATGGAGTCCTGGTGTGGTGCTGTGGGTTAATGCACTGTACTACAAAGTTAGTTTGAACCACAAGGTCGGCAGCTCAAACTCACCAGTTGTTCCTCAGAAACCCTGTGCAGGATTGCTATGGGTCAGAAGTGACTTGATGGCACTTAACAACAACAACAACAGCAATACATACCATAGTTTGTCCATTCCTCCATTGCTGGCCATATAGGGTTTTCATTGGTTGATTTTCAGAAGTATATCTCTTGGCCTTTCTTTCTGGTCTAGTGGAAGCTCCACTGAAACTTGTTCAGTGTCCTAGCAAGACACAAGCCTCACTGACACATGGGTGATGATTGCACATGAGGTGCATTGGCTTGGAACTGAAACCTGATCTTCTGCATAAAAGGCAAGAATTCTGTTATTGAACCACCAATGCCTTTTGTGTATACATATGTGTGTGTGTATATAGCACACACACCCACCTACCCACACCCACACCCACACCCACACATATATATATATATATACACATACATACATATATTTGTCACTGAAGTATAAGAATTGGACAGCTAACAGCAAGGTGGGCAGTTCAAATCCACCAGCCCCCGCCTTGGAAACCCTTTAGAGGATAGCTGTGAGTCAGACCTGACTTGATGGCACTTAACTAAAACAATAACATGTATACAAACACAAGACTTTGATAGTTTAATAGGAGAGTTCTTGCCTTTTATGCAGAAGACTAGCGTTCAATTCCAAGTCAATACAACTAATGTGCAGCCACTACTCATTTCTCAATGCTTATGAAAACAGCAGTCAAGAAATACAGAAGAGCAGCTGGGGGTTTTGAACTACCGACCTTGGAGTTATTACCTAATGTAACAACATATTACATTAAGCAAATCTGTTTCAAAAAGCCTCTTTGAAGTGCTACAGATCAAAGATGTTACTTTAAGGACTAATGTGTGCCTGACTCAAACCATGATATTTTCAATTGCCTCATATGCATGTGAAAGTTGGACAGTGAATAAAGAAGAATGCATCGCGCTATAGTATAATCAATGCATTTGAATTATGACGTTGGCAAAGAACATTGAAACTATGATGGATTGCCAGAGGAACAAACAAATCTGTGTTGGAAGAAATACAGCCAGAATGCTCCTTAGAAGTCAAGATGGTAGGACTTTGTCTCTTGTACTTTGAACATGTTGTCAGCACAGACCAGTTCCTGGAAAAAAACATCATGTTTGGAAAACTGGAGGTCAGCTAAAGAGAGGAAGACCTCCACGAGAAGGATTGACCCTGTGGCAGCAACAGTGGGCTCAAACATAACAGCAACTGTAAGAACAGTGAAGGGTAGGGCAGTGTTTCATTTGTTCAGTGCTGTCCATAGAGTTGCTATGAGTCAGAACTGACTCATTGGTACCTAACAACAACATATATATACATATGT
>NW_006408699.1:5896270-5903569 GCF_000296735.1 Chrysochloris asiatica
ACACCTGAATCAATTAATAGTAAGTTATAGATATGCTCTTTTACCCCTAAATATTTCCTAATATTTTCCTGAGAAAGTGCATATTTCTTAAAAACAAGGGCATTCTCTTACATAATGACAGTTCAATTATCAAAATTATCATTGTTATAATACTTGTCACTAATCTGTATTCTATATTCACATTTTTTGCTAATTGTCATAATAATGTCCTTTATAAGAATTATTTAAAAATTTTTCTGCTGTGATTTGGGTAAAACATTACAGAGCAAATTGGTTTTCTATTCAGCAGTGCATACACAATTTGTTTTGTGGCATTGATTGCAGCCCCACAATTTAGCAGTAAGTACTTTTTCCCCTTTTCCTCCTCATGTTCCAGTTTCCATTTACCCTTCTTTCCTATCCTTTCCTGCCTTCTGAGCTTTATCCTTGGGCGACTGCTGCCCTTTTGATTTCATGTGGTTGATTGTTCTAAAGAGTTCACCTTGCAGTTTTGTCAAATGTTGGGTTGAGGGTTGAGCCTGGGATGAGTTCAGGTCCAGGTTGGAAAGGTATCTGTCTAAGGGCCAGTCTCAGGGGTTCCGCCTGTCTCTATCAAACCAGTAAGGCTGGTCTTCTTTATGATTTTTAGTTGTGTTCCACTCTTTTTATTACCCACTCTATACAGGGTCTCCTAATATGAACCCTTTTGAAGTGGGAAAATTATATTTCTGGCCTTAGGGTCATGTAGACTGGAGTTCATTCATTTGATATATTAGTCATTTGGACTAATTGTTTCTTTGAGTCTTTGATTTTTCTTCTTTGTTCTTTGGGAAGAGGACAATAGTTGCACTTTAGATGGCTGGTCACAAGCTTTTAAGACCCCACTTACTATTTACCAAAATCAGATGTCAAACATTGTCTTTGTGCACAGTGGTGTGCTAATTGACCTTGAAGTTCTCTGAGACTATGGTCCTGAGGCCTCAGATCTAGTGATACATTCACTCAAGGTGTTTGGTTATAGCTAAGAAATTTTCATAACTTTTCCGCCTATTTGTTCTACTATAATATTGGATATATCTACAGCACATATAAACATATACGTAGAAATATTCTGTCAAACATATGTAGAAATATCCATAGATGTAGTCCCATTCATCTTCCCATGCCTGTTCATCTTGTGTGTCTGTAGATGCATCTATTTGTAGATTATTGTGATTACTACTACTACAGGAGTCTGCATGTAACAGGATTTACCTTCATTGTCTTTAACTCGTGTACTTCTCCTAGTGTCTTTCTTTACTTTGATCATTTTATGCTGACCTCCTCCATTGCCTTTGTCTTCACCCAAATGATTACTTGTGTCTAATTCTGGTGTGGTGATGTAGGATAAGCACGGTCACAAGGCTGATGGTTCAAACCCACCAGCTGCTTCTTGGAAACTCTATGCAGGGTCGCTATGAGTCGGAACTGACTCTATGGCACTTAACAATAAGAAGTTAGTGATTTGCCATCCTTTACTCTCCCACCCCTGGTAACCTTCAAAGAACATATCTTTCTGTCATGTTTTATAGTAGTAGTCTCATCTAATGTTTTTTCTTTTGTGAATGACTAATTTCACTTAGCATAATATTCTCAAGGTTCATTTGTATTATGAGGTGTTTCATAGAGTCATTATTATTCTTGAACATGGCACCATATTCATTTACATGTATGTACCATAGTTTGTTTATTCATTTTTCTGTTGATGGGCATTTAGGTTGTCTGTATTTTTTTGCTATTGTGCATAGTACTACTGTGAACATGGATATGCATATATCTTTCATGTCATGGATCTTATATCTGTAAGATATCTATGTAGTATTGGGATGACTGGCTCTTACAGTATTTCTGTTTCCAGCTTTTTAAAGAAATGCCATACTATCTTTTACACTGCTTGCACAATTTTTCAGTCCTACCAACAGTGTGGTGTGGCAGAGCAGGATAATGCACTGGACTGCAAGGTCAATTTGAACTGCAAGGTCGGCAGTTCAAACCCACCAACTGCTCCTGAGAACCTCTATACAGGGTCACTATGAGTCAGAAAACCGACTCTATGGTACTTAACAACAACACCAACCAACAGTGTATGGTGCCATGGGATAAACACTGGATAGCTCCTTGGAAACCCTATACAAGGTTGCTATGAGACTGAACCAACTTGATGGCATTTAGCAAAAAATACAGTGTAGTGTAGTGGTTATGAAAGGGCTGTTAATCTCAAGGTCAATAGTTTGAAACTACCAGCGGTACCATGGGATAAAGATGAGACTTTCTGCTCCTGTGAAAATTTACAGCCTCAGAAACCCTATACAGGGTTGCTATGAGTCGGAACTGACTCCACGGCATATAACTGCTCCCCCCTCCCCTCTCCCCACCACAGTATATGAGGATCCCTGTCTCTCCACACCCTAGCCAACATTTGTTGTTTTGCACTTAATTTTGCTGTTTATGGTGTGAGACAATAGCTCATTTTCTGTTTTGATTTGTATCATGACCATTTCTTCATGTGTTTGTTGGCCACCTGAATTTTTTCTTTGATGAAGTGTCTGTTAATATTTCTCTTTCTATCTTTAAATTGCATTGTTTGTCTTTTTGTTGTTGAGATGTTGATGTTTTCTTTCAGTTTTACAGCTTAGTCTATTGTCCGATATGTTGTAAAAAAAAAACTTTTCTTAACAGTCTGTAGGTTCTCTTTTTGCTCCTTTTGGTGAAAATTTTTCATGCTCTTAGGTGTTTAATTTTTGTAGAATCTTTGCAATTTTCTATGTATAGGGTTGTATTACCTCTAAATAGAAATTTTTATTTCTTCTTTGCCAATTTGGATGCATTTTATTTTCCTTTCTTGCCTTATTGCTCTGTCTAGAACTTCTAATACAATATTGAGTTGTTGTTGTTGTTAAGTGCCGTCGAGTCAGTTCTGACCCATAGTGACCCTGTACAGGGTTTCTGAGGGTGTAAATCTTTACGGGAGTAGAAAGCCTCATCTTTCTCCCACGGAGCGGCTGGTAGTTTCGAACCGCTGACCTTAAGGTTTGCAGCCCGATTTGTAACCACTATGCTACCAGAGCTCCTTTTACACTATTGAGTAGGAGTGTGATAAAAATCTTTGTTTGGATCTGTTTGTAAACAGATTGCTCTTAGTCTCTCCCCACTGAGACTGACTTGGCCATTGGTTTTGCATTGTTGTTACGTTGTTAAATTCTGTTGAGTTGAGTCAGTTCCAACTCATAGCAACCCTATGCACAACAGAATAAAACACTGCCTGCCTCTGTGCCATCCTCACAATTATTGTTATGCTTGGCAGTGTGTCAATCCGTCACATTGGGGATCTTCCTTTTTGCTTTGCTGACCCTTCATCTTACCAAGCATGATGTCCTGTAGGGACTGTTTCCTCTTGACAAAATGTTTGAGTACAAGAGATGAAGTTTTGCCATTCTTACTTTTAAGCAGAATTCTGGCTATACTTCCAATGCAGATTTGTATGTTCTTCTGGCAGTCCATGATACTTTCATTATTCCTCACTCACACCAAAATTCAAATGCATTGATTCCTCTGTGGTCCTTCTTATTCATTGTCCAACTTTCACATGCATATGAAATAATTGCAAATACCATGTGTTGGGTCAAGCATACCTTAGTAACATCTTTGCTCTTTAACACATTCAAATCTTTTGCAGTAGATTTTTTTAAAAGAATTTTTTTATTCTGAATTAAGTGAAGATTTACAGAGCAGATCATCAGTTTTACATTGAAAAAAATCACATACTTTGTTTCACTTCAATAATTGCAAAGTACAAAAGTAACATCACTTATCCCACTTCCATGGGATTCTTGTTTTCATTCTACCTTCTTTTCCAACCTTTAAATCTTGCATGGTTGACTATTCCATGGCATAACTCACTAATGTTGTTGTCTGCCCATACACATATCTACTGTTTGGCTGAAAATTGAATCATGAGGATGAGTACAATTTTACATCTGAAGGGTGAACGAGGACCGTAGTCTTTGGTTCCTCCTTTCTGGTCTTTTTTGTATTTCTGAGTTTTGTTCCACATTTTCTCTCACCATTTCCAAGGCCATCTACTGTGATTTTTTCAGAGTAGTTGGTGGTGGTAGCAGAACACCAGTTTTTTGGGTCTCAGAGTCATGGTGACTGATGTTCATATGTTTCATTAGTTCATTGTACTAATTGATTGCAAGCATCTTCTGTTTTCATCTTTATACTTTCCTCTGCACAGGGAGAAACCACTATTTGTACTTTAGATGACTACTCATGAACTTTTAAGACTACAGTTGCTACTTGCCAAAGTAGGATACAGAACGCCGTAATTGTGGAGTATGTTATGCCAGGAGACCATGGTGTCACTCAAGACTATGGTCCTGAAATAATCAGACAATATCAATTATATCACATGCAAGCAAAATTGTGCTAAAGATAATTCAAAATGGTTGTAACAGTACATTGACAGGAAACTGCCAGAGGCTCAAGCCAGATTCAGACCAGGGAATGAAATGAGGGATATCATTGCTGAAATTAGATAGCTCTTAGCTGAAAGCAGAGAATACCAGAAAGATATTGACCTGTGATTTATTGACTATGCAAAGTCTTTTGATTGTGTGGATCATGATAAACTATGGATAACATTGTGGAGAATGAGTAATCTGGAATACTTAAATGTGCTCATGAGGAACCTGTACATAGACCAAGAGGCAATTGTTTGGGAAAAAAAACAGGGAATGCTGACTAGTTTAAAATCAGGAAAGGTGTGCACCAGGGTTGTACTCTTTCATCACACTTATTCAATCTGTATGCTGAGCAAGTAATTCTAGAAGCTGTATTATATGAAGAAAAATGTAGCATCAGGATTGGAGGATGACTCATAAATCTACGATATGCAGATGATATAACTTCATTTGCTGAAAGTGAAGAGGACTCAAAATACTGATGAAGATCAAAGACTACAGCTTCAGTATGGGTTGTACCTCAATGTAAAGAAAACAAAAAAGCATCACATTGGACCAATAAATAACATAAAGATAAATGGAGAAAAGAAGTTGTCAAATGCTCCATTTAGCTTGGATCAACCATCAACCCTCATGGAAACAGCAGTCAAGAAATCAAACCCCCATGTATGACATGCAACATGCAAGCCCCCATAGTATGACAATCTGACAGATGAGTGATGATTGGCTGTTGAATGGTCCAAAGTATAATAATTTTGAGTTCCTTATCAGGTCATTCCAATAGCAATTGTTCTGCCGGGAGATTGTCTAGCCCTGTTGTTTTGGTCACTTGCTTGAGCCATCTTGTCCTGTTTATATTTGTGTGTGTGTGTGATTTGAAGTTGTCATCTTTGATATATTGTGATATGATTGTATTAATTTGTTAATGATAGGTTGTTTTGCTTCACCTTGATTTCTTGTTTTATTTTGTTTAAATATATTGAGGAAATAGGGTAGGCATGCTACTGTGGTTGCTAGCTTAAGTTGCCTGTCCCTTTCAACCCTGTATACAGAGGGAGATAGGATCGATCCTTTTTTCCTTTTTTTTTTTTTTTTTTTAATGTTTTGTTGTGAATTATGTGATAGTTTTCATGGGAGAACATTAGCTTTACATTCACCCTATTGTATATCATTTCCTTGCCATGGTTACAATCCCCTCCATGCATCATCAGCCAACCAAAAGGTATACCCGGCAAGCCTGCCCCCTGGTCATCAGCACACAGCCCCTCTCCCTCTCTGGGTATAAAGTCCCCAGCTGCTCCATCTCTCCACATCATCGTCTCTGCCTCCATCTCTGGCGTCACTGCTTCTCTGGGTAGGGTTCTGCTCTCTGCTCTTCTCCCTTGATGGTCTCAGGGACCTCTACTCCTAAGCTATAAACTCAATCACTCCCCTCCTTTTGCTACAAAATGTCTACCTTTACATTTCCAACCCTCACAATCAGTCCTGATAACAATTATTCATATTGTCTCACAAGAGACCTATCCGCATCTCCTTTCATTAGCCCTGCCCAGACAGATTGGGTACTACTACTCAGTGGAGATTCTACCTTTCTCCATGCTCTCTGGATCTAGGCTCCCTCTTGAAAACTTGTAAGCCAGTCACTTCTTGCCTTTGTAGTCCCCCTATTTTGGGTAGCCAACATCCAAGTTGCCCATCCCTGTCTACTCTGTGTATGGAGAGGGTGGGAATGATCCTTGCTGTAAATATTTGCTCCCTCTTTTGAGCTACTGCATTCATAGGTGTAGGTCAAGCTCATCAAATTGTATCAGATTACTCTTTTTATCCTCTTCTTTTTTCTTCTAATTGAGCTCTGATCATCCAGTCATTGAAGCCAGGTCAAGTGGGTATTATCTGCAAGTGTGGGTGTTCTTATGCATATGCCCCTCTCTTCTTATCAGCTGGACGCTTCACTCTCCACTCTAGTCCTCTGTGGCTATGTCACTGACTCTGGGCCCAAGAGTCCCCAGGTCTTGCCACACTGCTGGCCAACCAGGTCTCCACCTGGGTTCACAGGAATCTATTGAACGTTGTAGGGCTTAGCTCACAGCTTCATTGCTGTTTTTCCCTCACTTCCCCTTATCAGCAATGGACATGGTCACCAATCAGAGCGTGTATTCCCATTGAGTCTTAGTTTTGGAAGGGGTTTGCCCTGAGGGGACCCGACCACTTGGCTTGATGTCTCCTGGGTGAGCAACTTGCTTCTTCTTGTACTAATCAGTCGGTCTGCCTATACTCTTTTGTATTTTTCCTGTTGGTCTTTCTTTCAAGAAGTGTCTTCTGTTCTTCTAGCTGCTCCAGGATGGTCTGCTTGTCCTTTCAAGTGGTAATTTCCCACCTCAGAAGATTCTGAATGCTGTTCAGGATTCCACCTATGGTCTTATGTAATGCAGAAGCTTTGTAGGAAACCTCCTTCACTGGGCATGTTGTTAGCCCCATTTTAGGTATTCCAATCAGTTATAGGCAGAAGACAGACTTACAAGCTTTCTATGGTGATATTTCTGGCTATTGCTTTCTCTCCCCCTCAAGTGTCTATTTTATAATTGTATGCCAGGGAAACCAAGATTCAAAAGACAGCCAAGCATCTTAACATTATTTTGCTCCTTTCCCCCATTCCAACCATGTCTCAAACCCTGTATCCCAGAGCCCTATTGTTCCAAGGTTGTGCATACATCATTATTTACCTCTGTCCCACTTAGCCCATGCAAACCCACCTATTTGTTTTCCCTTCCACTTTGTTTTTCCATTATCCTCCCCCTTCTTGTGTATTGCCCCCCTC
>NW_006408699.1:5904630-5906382 GCF_000296735.1 Chrysochloris asiatica
TGGGTCGGTACCAACTGGATGGCACCTAACAACAACAACAATGGCTAGTGATCGTGAACATTTCTTCATATGTTTGTTGGCTGCCTGGATCTCCTCCTTGGTGAAGTGTCTGTTCATGACCTGTGCCCGTTTTTTAAATTGAATTATTTGTCTTTTTCTTGTAGAGGTATTATATTTTCCAATATATTTTAGAAATGAGTCCCTTGTCTGATGTGTCATTACAAAAGATTTTTTTCCCATTTGTGGGTTCCCTTTTTACTCCTCTGGTGAAGTCTTTTGACTTCATATAAGTTTTTAAATTTTAGTATGTCCCAATGATCTATTTTGTCTACTTTTGTTTGTGTAGTTTTCAAAATGTTTCAAAAGAATTGGTGCCCTCATATTTGTCCCTATTTTTTCATTGATGACCTTCAAAATTCTGTGCTTCTCATTTAGGTCTTTAATCCGTGTTGAATTGCTTTTTGTATAAGACGTGGGGTAAAGGTCTTGTTTAAATCTTTTGCATATCACTTTCTAGTTCTGCCAGCACCATCTGTTGAAGAGACTATCACCTCCCCATGCAATATATTTAGGTACTTTATTAAAAAAGCAGTTGGCTGTATGTGGATGGGTTAATTTCTGGACTCTTGATTCTGTTCCATTTGTCAATGTGTCTTTCATTGTACCAGTAACAAGCAGTGTTGACCACTGTAGCCATGTAATACATTCTGAAGTCAGGGAGTGAGAGGTTTCCAACCTTATTCTTCTTCTTAAGCAGTGTTTTGCTTATCCTGGTTCTCTTTCCTTTCCATATAAAGTTTGTAATTGTTTTTTCCATCTCTTTGAAGAATATCGTTGGAATCTAGATTGGGATTGCATTATATGTGTAAATTGCTTTGGGCAGTATTGACATTTTCACAGTGTTAAGTCTTCCTATCCAGGAACATGGTACATTCTCCCATTTTTGTAGGTCTTTTGGTTTCTTTTGGTAGTGTTTTGTAGTTTTCTTTGTATAAGTCCTTTGTTTCGCTGGTTACATTTATTCCTAGATAGTTCATCCTTAGGTTGGCTATTGTAAATGGTATTGCTTTCCTAATGTCCTTTTCAGTGCTGCTGTTTTTGGTATAGAGGAATCCAACTGATTTTTGTATGATCTAATATTCTGCCACTTTGCTGAATCTTCCAATGAGGTCTAGTTGCTTTTTTTACTTCGTCTTTGGAGTTTTCTACATATAGGATCATATTGTCTGCAAATAAAGAGAATTTTACTTCCTCTTTGCCAATTTGGATGCCTTTAATTTACTTGTCTTGCTGTATAGCTCTTGCTAAGACTTCCAGCACAATATTGAATAGGAGTGGTGACAAAGAACATCCTTGTCTGATTTCTGTTCGCAGTGGGAAGGCTTTCAGTTTTTCTCCATTGAGAGTAATGTGGTGGTGGTGGTTATGTGCTGTGGAGTCGGTTCCAACTCATAGCGACCATGTACAGGGTTTGTGAGGTTGTAAATCTTTATGGGAGCAGAAAGCCTTATCTTTCTCTCACAGAACAGCTGTTAGTTTCGAACTGCTGACCTTAAGATTGGCAGCCCGATTCGTAACCACTATGCGACCAGAGCTCCTTGAGAGTAATATATAGGCTGTTGGTTTTGTCTATATGCTCTTAATTATGTTTAGGAATTTACCTTCAATTCCTACTTTGTTGAGTGTTTTTATCAGGAATGGATGTTGGATTTTGTCAGATGCCTTTTCTGCATCAATCGATATGATCATGTG
>NW_006408699.1:5906743-5907241 GCF_000296735.1 Chrysochloris asiatica
ATCTCTTCTAAGTTTTTAAATTTGTTGCAGTACAACTCTTCATAGTATTCTGTTATCCTTTTGATTTCATTTGGTTCCATTGTGACATCACCCATGTGATTTCTAATGTGTGTTATTTGTGTCTTCTCCCTCTTTTCTTTTGTTAGGTTTGCCAATAGTCTGTCAATTTTGTTAATGCTTTCAAAGAACCAACTTCTTGTTCTGTTGATTACTTCTATAGTTTGAGTCCTTAATTTTTATCTGAAAAGTTATTATCATTGCTGCAAAATGATAATTCCAAAGCCCCATCATTTTTTATATATTTATTCATTAGCACTCTACTCTGAATACAAACTCTTTACCCATGTAATTGACTGTTTATTTAAATGGCACTATGAGCTCATGCATACCTGTTTTATCCAATAGATATAGCTCATTACAGTTGTCATTATTTTTGATGCTCAAAATGCCCCAATGTGGATTGTCACTAAGGTGTCATTTCTTCTAGACCTTTTCAGG
>NW_006408699.1:5908968-5913137 GCF_000296735.1 Chrysochloris asiatica
ATAATGACCCTATATAATGTTTCCAAGGAGCAGCTGTTGGATTTGAGCAATTCAGTGCTGATCCTACAGAGCCACACTTAATCAACTCCTATGTATATAAATATATAGACTTCTAGTGTAGGATCAGCACTAACCTGTGAACTACAAGACTGGCAGTTCGAATCCACTAACTAGCTGGTCCTCAGAAACCCTACACAGAGTTGCTATGAGTCAGAACTAACTGGACAGCATTTAACAACATAAATACTTAAATTCCACTCAAATTCCACACATGGGAATATTCCTTGACTATTGGCATCATCAATTTGTTTATTCATTTGCTCAGTTACATAATGAATAGAGAATGATGGTCTTAGAATTGCTGCAGCTTTACCACAGCAAAAACCAAAACAAAGACAAGCAAACCAAGAAACAAAATTCAAAGCCTAATATTTGAGGTTCATCCATGTTGCTACATGTATGAATACTTCGTTTCTTTTCATTGCTGACTGTATTCTGTTGTATGGATATATGCCACATTTTGTTTACTAACTTGTCAGTTGGTGGACATTTGTGTTGTTTCAGCTTTTGGTTATTGTGAATAATGCTACTACGAAGCCTTTGTGTGGACATATGTGTTCATTTTTCTTGGGTAGTTATATAAAAGTAAAATTGCTGGGTCACATGGTAAGTTTGGAGTCCTGGTGTGGTGTTGTAGACTAAGCACTGGACTGGTAACTGTGAAGTTGGTGGTTCAAACCCACTAGCTTTGCAGAAACCCTATACATGGTCACTGTGAGTTGGTACTGACTTGATGGCACTTAACAAGAACAGTGGTAAGCTTATGTCTAATTTTTAAATAAATAGGCAACCTTTTTTCCAAAGGTGTACCATTTTCTCACCAACAATGAACAGAGAATTGTCTTAGAATTGCTACAACAATACCACAGCAAAACAAAGACAAGCAAATGAAGAAACAAAAATCAGAGCATAATATTTTTGAGGTTCATACATGTTGTTACATGTATGAATAAAGCAATGAAGAAGGATTCCAATTTCTTCACATCTTTGCCAAAATTCAGTATTGTCTCTCTTTTGGAGTATAGGCATCTGAGTTAAAACATCAAATAATACGTATGGTGTGTGGAGTCTATGCAGCTTGCATATGCTCTGGTAGTATATCTTTAAGCTTGAAATTGAGACTTGATAATTTCATGTAATTCTGAGGTATTTTATTTAATGTGTGGTGCTGCAGGATAATGCATTGTACCCCAAGGCTGGTTTGAACTGTAAGGTTAATGATGCAAACTCACCAGCCGCTGCTTGGAAACCCTATACAGGGTCGCTATGAGTTGGAACTGACTTCATGGCACTTAACAACAACAACTACATATCAAATATTAGATATATGTGTTTTTCTATGAACCTAAGGTTCCATGAAATATAAAATATGAACTTTACCCTTAGTAATAAATCTACTAAAATTACTTAAAATAGAGAAGATATGTTTTGTCTAGTCAGTAGTTTGTGTTCTGATGTGGCACTGTGGGATAAAGCACCGGACTGGAAGGTCAGTTTGAACCACAATGTCGGCAGTTCAAACTCACTTTGTAATCCCTATATAGGTCACTATGACCTATATATGAGTCAGAATCAACTCAGTGGCACTAAACAACAACAAAACAGTAATTGGTATGTTTGCAGAGAATATTGTATGACATTACATACTTATTTACTTAAACTAAGAGTTTCTATCAGCAATGACATTATATGATAAATTGGAGTTTAGTGTGGTTCTATAGGAGCTCTGGTAGCGTAGTGGTTACGAATCAGGCTACTTAACCTCAAGGTCGGCAGTTCGAAACTACCAACTGTTCTGTGGGAGAAAGATGAGGCTTTCTACTCCCGTAAAGATCTACAGCCTCGGAAACCCTGTACAGGGTTACTATGAGTCAGAACCGACTCCATGGTACTCAACAACAACAACAATAGGATAAGCACTGGACCACTATTCACAAGGTAAGTAGTTCAAACCCACCAGATGCTCCTTGAAAACCCTATACAGAGTCACTAGGAGTCAGAAACAACTCTCTACCACTTAATAACAACAACAACCTGTGAGAAATGAAATTGAATAGGTGTGTAATGCAGTTAACTTGTTGGTGGTTATTTTCTCTGCATGGCCACACTGCGTGGCTATTAGCTGTATTTGGAACAGCAGCTGTTTGAAGAGGACTTGGAAACCTCCAGGCTGGGTTCTCACACCAGCCAGTGCAACAACACTGCTGTTTCTGTGTCATCAGAGAATGTGATTGTTATCCCTTGCTCTACCTAATGGGGATTTGTGATCACATACTGTAGGATCAGCACTGGACTGCTAACACAAAATTGGTTGTTCAAACTCATTGGCCACTCCTTAGAAACCCTTTACAGGTGCTCTGTGAGTCAGAACTGACTTAACGTCACTTAAACAACAACATACTCCTACATGAAACATATGAAAACTATACAAAGTGGCATTTCTACAGTACTTAATATTCTGTATCACATTCATGAGCAAAACAGTAGAAGAAGTGGGGGGTGGGGGGATGTGACCCGAGAAGTTTGGATGAAATCTGAGACTTTTCTTTACAACTCCAGTTTATTCCTTTCTAGCACTTTCATTTTTGTTTCTGTGCTACTAATCCATCACCACAGACTGGTGGGCCGTTTCTGGATTCCTGAGGATGATGAGTTCTCTTCTTAGACCTCATTTGTAATGACTGGACTCTTGTTTTGTTTCCATGTAGCAAAATTTCTTCCATGAATACAGCTCATGGGTCTCCTACCCTTCCCTGCTCTTCCTGCTGGTACCCTAGTTACTCTGAAGTTGGAGCAATGCCTTTGCTCACTCACCTGAAAATGCGAAGTGTTTGATTCCAGTTCCTAAGACCTCAGACTAGTGACTTTTATACAGCTTTTGATTGTGACACACAGACATAAATGTTATATAATTTCCTAGTGGTTATGCCTCACATTCCACATTCATACACAACTGAAATGAGAATTTGACAAAACACACTACCCTTAAGATTTATGAGGCCCTCTAAATGTCTCTGGTAGCATAGTGGTTATGAATCGAGCTGTGAACCACAAGGTCAGCAGTTCGAAACTACCAGCTGTTCTGTGGAAGAAAGATGAGGCTTTCTGCTCCCATAAAGATTTACAGCCTCGGAAACCCTGTACAGGGTTGCTTTGAGTCGGAACCTACTCCATGTCACATAACAACAACAATGTCACCTATGCTATTTCTTTAATAAAAAGCTGGTCAGATCACGCTAATACCTTGCATTCACAGATTACTGACACTACTTTTGTTGGTATTTAAAAATTGTGATAATTTAAAGTGGTATAAGGACATCTGTTATTTTAATTCACTGGTACAAAAAAAAGGATTAAAAAGTTTGTTGTTGTTAAGTGCCTTTGAGCCCATTACCAGGAGTGGCTGGTGAGTTTGAACTGCCAACCATGCAGTTAGTAGTCTAGAGTTTATCTGATAGTACCATATCTAATTATTCTTTTAATTTAAAAGCTTTCCTTTTTAACAAGCTTTTAAAAACCTTCAAACTCATTTATATTTAATATTAAAATGAAATAGATTTAAGTAAAATTAATTGAGATAATTTGTAAGTAAGATTTGATTTAAATCACATTAAATTGAATCATTTCCTCTTACAAAAAGTACCTCTTATTTTGCATTACACCTGGGTTTAATTTTTAGCACCAAATCATTTTATGGTTAATAGAGGTAATTTTATATTTTGGTATAAATTAGAAAACGTGCTCCCTTTCCTGAAGTTTAGTGAAGTAGATTATCTTCGATGTCACTGAAGAAGCAAGATTTTAAATTTAACTGGTATATCACAGCTATTTAGTTTTATTTATTCTCTCCATGTAAAACTTGGAAGGCAGCAGCTATTTCCAAAAATAGTCATTTATTTGACTAGTCCTTTGAGGTCATGTCTTTACTAATAGCAAGTATGTTATTATTTTCACAAAACAAGTGCAGTGTTGAATATTTAAAATTTAAATATAGACGATTCCACTGAGTTAAACAAGAGAAATGTACGTATGTTTTATACAGTTTACCCTTTTAATCTCCTCTTCTTGTTTATTTTCAGATTATAGATTTTCAATTCCAAAAATGAATT
>NW_006408699.1:5913737-5914541 GCF_000296735.1 Chrysochloris asiatica
GTTTCTGGATTGTAAGATTAACTACTCCCCTGTTTTTGTTACAAAACTTCTATCTTTACAATTGTGACAGTCACAATTAGTCATGATAACAAGTACTCACTATTGAATTGTAAGAATCTTATCCCCATTTCTTTTTACCAGAACCATCTAGACAAGATAAAAATCTATTCAGTGGCAACTCTTTCTTCACCCCACACACTATTAAACTAAATTTCTCCTTGAAATCTTGTAAGCTAGTCATTTCATGCCTTTATTGCTCCTTATTTTAGGGCATCCCTATCTGCCCTGTGCACAGACAGGACAGCATTGATACTTCAGGTGAAGATTTCCTTCCCTCTCTGTTGGTATTTAGAGTTACTACCTCCATGAGTATAGGTCAAGGTCATCAAATTGTAGCAATTTACCTATGTTTCCTTTATCAAAACCTGTTTTTTTTTTTAATCTTCCTTTAGTCGAGTTCTGATTATCAACCATCGAGGCTAGGTTAAGTGAGTACTATCTGCAAGTTTGGTTGTTCTTGTGTGCCTCCTCTTACTCCATATCAGCTGGATGTTTCACTCTCAGCTGTAGTCCTCTGTGGCTATGTCCTTATTCATGGGCTTAGGTGTCTCCAGGTCTTACCACACTTTGGACCAACCAGTCCTTCCTCTTCTCTCTCACATCTCCAGGTCAACGGGAATCTATATGGAACATGGTTGAACTCAGCCCATTTCTTCATTGCTGCCTTTCCCCCTCTTTCACTCATCAGTAGACCAATGTGGTCGTCAGCAAGCGTACATGTCTGCTCATGTGTTCCCATTGAGT
>NW_006408699.1:5915014-5917190 GCF_000296735.1 Chrysochloris asiatica
TCTTCAAACTATGCCTTGATCCTTGTATCTCAGGTCATGTTATTCCAAGGTTAAGCATAAATGATATATTCCTAACTCTTCACAAATATTTCCATTTCAAAAAGAAAAGCCTTATTATACAATTTAATGGGCTTGTTGTTGTTAAGTATCATCGAGTTTGTTCTGACTCATAATGAACCTATGTAGGATTCCTACTCATAGCTGGTGGGTTTGACCTGCCGATCTTGTGGTTTGCAGCTCAGTGCTGATCTTAGAGTCTATTCAGTGGGCAGTGAAGGGGTAATCTAGAAAGGGCAAACAATAGGTCAAAAAATTTCCTTTACATTGGACTATGTTTTGGGTGCATGTTCATACAATGGATTCTTCCTTTAAAGCCTCTCATCAGTATCCATCAATTTTTCTCACAATTCTTTCACTCCTTCTGAGTCCCCAATTTGATGTAATGAGTTGAGCTCTCTTGCTCTCCTCCACATTTCTTAAAATATTTTTTTCTTTCATATTTTCTATACTTTTGAGTCTCTGATAATTTCATCATCTGCAGATTCCGTGTGTTTTGAGTCCACTTGTTTTGCTGTTGTTGTTCCTGTCAAATCATACTGTTGTTTCTTTCCACGGGTGCCTTGTGACTTTTGATTGCAAACTCATGTTTTTAGAAATCTTATCTGGAGAAATATTTTGAAGCCTGCATTTAAAATGCATTCCTCCAGAGAAGATTTATGTAAATTTCTGCAAGGTGCCTCAAGGCACTATTAAACTCAATCCCACTTGATAGTTTTTTATTGCTTTTTGAGGGGCCAATTTAGTGAATGAACTCTGATTCAAAGACTGCATAGAAGGGTGCACATTTGTGGTGAGGAGCTCTCAGACAGATTTTTGTCTTTCTTTTTTTTTTGGTCTAGACAAAGCCAAGATTGAGGGAAATAAGTGTTGTATGTTCCCTGCCCTGCTCTGACGCACTCTGTAAAACAGTTTTTGTTTGTTTTATTTTCAAGATAATGCCACTCACAATTTCAAGGTTCTTTGATCTGCGTGTTCACATTTTTCAGGATACACGTTTTATCTCTTTACCTTTTTATAAAGTCTGATAAACTTGGCCACCAGAAATTGTCAGATATCTCCAGGGCTAATAGCAGCCCTTTCTGGATCTGTACTTTATATTTGGCTGCTGAGCAATTCATGTATTTTTTTTCACCAGCTTAATCATACAATCAAAAAAGGATTTTTATTTATATTTATTCAGCATTTTTGTGTGTGCCATACCAAGAAGGGCTTCTGTGGACTTCTAACTCATGGCAGAAATAGAAATTCAAGAATGGTTTATTTTTGAAATGATGCTGGCATGATTAACTATCCATCTGGAAAAAAGGGTTGGGCCACAGTGTCATACCATATACAAAAATAAATTACAGTTTAATTTAATATCTAATTGTGAATATAAAACAATTTAAATGTCAGAGGAAAATTTAGAAAAAAAAGAATTTTTACATCTTTGTTGTATGGAAGCTGTTATTAAGGAAGGCAGGAAACACAGGCACATAAAAGGAAAAGACAGATATAATTTACTACATGACAATGAGAACGAAAATGAATGATAAAACAAAGCATAAATAAAACTTGACGGTAAATAACGGATAGAAGTATTTCTAGTGTATGTGACTGGAATTAGGCAACGATTTAGGATAAAGAGTTCCTGTGCATGTGTCAAGAGGAAAAGACAGGGGGTGGGAGAAGAGGAGACAGAGAGAATGGACAAAGGACAGAAAATTTACAGAGGAGAAAATGTAATGTTGCCAACCATTGAAAAGATGTCCCACCTCACCAATAGCGGGAGAGATGCTAATTAACACACCAACATACCATTTTTGTCACCCATCAAAATGACAAAACAGTATCAGTCAGAATGTTTTCAACTAAAAGTATTAGAAACTTAGTAATGGCTCAAACAACATGGTAGTGCACTGAACACATGATAAGAAATTTGGAAGTAGGCAGATTTCATGATTAAACAGAAACTCAGTTGTGTTCTCAGCCTACTTCCAGTTTTCTTGTCATGTGAGTCAGTGAATAGTCTTATTATTTAAGATACTGGTAAAATGGGACTAGTCCTGGTGTGGCATTATGGATTAATGCACTGGACTGCAAAGTCAGTTTGAACCACAGGGTTGGTGGTTCAGCC
>NW_006408699.1:5919091-5919634 GCF_000296735.1 Chrysochloris asiatica
CCTCTAGTCGAATTCTGATTATCAAGCCATCGAGGCTAGGCCAAATGGGTACTGTCTGCAAGTTTGGGTGTTCTTGTGCATCTCCCCTCACTTCATATTAGCTGAATGCTTCACTCTCAGCTGTAACCCTCTGTGTCTATGTCCTTGTCCATGGGCTCACTAGGCCATGCAAACCTGTCTCAGTGTTCCCTTATCTATCTTGTTCTTTCACCTCCTCCCCCCTTCTTATATTGCCCTCCCCAACACCCAAACTAAACCCTCCACACCAACCCCATTGTGGTTACTTTATATTACATTAGTTCTATATTCCATCAGGTCTCACCACACTTTGGACCAACCAGCACTTCCTCTTCTCTCTCTCATCTCCAGGTCAATGAGAGTCAATGGACTGTGGTTGAACTCAGCGCATTTCTTCATTGCTGCCTTTTCCCTTCTTCCACTCACTGGAAGACTAATGTGGTCTCCAGCAAGTTTACATGCCTGTTCATGTGTTCCCTTTGAGCTTCAGTCTTAGAGGGGAGTTTGTCCTGAAGGAACTTAATT
>NW_006408699.1:5921379-5968875 GCF_000296735.1 Chrysochloris asiatica
CTCCAGTATGGAGTGTAGATCTACTTCCAGCTCATTTGCCCCAGTCACTTTATCTCATTTCTGGACATGTGCTGATATGGTCATCTATTTCTGATTTTTTGGCATATTCAAGAATTGTCTGTGGCCTTACTACTTAGATGGGTGTGTATTTTGGTATTTTTTATACTTTCTGATGGCCTCCATGTAGATGTGATCAGGATGAGGCCTTCCCTTTTCACTCTTCTTCCTTTATCTCTGAAGTTTTGTCAGGCATCCGTGGCTGCTCTGATCCTTCCCTGCTCTGTGTCGCCCAAGATGGTGGCTCTGGGAGCATCTGAGCATCTTGGATTAGAAAGCAATGGATTTCTTGCTTCTGCTACAAATTCCCCTAACTGTAAGCCTTCCAACTTTCTAAATATTCCTTTATATGTGGTTCAGAGTTCTGGCACCATTCCCTGAGCCTGCTTTGTCCAGTATTCTGTGTTGTTGCTGACAGAGCTCCTCCCTGCACTTCTATTCGTTCCGCCGTGTTGTTTGTTCTCTAACTGGTTTATTAAGGAAGAAATAGACTACAACTCAGGATCAGGATCAAGAAACATGGAAACAAAGTCTCCCTTCTTTAATGCAGGTTAGCTGTTTCAGTTCCTCTTGGCCACACAAGCCTTTTCTCAGCTCCCTGAGGACAGGCCTCCTCTAATCTCCTAAGGACAGGCTTTTCACCCTGCTGTCTATCACAGCCAACTCTGCCACAAGGCCCTCTGAGCTTGCTGCCACCAACTCTGCCAATGGGCCCCATTTTGGGCCTCTTGCTGTCTTCAGTGTTTCAGCCCTTGACCCCAAGTTATAGCTCTTTTAGGAGGTTCCTTGCCCCACCCATCTCTCTCTGTTTCTTCTCTCTTCTTTATTACTATTTCTCTTCTGCTACTTCTTTTCTTGCTTCTTTTTGTCTGAAAATCTCTGTAGGGTTGAGTGCATATACACAAAACACTGTGTCAATTTGAAGACATAGCCTCTCCAGCAGGGGCCATAAATGGACTAATACCAACTCTGTAGGCCACTTGCGTAGGCTATTGATCAAGCTCTGCAAGGTGCATACCAATCACAGGGCAGGCTGCAGGCCAGGACCAGACAAAAAGTATCAAACCACAAGTTGCTTACAGCTCAACCAGGAAATGCCAGTTAACCTTGATAAAAGCAACAAATCCTTTGGGGCAAGAATCTTGAGTCAAAGTAACTCCTGAGGGTCTAGGGGGAAAAAATCTCTCAAACTGTTTTTCCAAAGAACCAAGGCAAAGGGCCACAAAAAACTCATTTCAGCGCAACATCAAATTTTTAAGGCTGACACCTGACATTTTCCCCCTCATGTGTATATGCTTTTACTAATGAAGAAAACCTTGGGTTTTGTTTTTAGGAATCTCAGGGTTCAAGGGAAATATGAATTAAAGAATATGATTTGCTCATGTTGAAGAGTCTAATAGAATTCACTTCCACAATCTTGAGATTTCTTTTACATGAGAGAGCAAAGGAAACCTATATTGGTTTTCTTCCTGTTATTTGTAGTTAAATACAATTCTAAGTAGCATGTAAGCAGAAAAACAAGTAATTCTAAATTCTACCTGCCTGTGGGTTGTATCTGCCCTGCAGTTTGATATGTATAGTTTTTGGAAAAGGAAAGTGAATTTGTTTAAAAATATTGAGATTAATATGCAAATTGAGATTCTTGACTTCGTTTGAGAAAATTCCACAGATTTGGGACCCCTGAGGTCTCCCACAATATATCAGTTGACTGAAGCTGAATAATGATGGACTATTTTTATGGAATATGGACAGCTAACATTTATTTAATTCATTAAATTTATATTTGAGTTTATATTCACTGGTTTAGGATTCTGGCTATTAAGTTTAATATATTTTCATCTTTACCATTGTTGTTATTAAGTGCCATTGAGTCAGTTCCAACTCATAGCGGCCCTGTATAGGGTTCCTGAGGAGTGCCTGGTGAGCTTGAACCACCGACCTTGTGGTTCAAACCAACTGTGCAGTCCAGAGTATTAACCCACAGTGCTACACCAGGACTTCATACTATATAATAGTTGAGATTATTCTGCTTAATCCAATTTTATCTTTTTTGTTACTCCCTTAATGTTAAAACATGTCTTCTCCTATGTGAAAGAAAGATCGTTTATTACTTGATTCCTTTATAAGTGGATTGCATTTCCATTTGCAGCAGAAATGATACCTGGTGATATTAAGTCACATCAGAGAAATACTCAGATATAGTTGTAATGTCCCATAGCATCTAGGACACTCTCAAATTATCCATGAAAATTCATTCAGAAAATCTGGGTTAAGGAAGCTGTTTAATTTTTACAGGAATTAGGATTTAATTCATACCTGCACTAATTGCAACCCTTCATATGGAAGTAAAGTATTGAACAGAAGCATTCAAGTTTCAGGTATCTTTGTTTCTGTTTTGCAAACACAGTATTCAGTCTCTGAAAGAAAAGTATAGAAATAAGTTCTTAGTTTTCAACATACTATTTTATATTTTAAGGAGCTCTGGTAGCATAGTGGTTACGAGTCAGGTTGCTAATCTCATAATCAGCAGTTCGAAACTACCAGCTGTTCCATGGGAGAAAGATGAGGCTTTCTGCTCCCATAAAGATTTACAGCTTCGGAAACCCTATGCAAATTCACTATGAGTCGGAGCTGAATCCATGGCACATAACCGTCACCACTACTATTTTATATTCTCATAATTCTATTACATAATAAGATTAAAGACTGTAGCTTTCAATAATGATTACACCTCAACATAAAGAAAACAAAAATCTTCACAACTGGGCTACTAAGCAACATCATGATAGATGGAGAAAATATTGAGTTGTCAAGGATTGTATTTTACTTGGATCCACATTCAATACCCCTGGAAGTAGCCGTCAAGAAATAAAACAACATATTGCATTCAGCAAATCTTCTGCAAAAGAACTCTTTAAAGTGTCAAACGCAAAAATATCGCCTTGAGAACTAAGGTACCATTTCATGCCATATTCAATTGTCTCATATACATATGACAGCTGGACAATGAAAAAAGGAAGATTGAAGAAAAATTGATATTTTCAAATTAAGGTGCTGATGAAGATTACTGAATATATCATGACTACCAGAGATTTAAAAAAAAATTAAAAAATTCTGTCCTAGAAGACATACAACTAGGATTGTCCTTAGAAGCATGAATGGTGAGATTTCCTCTCACTTACTTTGGACATGTTATTAAGGAACAGCCTCTGCAGAAGGATATTGTGCTTGGTAAAGTTAGAGATCAGTGAAAAAGAAAAAAGAACCTCAATGAGAAGGATTGTCACAGAAGCTGAAACGAGAGGCTCAAATATTGCAATCATTGTGAGAATGGTGCAAGTTCGGGCATTGTTTTGGTCTGTTGTAATTAAGAGTTGCTATGAGTCTAATCAACTCATTGGCAAATAACAACAGCATTATAATTTCACTAATGCAAATAATGGAGTCCTGGTGTGGCTCTGTAGGATAAGCACTGGACTGCTAACCACAAAGTCAATAGTTCAAACTCACCCAGCTGCTTCTTGGGAACCCTATGAGTTGGAATTGACTCAATGGCACTTAACAATAGCAACAATGCAAATAATTAGTGTCAGTAAAGAAAATACATATACAGTATTAAATTGTAGTATATATGGTTTATTCTAAGTTGTGTAAAGAGGAAACGAAAAAGTTATTCTGTCAGTTGTAATAGGTCAATAATGTAAAATCATTAGATGAATGTCTACATTATTAACCTGTGATGGTTTTCATCTGAATCAAGATAAACTGCCATAAAATTAGAACCAAACTTATAAAAAACTAATAATTTTAAAGCATATCATAATTATAAAACTTTCAGGCACTGGCAGTAGATGTATTCCCTTGGGAGTTTAAAAGTCTAATTATCTTCATTCATTTAGTTGTTGTTGCCTAACTTTCCTATGGTTTTCTATTTTAAATGTACACTCATTGTTATATCCAGGGTAAGGTGACATGCACTTGTGGAGAACTGCCTACAGGACCCCTTGTGGGATTGTACTGCCATCACATGAACAAATCCATTTATAGCTCTCTCTCTGAGGATTCAGTGTACACCTGACAGGTGTGCTAGCACACTTTTGTTTGTTTGTTTTCCCCATAAAAATACTATGGTTACTACAATTTGAAAAGGGTTATGAATTCTAAGTTAACAAATCAATTTTTGTTTCAAATGTTTAATATACAAAGCATTTCTTGCCTCATGAAACAAGAATGCATTGATTCAAATTAGGAAATTTTGTGCATAGGGATTTAGTAAAAATTAAAAATAAAATTCATAACTAATTCTAAATCGAGGGTTTCACATTAAATGTAGCTCATAATTCATTTATCTAAACACGATGACTTAATAATATTTGTGGGGTGATTATAATATATAGTACGTTGAACTAGGTCAAAATATAATTGACACACAGCAGTCTTTTCTAAATGAAGAAGCTATTTGCATGAATATACTAGTATGAATGTTTAGACTGAGAAATGCAACTTCTTTGTCAGCAGTATGCATGAGTGCTTTTGCTTGACAAGACTTTCTGTTTTGAGTTGGCAGAGCAAATCTGAGCTTCCAAGGAACTTTGATTTTTCTCATGAAAAGTGAATAAAAAACCTCAGAAAGCTAAAATATTCCTTGAGTAATTACTAATTTCTTACAAACACTTATCATTTGAGGATATGTTTTGATTACAAAGATTAAGAAGTTATTTCTCTGATATTTTGCTGGGTTGTTATTGTTGTTAAATGCCTTCAAGTCAGTTCCTACTCACAGTAATGCAACATTGTCATTCACAGATCCATGTTTATAATATGGAGCCACTAAGCTCTGGTAGAGTAGTGGTTACGGATCAGGTTGCGAACCACAAGGTCAGCAGTTCGAAACTACCAGCTGTTCTACGGGAGAAAGATGAGGCTTTCTGCTCCCGTAAGGTTTATAGCCTTGGAAACCCTGTACAGGGTCGCTATGAGTCAGAACCGACTCCACGGCACATACCAACAACAACAAAAAGATCCCCTTTTGCTGAGTACATGCATGAAATGAAAGGAAACTAGTTGTGTAGCCCATTCAAATAGTCCTTCGTACATTGTACTGAGTTCATCTCTGTCAATCCAATATTTCTATTGCTTTAAAATATGGGAACATGATATCCCCAAATTGAGATGCTAGTGGACAGAATATTGACAGTTTCTCGGTGTCCCTTACATATTCCCCCCAAACTAGCAGCACAGGGAGAACATGTGTAGAAAGTGTTTATTATGTGTATTACTCTCTGTCTGCTGTAAAATGATGAACTCAGGCCAGGGGGGAGACAATGTATACAGAGAGTCAATCATAGAGTGGACACTGAGTAATGGAATGACCTGTCAGTAGCTCCTCTGATTTGGCTAAAATGGCAGACATAATTACCTAGTTATTTTTGTCACTCTCATGACTTGATTGACTCTAGATTAGAAAACAGTATGCTTGTGTAAGTTGAAGTTCATGCTGATTAGAAATAAACGGTCTGACTTGATTATTCTCATTCTGTGCAGAAGGGAGATAATTTGCTAACTATAATGGAACACAGAGGTCAAAGAGCTGAATAGAAAATGTCAACGGGCAGCCCAAGAAGACAAAGTCAAATATAACAAAATGTGCAAAGACCTGGTGTTAGAACAACAAAAGGGAAGAACATGCTCAGCATTTCACAAGCTGAGGGAATTGAAGAAAAAAATTCAAGCATCAACTTGTACTATTGAAGGATTTTCTGGGCAAAATATTGAATGATGCAGAAAGCATCAAAAGAAGATGGGAGTCATACATAGAGTCACTGTACCAAAAAGAAAGGGTGGATGGATGTTCAACCATTTCAAGAGGTAGCATATGATATTGGTGTTCAGTGATTTCGAGCGTCAATAATACTGAAGGAAGAAGTCAAAGGTGCATTGGTGGCATTGCCAAAGATCAATGCCCTGGGAATTGATGGAATACAAATTGAAATATTTCAAAAAACTGATATGGCACTGGAGGCACTCAATCATCTATGCCAAGAGATTTGAAATTTGAAAGACAACTACCTGGTTAACTGATGTTGGCAAAAGACCAAGCAGTGTTTCATTCTGTTGTGCATAGGTTACTATGAGTTGGCACTGACTCAATGGCACCTAACAACAGCAAGAAAAGTGGAGCAAGGACTCCTGGTATGGCGCTGTAGGGTCAACACTGAACTGAGAACCACAAGGTCAGTAGTTGAAACTCTCCAGGTGCTTCCTGGAAATCCTGTACACAGTTGGTATGAGTTGGAACCGACTTGACAGCATTTAACAACAACAGTGGAGCAGTACCATTCATCTGTCAGTTATGTTGTGGTGGCTTGTGTGTTGTTGTGATGTGGGTAGCTATGTCAGTAGTCTTCTAAATACCAGCAGGATGGCCCATGATGGACAGGTTGCAGCTTAGCTTGCAGACTACTACAGACTAGGAAGAAGGAGAGGGAAACCACTTCTGAAGGATTAACCACTGAAAGCATTATGAACAGCAGCAGAATATTGTCTGATGTAGTGCCAGAAGATGAGACCTCAAGTGCAAAGGCACTCAAAATAAGACTGGAGAAGGGCTTCCTTCTCAAAATCGTTTACTTTAATGATGTGAATGGAACAAAGCTTTTGAGACCTTTATTTGCTGATGGAGCACAACTCAAAATGAGAAGAAACAGCTGTAAACATCCATTAATAATCAGATTGTGGAATGTAAAAAGTATGAATCTGGAAAATTGGAATTCATAAAAAAATGAAGTAGAAAGCATAAAGATCAATATCTTAGGCATTAGTGAACTGAAATGGAGAGGTATTGGCCATTTTGTATAGGACAATCATATAGATAATTATGCTGAGAATGACATATTGAAGAGGAATGGCACTGCATTCATCATCAAAAAGTGCATTTCAAGATTTATATTGAAGTACAATGCTGAATATGATAGTATAATATCCATATGCTTACAAGGAAGACCTGGATCATGGTGTGGCACAGTAGGATAAGCAGTGGACTGCTAACAGCAAGGTTGGCGAATCAAATCCACCAGTCACTCCTAAGAAACCCTGCACAGTGTAGCTATGAGTTGGAACTGACTTAACAACAATAGCAACAAATCTATACTCCAACCACTAAAGTCAATGGTATTGAAAGTGAAGAATTCTACATCAAATTCTTTAGTCTGAAATTGATCAAATATGCAGTTAAGATGCATTGATAGTTGCTGGTGACTGGAATGGGAAAGTTGGAAACAAAGAAGGATTGTTGTTGTTAAGTGCCGCTGACAATTCCGACCCATAGTGACCCTGTATAGGGTTTCCAATGAGCGACTGGTGAGCTTGAACCATTGACCTTGCAGTTCAAACTACTTTGCAGTGATACATTAGTCCACAGCACCCCACCAGGACTCGAAGAATTAGCAGTTAGAAAATACAGCCTTGGTGATAGAAATGATAACGGAGATCATATGATACAATTTTCAAGAACAACAACTTATTCCTTGCAAATGCCTTTTTAAAAACAACAATAAAGGTGATTATACATGTCTACCAAGTTCTTCAATCTGAAATTGATCAAACATGCAATCAAGATGTATTGATCATTACTGGTGATTGGAATGCAAAGATTGGGAGCAAAGAGGAAGGATCAATAGTTGGAAAATATGGCCTTGGTGAGAGAAATGATGCTGGAGAACGCATGATAGAATTCTGCAAAATCAATGAGATTTGTTCATTTCAAATACTGTCTTTAGACAGCATAAGAGATGACTATACACATGAACCTCACCAGGTGGAATAAATAGAAATCAAATTTACTACATCTGCGGAAAGAGACGATGGAAAAACTCCATATCATCAGTCAAAACAAGGCCAGGGGCAGACTGTGGAACAGATCATCAATTTTTGTTGTTAGGTGCCATCGAGTCGGTACCGACTCAAAGTGACCTTATGCACAGAAGAATGAAACACTTCCAGATCCTGGGCCAACCTCACTACTGTTGCCATGCTTGAGTACGTTGATGCTGCCACTTGGCCAATCCATCTCCTTGGGGGTCTTCTTCTTTTTCTCTGACCCTCCACCATACCAAACATGATATCCTTCTCCAGTGACTGGTCCCTCCTGACAATATATATGTCTGAAGTATGAGAGATGAAGTGGTATTTTCACTAACTTTATATGTATGTGAAAGCTGGACAGTAAATAAGGATGGCTATAGAAGAATTGATGCTTTTGAGTTATGGAGTTGGAGGAGAATATTGAAGGTGCCGTGAGCTGCCAAAATAACCAATAGATCCGTTTTGGACGAGGTACAGCCAGAGTCCTCCTTGGAGGCCAGGATGGCCAAACTTCGTCTCATACTTTGAACATATTTTCACCTCATTGGACCTCACCAGATGGAATACACTCAGGAATTCAGTCAACTACATCTGTGGGAAGAACTTGTGAAGAAGCTCAATATCATCAGCTGAAACAAGGCCAGGGGCAGACTGTGAAACAGATTATCCATTGTACATTTATGAGTTCAGGCTGAAGCTTAAGAAAATTAAAGTAAGTCTATAGGAGACAAAATATGACCTTGAGTGTATCCCACCTAAATTTAGAGACCCTCTCAAGACCAGATTTGATGCATTAGATACTAATGACTGTAGATCATGGTAGTTGTGGGATGACATCATTGCACCATGCAGGACTGAAGCAAAATGTCAGTAAGAAGACAGGAAAGGAAGAAAAGACCAAAGTGGATGTCAGAAGAGACTCTGAAACTTGCTCTTGAAGGTAGGGAAGCTAAGGCAACTGAAAGACATGATAAGGTAAAAGAGCTGAACAGAAAATCTCAAAGGGCAGCTCAGTAAGACATGGTAACAGTGAAATGCACAAAGACCAAGATTCAGAAAACCAAAAGGGAAGAAAATACCCAGCTCTTTTCAAGCTAAAAGAACTGAAGAAGAAATTCAGGCCTTGGGCTGCAATACAGAAGAATTCTATAGGAAAAAATATTGAATGATGCAGGGAGCATCAAGAAAAAATGAAAGAAATACACAGAGATGTGGTAACTTCTCCTGGTTACTGAGAAAAAGTAGCAGTATTGGACAAATTCCTGAGGGTTGTCTGCAATCAGTGACTATAAAATTATGGAAATATAAGGCAAATAAGCCATCATTCGTCTATCATTTTGTCATACTTTGGTGGCTTGTACCTTGCTATGTCACCAATACAATGGGGCTTTGAACAGTTCATTGAAAAACTCCATTATCTTTTGACTCCAGTAGGGTCATCCATGGTGGACAAATTTCAGTACAACTTCCAAATTTAGACAGACTAGCAAGAAATGCCTGGTGATATAGTTCCAAAAATTAGTCACTAAAAACCTTATGAATCTCAGAATACTGTGTGAGACTTTACCTCACGTATTTTGAACACATCAGTAGAAGGGATTAATTTCTGGAGGACAACATGTTTGGTAAAGTGGAGGGCTAGTGAAGGCAAGAGAAACACTGGGATGAACTGACACAATGGCTGCAACATGGACTTGAACATAAGAAGAATCTTGAAGATGAAGCAGCAAGTTTTCATCCTGTGGCACATGGGTTGCCATGAGTCAAAGCTTATGTTAGCTAACAACAAAAAAAAACCAAATGTGGGTAATACTGATGCTTATAACTTAGGTCCTTAGATCAATTTCAGTCAAGTTGCAGTTACACATTCTTTTATATTGACTGATTCACTATGATGGTAGTACCTCATGAAGCTCTTTTTCCAATTGTCCTGCCTCTTTTCATACATAAACCTTCCTCCAAAGAATGTAGACTGTCTTGCATCTCTGGTATTTCTATTTAGGGAGCTGTTCTCAGTGCAATGCTACACAAATCAATCCATTTGGGTTCAGTCTTTGAACCAATTTAGTAAATCCACATGAAATCAATTAAAAATGTATTTTCGTTATCATTAAGCAAATACTTGAAATGATGGCACTCACACATTTAAGGATGCTTGAAGTGGCAGGTTAAAGAAGGTTTCATCTCGAAGACTGTGAAATGTCCTTGATTAGCATGTCATTCTGCTTTTCATAAAAGAAGTTAATTCCTGTTGAGCTCCCTAATGAAGTAGCTTTGAATGTCTTAGAGGAAATACATTCTCTTTTCTTCTTCAGCTGCATATAATTATTCCCACTTTCTGTCTTCCTCAGGCAACTGAACTAGACAGAGGATATTACTTGAAACCATAGTTTGTGTCCTAGAAAGTTTATAGGGTGGTTGAGTGGGCAGACCATTACCTTGTCATTCAGTTGACCATAGTGGCATTTCTCCAGGTTCCAGGACAGAAAGAGACCATCAGAAAGCATCCAAAGTAACATTATCTGTTTAGTTTATTAACTGAGACCATTTCAGAGCCATATGCTAGTGTGTGAGGAGAGAAGGGGACCAGTTAATATTTATACATTCATGAATTAAACCTTACAGAATGATTATCTTTCAACTTGGAAAAAACCTTTCATAAAAGAAGTAGGAGTGGTTTTAATGCTAAGTTAGTTTGTAGTTTATTTTGGGTGTTGGGTACTTTTAAATTTATATAACAACTTGCTATAATGACTTTCTGGAAAAAAATCTTAGCCTTGAAGAATTTCACAAAAAATAGACTTTGTATAAAGTCTTGTTGTCTTTGCCTAAATTTATTGTCCAGCCACTACAAATAATGCATGTTTTTAGTTTTTCTGCCCTTCACAATTTCTATGCATTTCTCCACTATAAATGACCTTTCTTGGTGTTGTCTCCATTCAGTGTATTGAAGAAATTACTTATAGAAGAGATATTTGTGGGCTAGGCTTTTGCTCATCTGAACTAGTGTTTTCCCCTTTGCCCCAGACTCCTCTCTTCAGTTTCCTAGGAGTAAAATAACTTGAATTAGCAACATTTTTCAGACCACATTTTTGGGATTAGCTCCCTCCCTAAAGCTGGTTATTCTTTGGAGAATGTATGTCAGTTGTCACAGAAATCTCAAACATTGAAAATTATCAAATAGTAAGTTTTTATTTTGAATTATGCATATAAAATTATCTGCTTGAAAAATTAATATGCTCATCAAAGGTTATTGTTAAGTGCTGTTGAGTTGGTTCGAACTGATAGCAACACTCTACAGGGTTTCCGAAGGAGCTCTGGTAGTGTAGTAGTTACAAGTAGGGCTGCTAATTTCAGGGTCAGCAGTTTGAAACTACCAGCCATTCTGTGGGAGAAAGATGAGGCTTTCTGCTCCTGTAAAGATTTACAGCCTCATAAACTTTATACATGGTCATATTGAGTCTGAACTGACGCCACGGCACATCACCACCGTTACTATAGGGTTTCTGAATCTTTGAGGGAGCAGAGACCTCATCTTTCTCCAGCAGAGCAACTGGTGGGCTTGAACTGCCAAACTTGTTGCTGTTGTTGTTAAGTACCGTCGAGTAGCTTCTGACCCATAGCGACCCTGTATAGGATTTCCAAGGAGCAGCTGGTGAGCTTGAACCACTGACCTTGCAGTCAAATGACTTTGCAGTCTGACGCATTAACCCATAGCACCACACCAAGACTCCAAAACTTGTGGTTGTTGTTATGTGCCGTGGAGTTGGTTCTGACTCATAGCGACCCTGTACAGGGTTTCCGAGGCTGTAAATCTTTACGGGAGCAGAAAGCCTCATCTTTCTCCCGAGGAACAGCTGGTAGTTTCGAACTGCTGACCTTGAGTTCGCAGCCACTACGCTATCAGGTTAGCCACAGTTTAATGCTTATTCTAGCTGCACTGTTGTCTCCATCATTATTAATTGGGTACACACTATACTTTTTCTTCATTTCTATCCGTAGGTGATTACAATCAACATTTGGGTTTAAACATTGTTTTACAAATGTATGCTTTTAAAATTGATCTTTGTTTAAGGAGCTCTTTCTGATTGGTATTGCCAGCCTCAGTTTGAGCTGAATCATCGTTTTTTCTTTCTCGCTTGTGTAAGTAAATTTGTTTACAAAAGTAGAAAAACTGCCCATCTGTAATAATCATCCCTGAGAACAGTAACCACCAGTGGAAGGGTACACTTTTTAAAACAGAGATTATTCTATTTTCAGGGCTTCTGATCTTTTACCTCTTTTTCGGTTGCCATAGTGATGAGCTGAACTCTGTTTAATAGAGCTTAACTAAAATGAAGACAATCAATAAGCTTTTTCACTTCAATGTTTGTATTGATAGTTACTAAGAGCATATAAGGGGAGTGTTATGGCTCTGTAGGATAATCACTGGACTTTGAAGCACAAGGTCAGTGGTTCAAGGCCACCAGTCACTCTGCAGGAGGAAAATGAGTTTTTCGGTTTCCTCAAAGATTTACAGCCTTGGAAACCTGATGCAGGTTTGCTATGAGTTGGAACAGAGTCAACAGCATTTAACAACAACAACAATAACATATAACATTGTCTAAATAAAATTCAGTTGTATGAAATATATCAAATAGTGGAATTTTACTTTAAAAACAACGAAGTCTAAAAAGATGTTTTTATAACTTGAAAAGTTACTAAAAAATTTGGTGGCATACTATAATTACCTAGAATAACTGTGTGAGGGCACAAAAATACAGTTACAACTTGAAATATAGATTTGAAAGACCATTGCAAAATGAGTAATAAAACTTTTTTATGACAGCAAACTTTATGTCACAAGTATCAGGATGAATGATTTTTAATACAAAATCAAGCCGGAGATCTCTTAGCATCTCTTCTTTAGAATATTCAAGGCCAATCACTCCTCATATTCTAGACTTTTGATTTCAGAGAAATACTGAAACACTCAAGACAAGGGAAGTTGCTAATCTGCTAGAATTCACTAAGTGAAACAGAAGAGCATGGGTTATATTTGTTCCCAAAGTTCACTTAACAGTTTAAATCTTTTACTTACTGAAACTAGATTGCTGTGGTTGTTAAGTGCCATCAAGTCTATTCTGACTCACAGAGACCTTGTGTAGGGTTTCTGAGGAGTGGCTGGTGGGTTTGAACCACTGACTTTTTGGTTCAAACTGACCTTGTGGTCCAAAGCTTATCCTATAGCTTCACACCAGGACTCCATGGATAGTAGACTACTCTTTTTAGGTTATAATGACACTTCCATGAGCACGTTTTTTTGAGGAATCTTACTCTTTTTGTTTTAGAATTAAATATCTGCTTTTAAAATACATTCATATATATAAGTTCACATGTTTGCAAGTAAAGTTCAAGCACATTTCAAATAAACTCTCTAAGATTGTCATTGTAAAGAGGAAAGCCTCAACAATGGTTTAATTCACCAAGTCCATTATCATTGTCATTTGTTTATATTCCAAGGTACAAATATTGTGCTATTGATTTCCATGCATTGTCTCTGATTCTCACTGGTCTATTCAGAGTAAGCTGAGGACCAGTTTGTCCCAAGTCAGCAGTCTTAGGTGGGGTTTTATAAAGAAGCAAAACCAATGAAATTTTGTATATGTATGTATATATACATGTATCCATACATATACACACACATGTTATTATGAAAGTGCTGTCAAGTCTGTTCTGACTCATAGTGACACTGTATAGTGTTTCTAAGGGATAGTTTGTGAGCTTAAACTGTCGACCTTGTGGTTCAAGGTGACCTTGCAGTCCAGTGCATTAACCTGCAACACCACACCAGGACTCCGTACACACATATATACATATATGTATGTTGTTAAGTGCTATTGAGTTGGTTCCTCCTCATAGTGACCCTGTATAGGGTATCCAAGGAGCAAGTGGTAGGTTTGACCTGCCGACATCATTGTGGTTAGCAAGGTCATCCTATACAGCGTCATATATATATATATAGTTGTTAAGTGCCATGGAGTTGGTTCTCTCTCTCTCTCTCTATATATATATATAAAGAGAAATTATATCAAGGAAATGGCTCACAATTGTAGCATTCCAAGTCCCCAGTGAAAAGAGAGAGCAATTACATTGGGAGTAGGCCACATCCACAAGGAAACATCCTTTCAAACGATTAATTCTTCATAGCCAATCATCATAGATTTAACTACGCTGTATTCAATTTCACCATGGGAATAAGCATCTCTGAACTGCCAAATCAGCCCAGTCAAGTTGACACAAAACTGCAACTATCACAGTCCATCCTTTGTTAGTTTGACACATATAAACTATATGCATAATCTCTAAATAAAGAAAATTGTAAAGTCATATTTGTACCTAACATGATATAACTAACATGTGTACAACCAAAAGAGCACTGGCCCCATTTACATCTTATATTTTACAAATGAACAAAACAAAAGATTTGATGCACACATGCAAAACATATATATATTCATTTAAATGCCAAAAGGGTACATTCTATAAGTCAGCCTCTGGTCTGTAGGCACACAGCCTTACTCAGTCCATGGTCCATGGGCTTAGGGCCTGCAACTGTTCTGTATCTCCAGGCTACCACCTCTGCCACTGTCTCTGCTGTTGCCACTTTCCTAGGTAGGGATCTTGTACTCTACTCATGTTCTTCCTCATCTGTTTCTGAAATGAAAGACAACTATGCCCCCTTTTAGTTACACATCTTCTACGATTATCACAATATCGAACATCTTTATCTTCATCTGGTCAGGTTCTGGTCTCCTCAGCTCTAGCCATCCAAATTAGGTCAAATGGGTACCAGCCTCAAGTTTGGGAATTCATATACACACTTCCCTGCACTTCAGACCAGCTGGCTCCTTCACTCTCAGTCCTAGCTCCCATGGACTAGGCAAGTGCCCATGGGTTCAGGAGTTCACACATTTTCCTAAACTTCAGACCAGCCATCCCTTCCTTTTTTCTCTCATCTCAGGGTCAATGGGTACCAATAGAACACGTCTAAACTCAGCCCATGTCTTTATTGCTGCATTTCCCCAACTTTCACTTAACAAGTAGACCCAGGTGGTCACCAGCAAGCATACTATCTGCTGCTCACTGGCTCCTTTTAACTTTTAGTCCTAGAAGAGGATTTTCACTGATGGACAGGACCTTCTTGCTTTCATGCCTTCAAGGCAAACAGCTTGCTTGAAATTAAAAAAGTCCAACAGTGTGCTTTTTTCCAGCTTGAGTCTCCTGTTCTAGCAGTTCTGGGTTGGTCTGCATGTCTTTTCAAATGCAAATACCGAACTCTGAAGGCTCTGGGCAAATTCTAACTCCCTTATTTAGCAAATCAAATCAAGTGTAGGCTGAAGGGGAGTTTGCAAACTCTCTGTAATCATAATTCCCAATATTCACTTCCATCACATGTGTATAACTTTTTTACAGTAGCACCGGCAGGGGAAGTCAATAGGCAAAAGGCAGTTGAATACATAAACCTTTAAAAACTACTCAAGTGAAATCTTTTTTTTCTCCTATGGACAAACCTCACTCATATGCATACTGTCCTTTGGCAGGGTATATACAGTAGGCCCTGGCTCCCTCTCAGCCATCTAGTTTAACCAGTGTGAGATCTGCTTTAGGAAACTCCAGAAACTGCTTTTCTCCTCTCAGTGGAAGCATTTTATCACTTATATTCCTTTCAGCCATTTGATGCTATTAAGTGCTGCTGCCACTGTGTCAGTCCATCTTTTTTGGGGTCTTTCTTTTTTTCACTGATCCTCCACATTACTGTGCATGACGTCCTTCTCCAGGGACTGATCCTTCCAGACAATATGTCCAAAGCATTAGAGATGAAGTCTGGCCATCCTGGCTTCTAAGGAGCATTCTGACAATACTTCTTCCAATGCAGACTTGTTTGTTCTTCTAAATAGTCCATAGTACTTCCAATATTCTTCACCAACATAATAATTCAAATTCATTGATTGTTCTCTGGTCTTCCTTATTCATTAACTTTAATATGCATATGAGACTATTGGAAATCCCATGCCTTAGGTCAGGGACACTTTAGTCCTCAAAGTGACATCTTTGCTCTTGACCATTTTAAAGAGGTCTTGTGGAGTAGAGTCACTTAATGCAATATGCTATTTGAATTCTTGACTGCTGCTTCCATGAGTGATGATTGTGGATCCATGCAAAATGAAGTCTTTGACAACTTCAATCTATTCTCCATTTAGCATGATGTTGCTTATTGGTTGGTAAGAATTTTAGTTTTCTTTACAATGAGGTGCAACCTATACTGAATACTGTCATTTCTGATCTTCATCAGTAAGTATTATAAGCTCTCTTCACCTCTAGCAGGAAAAGTTGTATCATCTGCATATTGCAGATTGTTGATGAGTTTTCCTCCAAATCTGATGCTGCATTCTTCTTCATATAATGCAACTTCTTAAGATTGTTTTTGTTCTGAATACAGGTTGAATAAGTATGGTGAAAGGATACAACCCTGGCACACATCTTTCCTGATTTTAAACCATTCATTCAGTATCCCCTTTTTCTGTTTCAATGACTATCTCTTGCTCGATGTGCAGGCTCCTCATGAACACAATTAAGTGTTCTGGAATACCTATTCTTCACTATGCTACCCATAGCTTGTCATGATCCACACAGTTGAAAGTTTTTGCACAGTCAATAAAGCACAAGTAAACATCTTTCTTGTATTTTTTGCTTTCAGCCAAGAGCCATCTGATGTTAGCAGTGATATCCTCATTCTAAGTCCTCTACTGAATTTAACTTGAATTTCTGGCAGTTCTCTTTAAGTCATGGGTGGGGAACCATTTTTTCTGCCAAAATTTATAACATCATTCACAGACCATACAAAAATTATCAACTTAAAAATTAGCCTGTTATATTTGATCAGACATTTAATTCACTCACCCCAATGTGATGACTCGAACTGCCATTGCCTTTGCAGGGCCAGACCAAATGATTTTGCAGGCCTTATATGGTCCAGGTACAGGACATTCCCCACCCCTGCTCTGGTGAATGGGAAGGTGAATGAAAGGACGTGAACTGGAAAGGTCAATGGGAAGGGCATGAACACTGTGCCAAAATGTTTCAAGGGATAGTTACTGGTCAGAGACACTCTTACTATTTAACAATGTGTAAAAATAGCTTTTTTTGAAAAGCAAAGAAATACATTTCATCGTAAGAGTTCCTGGGTAGTGCAAACAGTTAACATGCTCAGCTGCTAACCTAAAGTTTAGAAGCTCTTGGAGAAAAGACCTTGTGATTTATTTCTGAAAAATCAGTCATTGAAAACTCTATGGGGAGCAGTTGTACTCTGACACAAATGGGGTTACTATGAGTCAGAGATAACTTGATGGAAACTGGTTGGCTATACCTCATCATAAACTTTTCATGAATCATGTCTTTTTTCTAAATTATATAAAAATATAATTTATAAAATGTAATAAGATATTTAAGTTAAAAGTCCATGTTTCTTTTAAAATTAGATTCACACATTTAATTTTAAACTTACATGGCTTCAGTTATCACATGTATTTTTCTAAAATTAAAAATCTAGTCTGTTACTCATGAAGAGCAAATAGAGGAACTTTCAAGGTTTCTGTCAGTCTGGAGCTATTTATTGGTTATCTGCTGTGTGACAGGCATTAATATTAACAATGGGGCATCATTGTAAATAGCTATGAACAAAACAGAGTTTTCTTCCATGAAGCTTACAATCTTTAGAAGAAATCAGATGATAAGTAAATGAATATGTGATGTGACAGGTCATGATAGAGCCAGGGACTAAAACAATTAAGGAAAAGACTGTAAAATGTGAATGGATACTGTAAAAGACTAAGAGAAAGAACCCATACTAAAGGGTGGGGGAGGGTTCTTTGCTGGTTGCTGGGATGTGGGGGATGGGGGGAGGGGAGGGAAGGGAAGGTGGAGCACAGGGCAGGGAATAGACACAGGATAGTTTGGGTGCTGGGGAGGGGGTCAATATACAAGAAGGGTGAGGGGAATGGAAGAACAAAGCAGATGGGAAACAATTAGGTAGGTTTGCATGGGCTAAGTGGGACAGAGGTAAATAATGATGTATGCACAACCTTGGAACAACAGGGCTCTGGGATACAGGGATTGAGACATGGTTGGAATGGGGAAAAGGGGGAAACAATGTTAAGATGCTTGAATGTCCTTTGAATCTTGGTTTCCCTGGCATACCTTTATAAAATAGACACTTGGAAGGAAGATAAAGGAATAGCCAGAAATATCACCATAGAAAGCTTGTAAGTCAGTCTTCTGCCTATAACTGATTGGAATACCTAAAATGGGGCTACAACATGCCCAGTGAAGGAGGCTTTCTGTGAAGCCTCTGCATTACATAAGACTATAGGTGAAATCCTGAACAGCATCTAGAATCTTCTGAGGTGGGAAATTTCCACTTGAAAGGACAAGCAGACCAGCCTGTAGCAGCTAGAAGAACAGAAGATACTTCCTGTAGAAGACTGACAGGAAAAATATAAAACAATAATGGCAGTCCGTCTGACTACTACAAAAACAAGCATGATGCCTGCCCAGGAGACATTAAGGCAAGTGGTCGGGTCTCCTCAGAGCAAACCCCTTCCAAGACTAAGACTCAATGGGAATACATGCTCTCACTGGTGACTATGTTCATCACTAATAAGGGGGAAAGTGACGGAAAAACAACAATGAAGCTGTGAGCTAAACCCTACAATGTTCAATAGATTCCTTTGAACACGGGTGGAGAACTGGTTGGCCAGCAGTTGGCAAGACCTGGGGACTTTTGGGCCCATAGTCAGTGACATAGCCACAGAGGACTAGAGAGGAGAGTGAGGCATCCAGCTGATAAGAAGAGAGGGCATATGCACAAGAACACCCACACTTGCAGATAATACCCAATTAACCTGGCTTCAATGACTGGATGATCAGAACTCAACTAGAAGAAGAAAGAAGAGGAAAAAGAGAGCAATCTGATAAAATGTGATGAACTTGACCTAGGGAAAAAATCTTTACAGCAAGGATCATTCCCACCCCCTCCATACACAGAGTAGACAATGATGGGCAACTTGGACATTGGCAACCCAAATTTGTTTGGGGTTGGTTACAAAGGCAAGAACTGACTGGCTTGCAAGCTTTCAAGAGGGAACCTAGATCCAGAGCATGTGGAGGAAGATAGAATCTCCACTGAGTAGTATCCAATCTGTCTATGCCGGCCTGAGGAAAGGAAATGTGGATAGGTCTCTTGTGATACAATAGTGAATAATTGTTATCAGGACTTATTGTGAGGTTTGGAAATATAAATGTAGATGTTTTGTAGTAAGGAGGGGAGTGATTAACTTTGCAATTAGGAGCGGAGGTCCCTGGGACCATCAAGGGAGAAGAGCAGAGAGCGGGACCCTACCCAGAGAAGCAGTGATGCCTGAGATGGAGGCAGAGATGATGATGTGGAGAGATGGAGCAACTGGGAACTTTATACCCAGAGAAGGAGAGGGGCTGTGTGCTGATGACTGGGGGGCAGGCTTGTAGGGTATACCCTTTGGTTGCCTGATGATGCATACAGGGGATTGCAACCATGACAATGAAACAATATGCGATAGGATGAATGTAAAATTAATGTTCTTCCATGTAAACTATCACATAAATCACAATAAAACATTTAAAAACAAGTGTGAATGGAGATGGCAGGAAGTGCTATTTTAGGTAAATCATCTAGAACCCTCATCCTCACTGGGTTACTGCATTTGGTTTTTTATTGGTCCTTTGCTTTTATACTTGAGCCCCTAGTGTCTATTCTTCACACAGCAGCCATTTATATGAAAGTTAGATTCTGTCTTTCCTCTACTGAAAGCTCTGCAACAACTTCTATACAAAAGTTTAGTGTCCTTCTCTTAGCCTACAAGACTTTACATGATCTTTTTTTAAATTTATTTTTTCCCTCCCTAACCCCATTTCCTTCTATGTTTTCCCTCCTTTACGATACTGTAGGCTCACTCTAGAGGAGTCAAGTAGGGTCCCACCTCAGGGCCTTTGCACTTGCTTTTCCTGCTTGCTTGTTTCCCTCAGACATCTCCCAGATAACATTTCCTTATCACTCTCTCAAAAGTTGCATCCTCCTATCACTCCTGATCTCTATTTTCTCCTATACATTTATTCATAGCACTTATCCCGTGTTGACTGTATATTACGTTCTCCCTGTTTTGTATGAGAACATAATTCTGTGAAAGCAGGGATTTGGGCTTTCACTCAATCCTATAGTTCCAGCACCTGGAATAGGAACACATTTCAAGAGCTCATTTATTTACGGCATAAATGATTGAGTGAATGAATGTGCTCCAAGAATGAACTGCTGAACAATGGGAAGAAAATAACAGAAAAGTGTCAAATGCTTTGCAAGTTTTAAATTTGATCCCATTTGCTTATGCTTTTTCACAATCTTAATTCTGTTTTCCATCATCACCTGGCATAACCATTCCTATCTGCAGCCTAACATCAACTTTTTTGCCCCTGTTTGCTTAGATCACAGAGCTAACCAATTAATATAAGAGCATATTTTCTAAGATGCCCAGTATAGATGTAAAATCTTGATGACGGGTATACCCTGTTTTTTGAACATATTTTAAACAGGTGGATTTGTGATCATGTTCTTTCTTTTTTTAACTGCAGCATCACCAAATGTCCCCAGACTTGGACCCATGGAATTGACCATTGTTATCACTGTGCCCATTTGCCTCTTGTCTGTAGTGGCAATGCTAACTATATGGACATGCCAAGGTCGGCAGTGCACATACAGAAAGAAAAAGAGACAGAATGTGGAGGAACCACTCTCTGAATGCAATCTAGTCAATGCTGGAAAAACTCTTAAAGATCTGATTTATGACGTGACTGCCTCGGGATCTGGCTCTGGTATGCACCGTTTGTTCATTTCTTAAGTAAGGCAAGTCTTATTTAAAAATCCATCAAAAGGTTGGTTTTTGCTTATTTATTATTATTAAATTTTTAAAGATAAAAGGGCCCAAATGTAATGAAATCCATTAAAAAAAAATTCTTGATACAGTGCATGGTAAATTCTGGTGTGGAAAACTTGTTTAGGAGTTGATGAAGAGAAAACATTGTCATGGCCTAGGAAGAATTAAGTCTTATCATTTGTTTTTTGTGCTTTTAGGCACTCAAATTCTCATGTTCATACTCTTTCAGAATTTACTGATACAACAAGAATGGAATTTCTCTTCCCCACCCAGTTATGGTTAGTAGTAGTAATCATCATAGTTCTCTCAGTAATGCTGTAGGAGCACAAGCCTACTGAATTCTGGGAAAAGTTGTTAGTTAAGCAAAGAAGTGTTCTTTGAACACAATTTCTTGTGGCTGTGAAGATCTTCAGAATTTGCTGGCATCTCTGGGATATGTGAAGTTATCACAGAGTTAATCTGAGAATAAAATCAAGAACAAGCTTGAATAAAGCATAGAAATGGAAGATACAAAGAAGCAGAATAGATATCCTGCTGTTGTTGTTGTTAAATACAGTGGAGTCGGTTCCGACTCACAGTGACCCTGCACAGGGTTTCTGAGGCTGTAAATCTTTACGAGAGCAGACAGCCTCATCTTTCTCCAGTTTAGGGTTATGTGGTAACTATCTTCCTCTTTAATTGAACCCTAGGACATCTGCTGAAGCAATTCAAAGTGGCAGGCTATATTATGGCTGAAAGCACAGGGCATTTGAGCTGTGTTGTTGTTGTTGTTATTTCAGATGACAGAGCAGGCATTTCTTTATAATAAAAAATTATTGAAAGTGAAGGGGATTCTAGTCTCTCATATATATTTCCCGAAAACTAACCAACATACAATGTTGCAGAACTGTGGACTAGGGTGAGTGGAAATAAGTTACTTCAGGAACCCCGTACTTTAGGAGAATCTTTAATGATTATCACCCCAAACAGATTTTTGGGCAACTCACACACCAATGTTCTTTAACCCACTACCGTCTGCTGTTAAGTTAATTCCCATTCATAGTGTTCCACAGGACATAGTAGAACTGCTCCGGAGAATTTCTGAGACTGTAACTCTTTGTGGGAGCAGAGCATCCCAATGCTTAATCTGCTGCACATCTGTGAAGGCAAAATTAATGAAGTCAGATGACAAAGGAGCACAGCTTGGGCGTGGTGCCTCCATTGTTTTGGGAGTTGGCCTTTGAACCAGTTCATTCTGGTTTGATCTCCTGCTGACAATTTGCATTTCCACACTAAATATACTAAATTAGGATCTATATTTTAATAAGATCCCTGGGGATCTCCTGTGAATTTATAAAAATGACAGGAGATCTTATTAAAATGTAGATTCTGATTCAGTACTCCTATATTGTCATTGTTATTAAGTGTCTTGTAGTCAATTCCAACTCATAGCAGCCCTTTTAAGGGTTTGCAAGGAGCAGCTGGTAAGCTTGAACCACTGACCATGTGGTTCAAACCGACTTTGCGGTATAGTGCTTTATCCTACGACACTACACCAGGACTCCCAGGGGTGGAAATGAAATTCCCAGCAGGGGTTCAAACCATAATGAACCAATTTGAAGCCCTGATCAGGACCATATTTATATGAGTATCATATTCAACAAGAGGAATCTTTGGACTCTCAAATTTTCTTTGGAAAAGAGAAGATGAATTATGCCATCTGAAGAGTCCCAGAGTTTTTGCTGCTTTTAGGGACAATGCTATCTGCCATCTCATTGACCTGACCAAAGTCTAGTAAATTTTACATCACTGCAAAAATTAGATTGTATATTTTCAAAGGAGGAATATTGGAAAGAAAATACCCAAATGGCAAAGTTTATAAAACTTGAATCAACATTAAATTATTGGTTAGACAACTGTCTTTCTTTCTTGAAAAGTGAAGCTTGTTTGGGTACATTCGGTCAATTAGGGTACGGTGGTTCTCAAAATTCAATATTTAAAGAAGGAGAGTTCTGAATCTTTCCTTCTTTGAATATTGAATTTTGAGCACCACCGTACCCTAATTTCTTGTTGACTGGCTACATTCTAGATATGGCTTATGGGCACAGAGCTAAAATCCATGCCAAGTATCCTGAAAATGTATATACTTCATTTTGAAGATTCAAATGATTGAACCTATTTTATCTCCACCAGAACACTTTGGTTCACCTGGTGATACAAGATAGAAATGTTGATTTTGTAGTTACTCCATATATGTTTTGAAGATGACCAGAAATTTCCCTTTCAGATAAAAGTGATAGAGATTTTAAAACTGAAGATTGAATACTTAGTTTAGGAAAGTAGTCATAAGTCATGGCATAAAATAATAATAATATAATAATATTAATAAATTAATGGTAACATTTTTTTGCACCTTTAGGCTGAAATCTGAATTTATTGATTGTGCTGAAATCTTACCTTTTTAAATTACTATGAGATCTCTTGTAAAATGACAATAGTAAGTATGTCCAAACATGGATGATTCCTGACGGATTAATCTGAAATAATTCTAGTAGTTTTTTTTTCCAAAGCTAGGTCCATGTTTGACAGTAGCTGATAGCCTGAGTTTTGAAAATCAAAGAAAGACTGGATCCATCCACAGCATATGGATGGAAATCAGGCAGTTGTGCTTCTCTCTGCTTTCCCTTGTCTATAACCTTAAAAGTAAGGCTATGCTGTCAGAAGGTGACAACCACAAATTATAAAGATTGTTTCTGACCTGGTCATGGACACATTTCAAAGATATATACTTCATACAAGAATGGAAAGTGGGCTGCTTTTTTGTTGTTGTTGTTGTTTAGACTCTCTTTTAAAGTGACTTCTGAGATATTGAGCAGCTTGCTGTTTTCCTTTTATGAGACAAAAGTTCTGACAGATGGTGTCAAAAAGATGCCTTTCCATAAGCGAGGCATCAACTTTATACTCCTGGTTAAAAAAAAAAAAAAAAATCAAAATAAACATAAAAGGAGAAGCAAAATCCATCTATCTTCAAATGAAATTTCTAAATGTGTAACAAAAGAACTAATCAGATTAGTTTTGGGTGATTGCTTTGAATGAGATACTGAAGCAGCTTTCACTGAGTTTTACCATCTCAACTTAATTGGTGTGTTTAGTACCTTATTGGATGTTGTCTTTCTTTGTCCCTGATCTGCAGCATTGACCGTGTGCTTGATCAATCTGCAGTTTGAAAACACTGCCTTTTCTAGTTCTTTTTTGTTGATGGAGATGGTGGTAATACTTACACAGTGTTTGTGTGTGTGTGTGTTCAAGGGGATGTAAAGAAGTTCATGGAAAAATTTCATTTTTAATTTAATTTTTCCATAAACTTTTTGAAGTCTCCTCATATTTATGTGTATGTGTTAATTGATTGATTGATTGATTGGACCTAATAATTAGTAGGTAATCAACATATTGAAGACAGTATAACTTTAGTATGTGGTTGATTAGAAAAAATTGACTGTAGCCTACATAAATAGCTGATTTTATAGTTTGTTATTAGAATTCTTCCCAACAGGGGAGGGCTGCATTCATATCCACTGAGCAGGCAAGTGCTATGACTGAGAGCAGGCTTTCAGTTCTAGGTCGACCTCCAATTAAGAGTATGTTGTTGTTGTTAAGTGCCATCGAGTTGGTTCGGACCCATAGTGACCCTGTATTTCCAAGGGTTTCCAAGGAGCAGCTAGTGAACTTGAACCGCCAACCTTGCAGTTCAAATGGCTTTGCAGTCTGGCGCATTAACCCACAGCGCCACACCAGGACTCCAATTAAAAGTATAAGCCTAGACAAGTCTCAGATTGCTGTCAGGCATCAGCTGTCTCATCTCTCAAATGATATAGTTAAACCCAATGATCTCAAAAGACCTTTCTGACTCTAGGCCTTTGTGACTAATTGTTGGGAACCATAACAATACATTTACAGTCTGTGCTTCTGAAACCATAGTACGTAGTTCGCACGAAGAAGGGAATATCTGAAAATATAGTATCCTATTTTAGGGTCAGGAATTAAAGCCCATAGGAGCTATAGGATTGTTGTTATGAGGGGTTCTGGCCATCTGAGTACAGTGACAAAACATGGCTTTTTAGAATACATTTATATGGCAACTTCCTTAAATATTTTACCGCTGCTTATATGAGTAGTAAATACCCATTGTGGAACTGTAGGTAATGTAGAAAAGTAGAAAAAAATCATAATTTATTCTGATGCTGCCAGATAGAAATAGCCATCATAGCATTTAGCATATTTCTCTTTCAGCCTTTTTTTAATGCATATTTAAAAACTAAATACATTGATTTATATGGGTAAAATGTACTGTGTTATTATAACATTATAGTAAGCATATTTTCCCTTATCATTAAAAAATGCCTCTTCATAAGCTACATCATTACTGCCTCCAACTGACTCCTGTAACTCAACAGTATGGACTAAGCATGATTGAGCATGTGATTTGTAGACTGTGATCGGTCCTTAACATGCATCATCTCATTCTTTTGATTGCCTTATTAATTCTCACCCCATCCTTATGAGACACATAATGTTACTATCTCCATGTTTTCAAATGAGGAAGGTGAAATTCAGAGAGGTTCAATAACTTACCCATGATTTCTCAGCTTGCACATGGCACAGTTGAAATGTGAACTTCGGTCTGTTTCATTTGTTCTCTTAATCTCTGCAATAGATTCCACAATTTTTCTATTATTTGACCCTTTTCCTGTAACTATGATAATTTATTGACATGTTTTTGTTCTGCATTTTGCATTAAATCTTTATGGTAGAATTCTAGAAATGGAGCTATTGGTTCAAAGAATATAAACAAACATATTGCATGTACTCAAAATATTTCTTCTTTGAAGTTTTTTTTTTTTTAATCAGGCAAAATATTTATTTTATAGTTAGCACTAGATTGCAAACCACAAGGTCAGCAGTTCAAACCCACAATCTGCTCCTTGGAAACCCTATACAGAGTCACTATGAGTCGACTTCACAGCACTTAACAACAACAGCATGATTACATCTTATGTTTAATGTAACATCAATGCCTCACTTGACCTTTAAATTTTATTCTTCACTTTCTGGCTTTATTTTGGTGTTGAAAAAGAACACTCACAAGGTATTCGTTTGTCCTACCAGTTGTACTAGGAACCAGACACTATTCTAGTGTCTAGCAGGTTTTTTACCCTCTTGTGTAAACCTGACTGCCTTTGGTAGGCAAATCAAGGAGGTGTGAGCAATTTTGGAAAATCAGACATCCACAGGTTGTTTAAGAAGTTTTTACTTTTGAATATTAGAAGATACTTTCAAATTAAGAAATTGAAGTATTACTTTTTGATTTGGTAATGAAAGTTTGGTGTAACTATGCAAATGCCATCAAAATTAGTAGCATTATTAAATTGCTTACATCTTTTAAAGCAAATTTAGTGTTCACCATGACAATTCTTTTTGTTTGCTTGTTTTTCCTGGCTCTTACTTATTTTTATCACCCATTCTGCCTTTTTTGTGCTTAGGTCTACCTCTGTTGGTTCAAAGAACAATTGCAAGGACGATTGTACTTCAGGAAATCGTAGGGAAGGGTAGATTTGGTGAGGTGTGGCATGGAAGATGGTGTGGGGAAGATGTGGCTGTGAAAATATTCTCCTCCAGAGATGAAAGATCTTGGTTTCGTGAGGCAGAAATTTATCAGACGGTTATGTTGCGACATGAAAACATCCTTGGCTTCATTGCTGCTGACAACAAAGGTATATTTTAAATCTAATTGGGTCTAGCAAGAAATCATGCTTTATGTCTGTTATCAAATGAGTGTAAATAAAATAATCTCTTTGCTTTAATATGAGGGGATGCCAAAAAGTTTGTGGAAAAATGGAACTAAAAGATGATGGAAGTTTTCCATGAACTTTTTGAAGCCCCTTGTAAAGTCTGCTTAAAAGTCTAATTTCCTTGTTGTGGAGAGAAAATGCATCTCTCCTCTCTAAAAATAAATGTACGTAGCCAGACAATAAAGCAGTGCAAACGTCTCATATGAAATCATGTAGGGGTCCTAGTATGGAGCTGTAGTATAACCACTGGACTGCTAATTTCAAGGTCAGTGGTTCAAACCCACCAGCCGCTCCTCGGAAATCCTATTCATGATTGCTATGAGTTGGTTAAGTACCAACTCCAGGGTAGTTAACCACAACTTGGTTGTTCTGTTGAGTCTTTTGACTCATAACAATCCTGTATAGAGTTTCTGAGGTGTGACCAGGTGGATATTTAAAATATTTGATGACTCACGTGGTGTAGGAACCAATCAGAACAGAAGGCTGAGCTGGAGCAGAGCCCAGGAGAAACTGCCAGGTTAGACTTGAACCCTTTAGTTACTGGGTCATGAGTTAATCTGGAGGTATCCAGAAGGGTGAGTGGGAGGAAGGAGTTGGATTGAGTATTGGGCAAAGGAGTGTCATTTGAAGGGTTTAACTAGAAGCTGTTTACCATCCAAGAGAGAAATATTTCAATATTTTATTAGCTGGAACAGACATATCAGCTGAGAATTCACCCTTGATAAAGCTGTGTTTCCCTTCTTTATAACAGGTTTCATTTCCATGACTCAAGTTTTCTATGAACATTATCTCTTTAGCTTGTGTTAGAGTGGCAGTAAGCAAGATGATTTTAGAGAAATTTCTACTAATGTTACTTTGTGCCTAGTTTATTTCTCAAGGTTGAACATTAATAATCCTTAACAGTATTGCTTTTTGAGTTTCATGAAGCATGACAAAGCATTAACTTTATGGTATTTAAATCAGTTTTCATAAAATAGTATATATATCCCTGAGTAATCAGGGGTTGAATAGAAAATATGTGGATTATTTGTCCTCTACTTCTTCTTTCCTTTTCATAGCTTTTACTTATTTAGCTATTCATTAGTGACTTTTTCTAAGGGAATCAAGGAGTAAAAGCAAGAAAAATTCAATCCAGCCATTTATGGATTTTATTTTCTTACTTACTCAAAACAGTAGTAAACACGAACTCTGTTGAGATGGAGATTGTAACCTCTGTTTTAAAAGGTTGAAAAAATGATTTGTGAAAATCATGGATGAGGTCTTACCTGGGAAAATTCAAAACACAGTGATTTTTATTTAATATAAAGTTGATAAAATTGTTCATTGCTAAATAGATGACAAAGTACATTTTGACCATGATTATGTTTGCTGAGGATATTTTACACCTGACTTGGTAGGGTTAGGAAGTACATGAATAAAGTCAAGTTGAACTAAAATATGGATTCTCTCACATTTTTGATTACGTCTACTTTGAAAATAATGTAGACTATTGAAAATGAAACATTTCTCATTCAACTATTATAAACTTTTTCTTTTCCCTACCAAAAATGGACTGAATTACCTACAGCTCAAAGCTGAATTTGTATGTTCAGATTAATTCACAGTGCTGCCAAAGCAGAAGTGGCTATGGCAAAATGGACAATCTTGATGGGTTGAATTAATCACAATATTTATTGGATTATAAAATAATGTGTACAAGAGAGTTCAGATAATCTTTGATGTTTGTTTTTTTTTCTTAGTTTAATTGATCTACCTTTATCACATCCTTACTTGTCAGTGACTTTGTGTGTGATTACAAATGGTATCAAACATTGCTTTCATCTTCACAAAAGCCTATATTTTTTTCAAGATTTACAGCTTCACTTTTTAGTCTCTGCCTGGTAAAGGCATTGATGTGAAATCATAGATAGTCACTGGTGCCAAAGAGGGAAAGAGGTCTGAGTAGGGTTTAAATTTGTATGTGGTCAACTCATTAGTGAATTTTATCCTTATAAGTTGACTTTTGCCATTCTAGGATGTTTTATTACTTCCTGGCCTTGGAAATCAAATATTTGAATAACGAACAGCTCATATATAAAACACTTGGCAGAAAATGTTTTTAGCAAATGTTCATTATGGATTATTTTCCCATAGTGTCGGAAGTAGTCAGGACTGCCTTGCATTATTATACTTTACTCAAAGGCTAAATCTAAAAAGTTTTAGGCTAATTTCTCTTCTGATAAAAGTATTTTATGAACTGGATTAATTTTTAGTTAAATCAAGGAAATTTATGAAAATATCTAGTAGTTGTATTTGAATCTTAATATAAACGTGAATGGCATGAACATTCTAGAATCTTAGAACTTTTTTGAGAGTAATAATCTTTTGTGTAAATTTGTTATATTTCTGATTTCTATTGGTACAATCTTTCTTAAAAGCTCAGAATAATTTGTAACAGCAATGAGCCTCGGTGTATCCCTCATGTGTTTTCTCCTGTCATATAGCTACTATTACCTGCAGATACTAATCTGTTGTTGTTGTTAGGTACCATCGAGTTGGTACCGACTCATAGTGACCTTATGCACAACAGAATAAAACACTGTCCAATACTGGGCCAACCTCACTATTGTTGCCACTCTTGAATCCATAGATGCTGCTAATATATAGGAAATAAAAAAAAGGAGTTGTTTAGTAACTATAATCTCTGCTTTATAGCTTCGTATAGCTATGATGGACTCCTGGTGTGGTGCTATAGTATAAACACTGGACTGTTAACCACAAGGTTAGCAGTTCAAACCCTAAGGCTGCTCCTTAGAAGTCTTATACTATGAGTCAGAACCAACTCAACAGCACTTAGCAACAAAGAGTATCATAATAAAAAGTATCATTATGATTCTTAATGTATCAAGATGGAACTCTGGTAATCTAGGTTTCGAGTCATACTGCTAATCTCATGGTCAGCAGTTCGAAACTACCAGAATATCCATGGGAAAAAATAAGGCTTTCTGTTCCCGTAAAAATTTACATCCTCGGAAACCGTATACGGGCTCATTATGAGTTGGAACCAACTCTACGGCACATAACCACCACCACCAATGTATCAAGAGGTGTCTCTCATGTGGTGCTGTGGGTTAATATGCTGGATTGCAAAATTGGTTTGAACCACAAGATTGGCAATTTCAGCTCACTAACTGCTCCTTGGAAACTCTATGCTGGAACCCCTTGGGCAGCACTTAACAACAACAATGCATCAAGAAGGAGCCCTGGTGGTTCAATAGTCTGCTACTAACTGAAAGGTTGGCACCTTGAATGCACTAGGTGCCCTGCTCCCAGAAAGAGTTCAGCCTTGGAAATCCTACAGAGCAGTTCTACTCTGTCTTACAGGGTTGCTGGGAGACAGAATCAACCTGACAGCCCACAAAACAACAACAATAATATGTCAACTTCTTCAGGAATTCATTGAGGATTTTTACTTTACTAATGTACACTGCTTATATTATCACTTTTGCTTTGTTCCAACATAAATTAAGTTAAACCACTGGCATTAATTTCTTAGACATGCTTCAAAAGGTCATAGAAAAATGGAATGAAAAGATTAATGGAATTTTTTAGCAACTTTTTGAAGAACCCTCATATATTCATTTCAAAATATATATATTTTTTCCTAATTTGGCAATGGATATGGGTAATGGTTGCACATGATTAATGTAATTAATGTCACTGACTTGTAAAATCTGTTGGCTTGGTATATGTTGTGTTGTATGTATTTTTATCACAATTTTTTTTCCTGCTAGATAATGGAACTTGGACTCAACTTTGGCTTGTATCTGAGTATCATGAACAGGGCTCCTTATATGACTATTTGAATAGAAGCATAGTGACAGGGACTGGAATGATCAAATTAGCACTTTCAATAGCCAGTGGTCTGGCCCACCTTCATATGGAAATTGTTGGAACACAAGGTATTTATCTCCCTTCTAATTTTTTTCTTCTTGAATGCCTGAACAGAAACACTATGCTATATTTTGGTGTTTGAGTACACTTTAGTTTGTCACAAGCAATTACCAATGGAAAGAAAAACTGAACTTACTTTATAAAGTAAAAGGTTTTGTCATGATTCAGCCAGCTCTAGCCATTTTGTTTAGTATCTGTGGTGGTGATGGTTATGCGCCATGGAGTCAGGTCCAACTCATAGCAACAGGGTTTCTGAGGCTGTCAATCTTTACAGGAGCAGAAATCCTCATCTTTCTTCCACAGAACATCTGGTAGTTTTGAACTGCTGACCTTGTGGTTCACAGCCCAATTTGTAACCACTATGCTACCAGCTGTTGTTGTTGTTAAGTGCCATTGAGAGCTCCTTATTATCTATAGTAATAGTTTTATCCCTAGTGACTCCATCTTTGTCCTTTAGCATACGTGTCTGGGAGATCTTGCTGCGTGGTAAACACCTATATTCAGAGAATACAATAATTTAAATGTTTATCTTTGATTCAAGAATATTAGTGGAAAGTATAATAAGATCTTGGGATGAAATATGTACATGTATTTTGAAGCCATATAATACTCAATATCTTTTCTAATTGAGTTAATTCACACAAGAAAGTCATTAGTTTGGGCAGGGCAATTATTCTCAAATTTGGATTCATTCTTAAAATTATTGAAAATCTCTCCATAATTTTGTGTATATGGATTCTATCCAGCAATATTTGTCCAAGTAGAAATGAGAACTGAGAATTGTTTAAATGTTTATTTTTTAAAGTAACCATAATAAGCCAATTAAATACTAAAATAACAGTTTTTTTTCAACATTTGCTTCCCAGTACAAAAACTAATTTAGTGAAAATAACAATTTTGTTTCATATTTGTGTAATTCCTGGATTTTTATATCTGCTTCTTGATTTAATTTTTTCTAATATGTTCTTTGGAGGATGAAGAAAATCTGATCTCACAAAGATATGCATTTGGGGAAGGGTCTCAAAAAAAACCCCTCTGATTGGTCTAGAGTAGCAGAAATTTGAAATAGTAATTCTTTTTTAATTCATGTAGTGTAAGCACTGGACCACACGGTCAGTTTGAACCTCAAGGCTGATGGTTCAAACTCACCAGCCACTCTTCAGAAACCCTACACAGGATCTGCTATGAGTCAGAACTGACTCAACGGCACTTATCAGCAGCAACCACTGCAAAAGAGTGTGTTCTAAGTCTTGGAAGTATGCTGATGAGCAAGATAAAGTCACAGTCCTCATTCAGTGTACACTCTAGTTGGGTGAAACAGATAACACATACATAAATAGCAAGATAATTTGGATAGCTAGAGAACTACAAAGAAAGCACAATGGGGTGTTTTGATGGAGAATATTTGGGGTATCAAGTAAGACTCTCTAAGGAGGTGACATCTGAACCATATCTTAAAAATAATTCCTCTTTGAAAGACTCAACATTTAAGAAATAAAAGCATGAATATTATTTCCTATGCTTCATAGGTAAACCTGCTATTGCTCATCGAGATATAAAATCAAAGAATATCTTAGTGAAAAAATGTGAAACGTGTGCCATAGCGGATTTAGGGTTGGCTGTGAAGCATGATTCAGTATTGAACACTATTGATATACCTCAGAATCCTAAAGTGGGAACCAAAAGGTAAGATGAATTACTTTAGTAGCATATAAGACTTAGAAAACTAGTTGCCATCAAGTTGACTGACTCATGATGACCCCATGTGTGTTGGAGTAGAACAATTCATTGTCTGATTCTTTGTAAGTACCCATAAGACTTATAACTGTCCAATAAGCAAGAATTTCTAGGATATAGTATGGAGGGGTTGTGTTAGAAATTATTAGATCCAAGAGAACAAGAAATCTTCTCTAGGTCCTTGAGGAATTAGTGGGCACAGTAGTTACAAAGCAAAGAGAAATAGAATTTTTGCTGTACAGAATGATGGAAGAGATGGTAATACATTATTTTAATAGTGCCACATTCTGTGAATGCGTTTTTTCCTACAGATTGGAAAAGAAGATACTAGCAGTGTTGTTGTTGTTGGGTGCCATTGAGTCAATTTTGACTCTACGTACAACAGAACAGAACACTGCTCAGTCCTGCACCATCCTTACAATTGTTGGTGGCTTGAGTACATTGCTCTTGCTATGGTGTCAGTCCAGCTCGTTGGGGGTCTTCTTTTTGCTGACCTCCGCTTTACCAAACATAATGCCCTTCTCCAGAGACTGGTCCTCTGAAGTATGAGAGATAAAATCTCTCCATTCTTGCCTCCAAGGGGCATTCTGGCTGTACCTTTTCCAACACAAACCGGTTTGTTCTTTTGGCAATCCATGGTACTCTGTGTATAACTCTATAAAAGCCTCTATACCTCAAAAATGAACTAAAAACAGAACTTGAAAACATAGTCCTAAGGGATCACAATAGAAGGTATTGGATAGAGTGGGAAAAATTGTGGAGCAGAACTTAAAATAAAAAGACCAACCTTACTGTTCTGATAGATACTTGTAGAACCCTAAGATACTATGGTCCGTTGACACACTTCAGGCCTAGAATTGAACTCAACCCAGGTTCAGTTTTCAGCCCAACTATAGACAAGCCTATAAACAAGGTAAATGCCTTATAACGATCTGCCACATGATATCAAAATGACAGCTTTTGTCCAATGATAAAGTATAGAAGCCAGAAAAGGATAACAAAGAAGGACAAAGGAGGAAATAGAAATAGTGCTGTTACATTGTGGGGACTCCATTCAATGCCAAGAAACAAAATGTGTATGTATTTTTGAATGGAAAGACAATTTATTTTGTAAACTTTCACCCAAACTACATTGAAAAATTAAAATAACGTACCAAAACCCCAAGCATATCGTTCTAAGTCTGTGTGCTCTAAATAACAAATACAGCATCACTAAGTAAATGAAGGAGCTCTGGTAGCGTAGTGGTTACGAATCGGGCTGCAAATCTTAAGGTCAGCGGTTCGAAACTACCAGCTACTCCGCGGGAGAAAGATGAGGCTTTCTACTCCCGTAAAGATTTACACCCTCGGAAACCCGGTACAGGGTTGCTATGGGTCGGAACCGACTTGACGGCACTTAACAACAACAAGTAAATGAAAGAATTTATGTAATAAATATATATGTTGTTGTTAGGTGTTGTCAAGTTGGTTCTGACTCAGCAACCCTGTATAGGGTTTACGGTGTTGTCAATCTTTACGTGAGCTATGAGTCAGAAAGGACTTGATGGCACTTATCAACAACAACCACATGTGACACAGTGTGTTCTGTGAAAACCTCTTCTTTCTCCTGCGAAGAGTGACTGGTGGGTTTGAACTGCTACCTTTGTGGTTATCAGTCCAGTGCTTACCCTACAGCACCACCATCTATTATATTCCATTCTTCTTGTTGTCAAGTGCCATCCAGTCGGTTCCAACTCATTGTGACCCTATAGAGGGTTTCCAAGGATCAGCTGATGGGTTTAAACTGCCACCTTGTGGTCTACAGTTCAGTGCTGATCCTACAGTGCCACAGCAGGAGTTCCTATATTCCATTGTTGTTGTTGTTGTTAAGTGCCATCGAGTCAGTTCCGACCCATAGCAACCCTGTACAGGGGTTCTGAGGCTGTAAATCTTTACGGGAGCAGAACGCCTCATCTTTCTCCCACGGAGCCTCTGGTAGTTTCGAACTGCTGGCCTTAAGGTTTGCAGCCCGATTCGTAACCACTACGCTACCAGAGCTCCTATATTCCATTAGTATTCCATATATATCCATAAGTATGGTGTAACAATACAAAAATTTCTGCTTTTACCTATTGTTACAGTTATCCTTGGTCCCCCCCAAACTGATGTATATTAAAAGATAATAGATAGTTTTACAATTTCCTCTTTCAAGAATCTCTGAAAGCTAAGAAACAAGCATGATTTAAACAAAACATATTACACATGCATTAGAATAGACACATAAGCACTAGTGTGGTGCTGTAGCATATGAACTCGACTGCTAACCACAAGGTCGGCAGTTCAAACCCACCAGCTGCTCCTTGGAAACCCTATTCAGCATTGTTATGAGTTGGAACTGTCTCAAGATCACTTAGCTACAACAACAATGTTGGAAGCCCTGGTGTGGCACTGTAGGATAAGTAATGGACTGCTAACCACAGGTTGTTGATTCAAATTCACCAGCTTCTCCTTCAAAACTCTGTACAGAGTCACTATGAGTCAAACCCTGCTCAATGACAACAACAACATGGGTAATAGGATTTTTGGTGCATTTTGTTGTTGTTGTTAAGTCCAGTTTGTGGGAAAGTTACATCCATATTGTTTCCTATTTTTTAATTTTTATTTGAGTTGTTGTCTCTGTGCTATGATTCCTGGGTTCTTGAACTTAAAATCAGAGACAACCAAAACATTTTCCTGGAGGCCTTAAAGTTCCTTGACAAAACAGAAATTCTTAGCTGCTGTAGATGGTCTCTGGAGATTTCAGGATAGTCCTGTGAGTCTTCCACTTGGCTCCTGAGGACACTAATGAGACCACCAGGGACACTTCAGGGAAGTTTATTTTGACTGGACTGTCTTAAGGGATCTTACTCCTTTTCCGTGGAAAAAGAAAGCTTTACTTACCTCTGCATGAAATACAGTTAGGGAAGCATGGAATGCCAGATTCCCTCAGAGGTTCCAAAACATTAAAGGACCTTGAGAGGGTGTTGAATCCTTGCTTGAGTAATCTGGGAATTCCTCAAAATCTCCTAAATCAGCTGGCGCCAGTCAGATTCCATGACTTGTAGATTCCTTCCATTTAACACTGTTCAAATAAAGCTCCACCTTTCTAAACGTTAATGTGTAATAAAATTGTCACTCAAGAAAATGTATTTGAGGAATGCTGCCAAGCACTGTGTTATTGTTGTTGTTAAGTGTCATCGAGTTGGTTCCAACTCATAGCGACCCTGCATAGGGTTTCTGAAGAGTGGCTGGTAGGTTTGAACCAATGACAAGGTTCAAACCAACCTTGGGGTCCAGTGCTTATTCTGAAGTGCCACCCATGCTTCCTGTGTTAGAGTCCTGAACATACCATGATGACAAAATACACTTTTTGCCCTCAAGGAGGAGACTTTAGGTGGTACAACAGTTAGCATGCTTGGCTGCTAAACTAAAGGTTGGAGGTTTGAATTTACCCACTGACACCTCAAAAGAAAGTCTTAGTGATCTACTTACAAAAAAATCAGCCGTTGAAAACCCTACACAGCACAGTGGGACTTTGACACACCTGGGGTCACCATGCATCCGAATCTGCTTGACAGAAGCTTGTGGTGACCCTCAAGGAACTTTCTATGGCAATGAATGAACTACTGAAGGAAACGGAATTCATTCCCCTATTTTGAGTGCTTTGTTCTTTCAATTTCCCACTGGCTTGTACTTCCCAATGAGTGTATTTGGTTACTGGCACACCTGCCATAGCACTGATCTGGTAAATAGTGGTGGAATCACTGAGACTAGGGCCCTTAGAGACACTTCAGGCCTGGAATTAACCTCTGGTTCAGTTTAAAATGCTTTCTAATTGATGTTCAACTCAACAATTTTATTATTTAACTTTATAGTGCCTTAGATCTACCTGTAAAAATTGATGTAAGCCATCATAATTTATGTCTTACACCAGGGCTTATTAAGATTGTATTTTAATGATGTGCTATAAAGACATACATAGAATCTGAAATGCACCTGTTTTTTAAGGTATATGGCTCCTGAAATGCTTGATGATACCATAAATGTGAATATCTTTGAGTCCTTCAAACGTGCTGACATTTATTCCCTTGGTCTGGTTTACTGGGAAATAGCCCGAAGGTGTTCAGTTGGAGGTAAGACTTTGACTTTTTAAGACTTTGGAAATATTTGTTTGCTTTTCCTTGGTGCTCTAAATATGAGGGAGCTTCAAAAAGCTCATGGAAAAATTCTGTTACCTTTTAATTCCATTTTTCTTCAAACATTTTCAAGTTCCTGTGTAAGCTGTGATTTTCTAAAAAGCAGCACATTAATTTGTTATTTTTTTTTCCCTAAGTAGCACATTAAATTATTTCTAAATATTTATGAAAATAATGATTGGTGATATTTTTCAAGCAGCAAAAATGGAACATGCAACAAACATTGGAAAATGTATATAGTATGATTACCACTTCGGGCACGGACAGGGGTGTGCAGTTCTTCTGATAATTCTGATTCCCAGATGATACTTTGCAAAGCTCTTAAAAATTATTGGACTTGGATTTGCATGTAATTAGCTGTATCCCTAACTTATACCAGAAATTGAAACCCAAAGAAGATAAATTTCTTGCCAAATCCACAAAACTTGGAAGTCTTCTATTACTTAGGGTTTTCCTCTTCTGCTCTGTTTTCCTTTGACAATGAGTGGGTGTGAGGGCTAGTAGAAGGGGGTAAGCGAGCAAAGACAAGTTTTCTGCCTTTCTACTGCTCTACTGCCATCCTGGAGTGGTGCTGTGGGATGAAGCACTAGACTGCAAGGTCAGTTTGAACCACAAGGTCCGCAGTTCAAAACCACCAGCCGCTCCTCAAAAACCCTACATAGGGTTCCTATGAGTCGCAATCAACTCGATGGCACTTAACAACAACTGTTCTACCAGTTTAGAGATAATGAAAGAAAGACATTGGGAGGGAAAATTCAAAAGGTGAAGTCTGATGAAATTATTGTCTCAATGGAGAAAACATTGAATGATTTTAGAAAATTCTTTAAGATTCGCACTTGCAAATGAGACAGTATTTAGGGTTAAGTCTTTTCCTAAACATTTGACTTTAGACAAGTTGCTTAGCTGGTAGTGTTGTGGTTAAATGCTGGACCACTAACCGAAAGGTTGGCAATTTGAATCCACCAGCCACTCTATGAGATGTGCCATTCTGCTTCTATAAAGATTTTCAGTCTTGAAAATCCTCTGAGGGCAGTAGAGTCACTATGAGTTGGAAACAACTTGACAGCACTAGGTATTTTTATTAGCTGTAAAATGAACATAATAAAACTGACACTTTGGATTATGAAGAAGTAATTAAATCATGTGAAGGTTTTAGTACTAAGTTTGCTTTTTGTGTGAGTTATTTAGTACTGTTATAACTGAAATGAATAGCTTTTACAAACCTAACTTTGTTTTCTCACACTTTAGGAGTTTGAATTTAGGATGCTGGCTTAAGAGGAAATCTTTATTGTTAGCTTTGGTGGGAGGTCCTTGACTCTTCAGTTTGTTTCCTGGTTCTCCATGTGACTTGGCATCAGTCTTCCCCATTCTCTGCTTGCTTGCATGCCCTAATCTGCTCATATTTTATTTTGTAAGAGATTGACTCAAGATACACCTTGCACTTGTTGTTAAGTGCCGTTGAGTTGGCTCTGACTCATAGTGATCTTGTATATGGTTTTCAAGGAGTGGCTAGTGAGTTTGAACCACTGACCTTGCTGTTCTAATGGTCATTGAGGTTCAGTGTGTGTCCTACACCCTGCACTAATCCAGTCTAATTAACATAACAAAGATGGTCCATTCTCCAATTGTATTATATCACAGGCATAAAGGTTAGGATTTACAACTCATACATATTGGGTTCACAGTTTAATCAGTAACATTCCACCCTTTCCCCCACCAAATCCATGTCTGTGCCACATTCAAAGCATGTTCACTCCATCACATCATCCCCAAGGTCTTATATCAACTCAAAGTCCGAAATTTCATTTTGTGAACTATCTAAATCAAATATGCATGAAACTTTGATTGGATTCCATTCTGGGGCAGAAATTCCTCATCATCTGTGAACATGTGAAGCTTAAAATACAAATTGTTTCCAAGGTACAATTTTGGAACAGGTTCATAGTAGACATTTCCATTATAAATGGGAGAAATTTGAGAGGAAAGAAGGCACCAACCAAATCCCAAACCCTTCAGAGCAGTTTACATTAGCTCTCAAGATTTATACATAATTCTCTCTTCTTTGAGATAATCTGGGCAATGGCCCTCCCCTCTAGACTTTTCTGGGTTCTGTGTGGAGACTCCTCAACCCTAGGATTCATCTCTACCTGGGATGGCAGCTGTGTTCCATCAGCTTTGGTAGCTCTACTCTCCTAGTCCATCTAGCAGACTTCATTCTTCCGCCCCTTGAACATGGCATCCCTACCCTCTCCACTTTGTGCAGTGGCACTATTGTCCTGGCACACCTTAACAACAAATTCCACATTCTGGAGTTAAGTTGGAGATGTTCCAACATGTAGAAACCTAGGAGACTGTGACCTCACTGTTTGAGATCCAGGAGACCTTGGCCTTTGAAACTGAGAAGACTCTACGTCTAATGCTCCTTCTAACAGATCTGCTGATCTGCTCAAGGGATAAAACAAAGGACAATCCTTTGATTTATTTCCTGCCTGTAGGATTCCTAGTGGCAGACAGTTTTCTTTCCTTTCATCCTCTCTGACCCTTTCAGTCTAAGATGATGGGATTTCTGCTATGGTAGTTGATTAGATCCATCAGTCTTCTTACTATAAGTGATAGGGAGAAACTGCATGGCACCTTTAAAATCTTAGAAATCTCATTAGCAAGATATTAAGTTCATCATTTACAAGTCCAAACATTTTGAACATAATTTAAGCATAAAAAACAACACCCTTCTTCTCTTGTTCTTTTACATGCTCCTCATTTTCATTTTTAAAAACTTTTTATTGTGAATTGAGTGAAAATTTATAGACCAGATCATCAGTTTCACATTCCATAAATCATATACTTTGCTTCATTAGATGGTTGCAATCCCCTCCATGTATCAACAGTTAGTAGCATTTACCTGTATTCACTCCAACCACTGCATTCCTCCCTGTGTCCCTGCCAATCTCCCTTCGGTTATATATTGTCTGCCCATCACCCATGTCAACACATGTCTACCCTCTAATGCATATAGTAAAAAAACACACGCAGATATATAGTCATTTAAACAACCACAGGCATATTTTGGAAGCTAGCTTCCTGGCCGCCAGCACACAGCTGTTCTTTTTCCATGAGTCTAGAGTCCTCGGCTGCTCAATTCATCATTTCCTTTTAAAACCTCACCAGAATTACATTTAACATCCACATTTCTGGCAACATTCTGCTGCTGGAACCGCATGTATTTTCTAAGACAATGGAGACTTTATCTATAGCTTGTCTCACTTTCTTCTGACCCCTCACCAAAATTATCTTTGATGTCAATAAATCTACCAACAGTTTCCTCAAAGCAAGCTAGGCTTTTACTATTGCTGTTGTTGTTAAGTGCTATTGAGTTGGTTCCGACTCGTAGCTACTCTGTATAGGGTTTCCAAGGAGCAGCTGGTGGATTTGAACGGCTGACCCTGTGGTTTGCAGTCCAGTGCTGATCCTTTTACTGTTGTTGTTGCTGTTGTTAAGTGCCTGCCATCAAGTCGGTTCTAACTCATAGCCCTGTATACGGTTTCCGAGGAGCAGCTGGTGATCTTGAACCACTGACCTTGTGGTTCAAACCAACCTTGCAGTCCAGCGCATTAACCCACAGCACCAAACCAGCCTCTACCCTTTACCTAATTCCCAAATGACTTCCACATGTAGGTATTTGTTAAAGCCACACCCCAGTCTTCCAGTACCAAATTCTGTTTTAGTTGTCTAGTGCTGCTGTAACAAAAATATTAGGTGTAGATGGCTTTGAGAAACAGAAATGCATTTTCTTACACTATAGTGGAGTCCTGGTGTTGGAGGGTTGTTGTAAGTCAGAACTGACATGAAGGCACTTAACAGCTAGAAGTGTGAATTCAAGTTGCCAGCTCTAGAGTGAGCCTTCTTCTCTCTATCAGCTTTGGTGGTAAGGTCTTGTCTCTTCAGCTTATTTTTTCCTGGATCCTTAGAAATCTCCAGGTGGCTTGGCCTCAGTCTTCCCCCATCTCTGCTTGCTTGCTTGTCCTTAGCTGCTCTTTTTATATCACGTAATATTGACTCAAGATACAGCATATACTCATCCTATCACTATAATTTAACAAAGATAACCCAATCCCCAATTATATTGTAACTACAAGCATAGATCATAGGATTTACAACACATAAGTTTGGGTCACATAGTTGGATCCATAGCATTCAGTAAGCATTTAGTAAAAGAACTGTTCTTATTAAACCTCTTGTCATCTTTACTTGCTTTATATCAATCTTATTTAAAAAATTAAACAAAGAAACCTTGCACATTTCAGCTTAAGCCCATTGCCATTAAATTGACTTCAACTCATAGGTACCTTATAAAATTCTTAAATGGTTAAAATTATATTTGAGTTAAAAAGCATACTTTTTCTTTTTTATTCATGTTAGAGATAGTAAAGCATTCAGGAAGCTAAAGTCATCTATAGAAGCAATAGGGTTATAGTGATGCCGAACATGAACAGTGGAATCCCGAAACCTGGATTTTAATTCTAGATCTCTGTTACTTGCTGTGTGACCCTGGGCAAGTTCACAGTACTCTTTATGGCTCAATGACCCTATTTGTAAACTAGGGATAATACGATACCTTCCTTTATCAATGGTTTTGAGAAATAATTTATTAAAGCATATAAAAGCTTGGGACAGTGATTGGTAAATAGTAAGAAAGCAAACGTTCAGTATTTTAAAAAATTAGTTGATGTTTGTTTAGATTTTTAGTTTTATTATCCTTAAATTTTACTTATAAGTAAAGATAAAATTTTTTATATTTACTATATAACTATTGTAAAAATTTAGTTATGTTAACATGTGTTTTGTAGTTAGTTTCCCAACTATAATATACCTGAAATATTTGGGATCCAAGCAATATTCTGTTTAAGGTCAAGTCTGTGTCTTTATATTTGCCCTGGTGGTGCAGTGAGTTAAGTATTGGGTTACTAACTGCAAGGTTGGTAGTTCGAACTCAACATCTTCAAAATAGAAAGCTCATGCTGTTTATTCCTGTAAAGACTTGCAGCTTTGGAAACCTTATGGAATAGTTCCATTTGCCCTATAGTTGTACATTATCTCGAACCAGAGTTTCTCATTTCACAGGGTGCCACTCTGCCTAGAAGAATTAATTGATATTATTTTGAAATGGCCATCTTTGTTTATTAATCACACAAGGCAATTTATTTTCCACATTTCTTACAGGAATTGTCGAAGACTACCAGTTGCCTTATTATGACATGGTGCCTTCAGATCCCTCAGTAGAGGAAATGAAGAAGATTGTTTGTGATCAGAAGTTTCGACCAAGTATTCCCAACCAGTGGCAAAGCTGTGAAGTAAGCCTATCATATTGTTCTACTTATTTTCTATTTATGTATGTGGCGAGATTTTCAAATGCCATAAATTTCATCTCACTCAATCTAGGAACCCAATTCATCCCTTATTTGTAGGTATGTGTTTTTTTATGTCTTTAGAAAGACTTATTGCTTTAGCAATTTGTCACTTGATGGCAACTCACAACAACAATACATAAATAGATTATGTGACAGTTTCAAGCAAGTCCTGGAATCTCAGTGGCTTACCACAAGGCTTGATTTTTTTGCTATAAATAGTTCTTTGATAGACAACTCTTTCCAGCATCTGTCCTCCTTGTGGTGTCTCAGTGATTCGACACTTTTGATCTTGTGGTCTCTCTTAGTGGGAGCCACACACTGGTTCTTAAATGCTCTGACAACAGTGACATGCATGACTTCCACTCAGGGTCCATAAGCCAAAACTAGTTCCATCTAAGTTCATGGTGGCTGGGCTGTGGGATTTCAGGCATACTCAGCAGACACTCAAAGTCTGTGCCACATGAAGTAGCATAATTTTGTTGTTGCTGTTAAGTGCTGTCGAGTCAGTTCTGACTCATAGCAACCCTGTATAGTATTTCCAAAGAGTGACTGGTGAGATTAAACCACTACCCTAGTGGTTATCAGTTCAGTGCTGATCCTACATCATGACACCAGGATTTAGCCATCTTTATAGGAATCCTATAAAGATATCGCTGAGGGATAAAACACCAGACTACACTGTCGATTTTAACCACAAGATTGGTGGTTCAAACTCACCAGCTGCTCCTTGGAAACCCTATACACAGGGTCGCTATTAGTTGGAACTGACTTGATGGCACTTAACAATAAAAGAACCACATCAGGGTGTGGTAGTGAAGGATAAGCACTATACTGCAAGTTTCGTTTGAACAGCAAGGTCAGTTGTTCAAAATCACCAGCTGCTCCTCAGAAACCCTATATAGGGCCTCTATGAGTCAGAACACCAACAACGTATTCAATGCAAGGATGGCTAAAAAGAAGCTGGAGAAGACAAAGTCGACAATTATCATGAAATGTGTAAAGATCTGAAGTTAGAAAAACAAAAGGGAAGGACATGCTCAATGTTTCTCAAGCTGAAAGAACTTAGGAAAAAAATCAAGCCTCGACTTGCTATTAATACTGAAGGATTCTTTGGACAAAATATTGAATGATGCAGAAAACATTAAAAGAAGATGTAAGGAATATACAGAGTCACTGTACCAAAAAGAAATGGATGAAGTTCAACTATTTCAAGAGGAAACATATGATCAAGAGCCAATATTACAGAAGGAAGAAGTCCACTGTGCACTAAAGTCATTGACAAAGAATAAGTCTCCAGGAATTGGTGGAATACAAACTGAAATCTTTCAACAAACTGACAAAGCACTGGAGGCACTCATTCATCTTTGCCAAGAAATTTGGAAGACAGCTACTGGCCTACTGATTGGTAGAGATCCGTATTTGTGCCCAATCCAAAGGGACCTGGTGACCCAGCAGAATGTGGAAATCATCAGATGATAGCATAATATCACATGCAAGTAAAACTTTGCTATAGATAATTTAAAAATGGCTACAGCAGTACAATGGCAGCAAAATCCCAGAGGTTCAAGCCAGATTCAGATGAGGACATTGAATGAGGGATGTCATTGCTGATGTTAGGTGGATCTTGACTGAAATCAGAGAATACCAGAAAGATGTTTACCTGTGCTTTATTGACTATGCAAAGGCTTTCAACTGTGCTGATCATGACAAGCTATGGACCACACTGTGGAGAATAAATATTATGGGATACTTAATCATGTTATGGCACCCAACAGCAACAACAATCATGTTATGAGAAACCTGTACATGGATCAAGAGACAGTCATTTGAACAGAACAAGGGGACATTGAATGACTTAAAATCAGGAAAGATATTTGCCAGGATTGGATTCTTTCACCATATTTATTCAATCTGTTTGCTGAGCAAATAATTCGCAAATGTAGAATATATGAAGAAGACCGTGGCATGAGGATTGGAGGAAGACTCATTAACAATTTACTGATGAAGATTAACGATCACAGTCTTTGGTATGGTTTGTACCTTAATGTAAAGAAAAATAAAATCCTCACCACTAGACCAACAAAGAACATTCTTATCAATGGAGAAAAGATTAAGGTTGTCAAAGACTTCATTTTTCTTGGACCCACCATAAATATTCATGGAACCTGCAGTCAAGAAGGCAAATGACATATTGCATTAGGCAAATCTGCTGCACAACACCTCGTAAAAGTGTTCAAGAGCAAAGTTGTCAGTTTGAGGACTAAAGTGTGCCTGACCCAAGCCATGGTATTTTCAATAGCCTCATATGCATGTGAAAGTTGGACAGTGAATAAGGAAGATCATAGAAAAACTGATGCATTTGAGTTATGGTGTTGGAGAAGAATATTAAAGGTACCATGGACTGCTAGAAGAATAAACAAATCTGTGTTGAAACAAGTATAATACTCCTTAGAAGCCATTGTGACCAAACTTCATCTCTCATACTTTAGACATATTACCAGGAGGGACCAGTTCCTGGAAAAGGACATCATGTTTGGCAAAGTGGAGGGACAGAGAAAAATTGGGGGACCCCCATTGAGAGGGATTGATACTGTTACAGTAACAGGGGGCTCAGGTGTAGTAGCAATTGTGAGGATGGCACAAGACTGGGTGGTGTTTTGTCCTGTTGTAAATAGGGTTACTCACTTAACAACAACAACAACAGCAACATATTCAGTGTAGGAGTTCTGGTGTGGTGCTGTAGGCTCAGCACTGAACTGCTGACCACAGGTTGATGGTTCAAACCCACCAGCCACTCCTTGGGAACTCTATATAGGGTTGCTATTAGTGAGAATGGACTGGACAGTACATACAACAACAACAACATATTCAATACAAGGAGTCCTGGAAGTGTAACAGTTAAGTAGTAGGCTGCTAACCAAAAGGCTGGCAATCCAAACCCGTCCAGTGCTGCTTGGTAGAAAGACCTGGCAATCTTTATTTCTGTAAAGATTTCCATCTAGAAAACCCTAGGAGGAAGTTCTACACTATCACATGGGCTTGCCATGAGTTCGAATCAACTGCACAGCACCCACCAAAAATAACATTCAATACATTCTAATCTATTGTCCCTAATCGCTAAACTGCTGAAGTTTAAGCTATTCTCCCACAATGAAAAAACTCCCTGATGATAGGCAGCATGGTCATTTCTTTCTTGGTGTGGCACTGTAGGATAAGCATTGGACTTCTAACCACAAGGCTGGTGGTTAGATCCTGTACAGGCCGCCATGAATTGAAATCGAATTGAGTTCACTTAACAACTACAAATCAATATAGTAATCATTATATAGTAAAAAAAAAAAAAAAAAGTTAATAGATTCCAATTCATTGTGACCCCATGGATTCCGTAGGTTTTTTCAATGATTAATTTTTCAAAAGTAGATTGCCAGGACTTTCTTTTGAGGTACCTCTGGATGGACTTGAACCTCAGCCTTTCAGTTAGAAGAAAGATCATTAACCATTTGCATCACACACACATTATAATAATTGAAATATTTTATCTGCCTTGTAGGAAGACAGATATTTTCTCCTACAAGGAGAAAGAAGGAATGGTGGGGAAAGATTGCAAACCATACAATTTATTCCTGGAGTATTCTAATGCTTTCCTTTAACCTCATCCATCTCAGTGACTACCTTTTATCTTCTGCCATATTGAATTATTTTTGAGGTCTCTTTAAATGACCCATTTTAGTTTGGATTTCTCATAGATACTATTTTATATGGTTGCTTCCTCAGCTTCTCTTCTTCCTTCGTGTTTCACTTGATTTATTTTCTACTTAAGATAAGATTTGTGTCTTGGTTTTTCTGAACGATTGTGCAGAGATCATTAGGAGTCCTGGGGGCATCATAGTTAAAGTGCTTGACTGTTAATTGTGAGGTCAACAGTTTGAACCCACCAGCGTCTCTGCAGGAGAGATGTTACAGACCCTATGGGGGAGTTCCACTCTGTGTGATAGTGTTGTCATGAGTTGGGATGGACTTCCTGGTAATGGGCTTAGAGATCTTATCTACATACAAATTGAGAAGCAGAATTTGAGGTATTTGGAACCTAATTGAAATCGAATTCATTTTTTCTAATATAGCTAATTTCATGCATGTATAAGAGTATATAACATATGTGTTTAGTTTGAAGTCCTGGTGTGGCATTGTAGGATAAGCACTGGACTGCTAACTACAAGATCAGCAATTCAAACTTGCCAGCTGCTCCTCAGTTCCGATTGAAACTGACTCTAAGGCACTTAATAATAACAATATGTAAAGTTTAAAGTGTATCAATAGCATGGAAATCAGTAAGCCAGTATCAAATTTTAAAATAAAATCTTTCTAATGCTTTGAACAACTTCTTACCCATCAGAGACGTTGCTAGGAGTATTATCTATTTATCTTGCCTTGCAAGTCTGAAGAATTCTGACATACACATACTTATAAACACACACACATCATGCCTCCTGAAAAAAAAAATTTTTTTGTATTTGTGAAACTTACTCAATCTTTCTGAGTATTCTTCAGTTTTTGTACACTCTCCCCTATATGTTCATCAGAAACCCTATATAGGATCACTATGAGTCTGAACCTACTCGACAGCACTTAGCAATACAACAATTTTATATATATATATAGTGCTGGTTATGTGCCGTGGAGTCTGAACTGACTCATAGCGACCCTGCACAGTGTTTCCGAGGCTGTCAGTCTTTACGGGAGCAGAACGCCTCATCTTTCTCCTGTGGAACAGCCGGTAGTTTTGAACTGCTGGCCTCAAGGTTCTCTCTCTCTCTCTCCTCTTCGTTTCCATTGCTGTATATTATGTGGATATAGCATAATGTCTTTATTCATTTTACTGCTGATTGTCATGTGTATGATTTTTGTTGTTGTTGTTAGGTGCCATCCAGTTGGTACCGACTCATAGCGACCTTACGCACAACAGAAGGAAACACTGCCTGATCCTGGGCCTACCTCACTATTGTCGCCACGCTTGAGTCCATCGATGCTGCCACTTGGCCAAACCATCTCGTTGGGGGTCTTTCTCTTTTTCTCTGACCCTCCACCTTACCAAACATGATAGCCTTCTCCAGCGACTGGTTTATTTATTTAGTTTATTATTATTTAAAACAATGATGCTAAGATATATGCAGAAAAATTTCTTTAGCGTATATAACTATAGTTTTTTTTGTGTGTGTGTTTTTTTTTTTCCTTCGGTGTTCACATAGATAATCATATTTTCAATTAATGAAAGCTCTGGGATTGGCTCGCATGTTGTTGCTCAGTACCCACAAGTCTGTTCTGACTCATAGCAACCCCATGTAGGTTTTTCAAGGAGGGGCTGGTGAGTTTGAACCACGGATCTTGTGGTTTAAACTGACCTTGAAGTCTAGTGCTTTATCCCACAGAAACTCTTTTATACACTTAAAAGATT
>NW_006408699.1:5971095-6006585 GCF_000296735.1 Chrysochloris asiatica
TAATCATTTGGACATCTTTCTGTAGGTTTTGAATTGTTTCCAATGCTGTATCTATCTTACTTGATTGTTCCTGTAACACTTTCCTGACTTCTTCATTATTTTTCTCAACTGCACTGTATAGTGTTTTGATACCTTTTATAATCATTTTTAGGAATTCCTTCTCAGACAGCCATTCTACCATAGAGGTAGACTGCATTTTCAACTAAAAGTTAATCTCTACAGGGTTGATATGAGTGTTTTGATGGGATTTTTCTAAAGGAGCTTGGCCCTAATCTGTTTCTCATATGGTTTTAAATGTACTATTTCTTTTTTAAAAATCTTAATTATTTTATTGTTACTAAGAGTATACACAGCAAACCACACACGAATTCGGTAGTTTCTCCAGGTACAGTTTAGTGACATTGCACTCTTTGGAGTTGTGCAGCCACTATCGCCTCCTTTTCTGAGTTGTTCCTCCACCCAGTACCATACACTCACTGCTCCTATATGTCCTCTCTCATCTGTGAAGTTGCTGTTGTCATTTTGATGCCATATTGATAAATCTTGAAACGGCACAATTCTCAAGGCAGACATTCTTTATTAGTTAATCTAGACTGTTATTTGAGTTTGTTATTTCTTTATTAACGTTATCATCAGTTCCTGGTTTTGTGGTTTTCTTTGATATATCTTTTTTTCTCTTTAAGGCACTCCGAGTCATGGGAAGAATAATGCGTGAATGTTGGTACGCCAATGGGGCAGCACGGCTAACTGCCCTCCGTATTAAGAAGACTATTTCTCAACTTTGTGTCAAGGAAGACTGCAAAGCCCAATGATAGTAGGGTTAAAAAGGAATCTCACAGCTTTCATTCCCATTTTCCTTCTTTATGTGAATGTTTTGCCTTTAATTTTTTTTTTTTTTGCTTCTACCTCAAAGATAATGCAGTACAGTATTTAAGTGCCCAAAGGCAGCATGAAAAGATAACTAAACATGGGTTAATATCATGTAAGCTCCATGTTGTCTTTATTTATTTTGAAAGTCAACTCATCTTTTTATATTATAAGAAAGATATTAGAAAAATGGTAAAATAAGCTACATAAAAAATAGCAAGCATCTTTAAGGTTTTTATTGTACTTGAACCAAGAGCACATGAGTGAATAGAAAAGTATGTAAAAATACAGTTTCGAGATGGAAACATGCATTAAAAATGTGAACTAGAGCATGCTATAAATAGAAATTTAGATCATGAAATCTGTTCTTTTTCTATTTTATGAATTAAGTAGGATATTTTAAAAAAATAAATGTTACTCTGAGTTGCTATGTTGAAAGATGTGATTGAGGACAGAGTCCTACTTGTTTTGGACCATACCCCTGCTCTATACCTTGATAATTCAATACCACAGCAGCTCGTAAGGCAAATAGTTTGAAAGCCTCTAAATTTGTTCCTTAATTTTCTTTACAAATGAGACATTGGACATCTTGAGACATTGAGAGAGATCCCAAACTCACACAGCTAATAGAAGAACTGGTACTAGGTAGAAATCTTGTGATAGTCAATAGTCTAGAGTTAACTAGCCTTCTACTTTCCCTGGAATTCTCATAGTCTTTTTCTACTATGCAGAAACATTTTTCATTATAATAACTGTACTTTAGTCATTCAGAAGACAAATTGAGTTATTTTGCAGAATCATGATAGGACTGTATTAAATCTCAGGACAGTATCTACTGAGGTTTTTTCTCATAGAAATATCACACTTACCCCACTTTTTAGATGAGTATGAATGTTCTCTGAACACTTCCAGAATCAAGCATAAAGATTCAGTGTCAGAAGGTGTACTTATTATTCTACATGTGTGTATGTGTGCATACATGTTTAAAAGGTCAGAGGAGGAATTTATGAGCTGTTTTGAGGAAATATGAAGAGAACTCTTAAATTCAGAGTAACTAAACTCCATTAAGTATATTAGAAACTGTAAATAGTTTTTGCTCTCAAAATGGAGTGCAGAAGAATGCACATGATAGTTTTGCCTTCATTCTACTTCCTGTGGGAGAGTGATGACTTTAGTTAAAAAGTGATGATTTTAGTTAAAAAGACTTAGCATGGAGTCTTTTTTCATACGAAAACACTGTTTATCTCTGTTCTTAGAACACTCATTGACTGAAATAGCAAAGCGTTCTGTGATTGCTTCTTTTAGAGTGATGTGTTAACTTATTAATTTTTTAAGGAGTCAAGAGATAAAGAAATGCTACTTGAATTATTTTTAACTGGATTTCCCAAATATTTGACCATGGGACCCTTTTTTTCACTATCCCACAGTTTAATGTCCTACAAAGTACAAATTGGGAAATAGTTTTCTGAAGACTACGCTTATGTATTTTATGTAGAACACATTTAAATATTATACTTTATTTTATTATGGAAATATGTTATTGAATCCATATTCATATAACTGTGCAGAGATAAAGAAGGCAAAGAACTCCTACCCAACAGCTATGAAGTGTGCATTTACTTTCACTCTACTTCATAGGTTAAAATAAGCATGAAGGGCCCACATCTTGCTATAGTGCTGATGCAACAGGATGATAAAAAGATGAGTTGGTCTTCCCTACAGAGATTTAAAAGTCTTATTTGAGAATGCGAATAGGAATGTGGGTGGGTTGGGAGAAGAGAGTAAATGGAATGATATAATGCTAAGTAGGAAGTCTTGAATTCTAGATGACAATAGTTTTCCAGAATAAGTTTGAAAATCACTTTCAGTTTGCAGCACATTTAGAACATCTCTTTACTTGGATATTACAGATACTATAAATTATGTCATCACTTTTAAAAAGTGCATACATGAAGGGGCAATCCTACTTGTGTTTGTTGCCATGTTTTCTTATAGATTGTTTCTGCACATGTAAGAATGCAGTTATTTACTTTTTTTATTTTTGTATTCTCATCCAAAATAAACAAGAGCAGTAGTTCCTGTTTTATGTATTTACATTGAGTGAATTGTTGTTGTTGTTAAATGCCATCAAGTAGGTTCCAGCTCATAGCAACACTGTATAGGGTTTCCAAAGAGCAACTGGTAGCTTTGAACTACCGACCTTGTGGTTCCCAGTATAGTGCTGATCTTACACCAGGAATTCAATTCTGTAAGAGAGGATGTTTTCACATCTCCATGTCTCTTGTCATTATGATGTATAATTTATTTGAGTATCTAAATATATGAGTAATTCCAATTTTTATTGGTTTAGCTTTCACTCTGTAGTAATATATACAGTTGTACATTTGGATATATATTTTATTGTTCCTGTATTGGTTAATTATAACTCTAAACCGAATAGTCTTATATTTCAATTAAAAAGTACATTTTTAAAGAAAGGGGGGAGATTAAGCAAGATGATAAGGAAAAAGTTGAAAATTTTATTTTTTTCTCAACTATCAACATGATTATAAATAGAATATGCTCATTTGTAAAAATAAGATAAGTTTAGAGCATAAGGCAGACTTCCTGTGTATGCCTAAGATGTTAAATTTTATATTGTTTTCAATGGGGTCCCATTGTGTAATATTTATTTCTTTTAAATTTTGTTTTAAGCAGGAAAAAAAAAAAAATCTTAGACACAAAGTATCAGTGTTCTTTGTTCCTTTCAGATATTTTTGATTTTGAGTAAAATACAAAAATTGGGAACATTTTATTGATGAAAGTTCAGTACTGTATAAAATGGTGATGGGATTTTTATGTAGCCTCACTCTTTTAAAATAAGGGAAGCATTATTTGTTGTCAGTTTTTTTAGCATGATCTTGTTGCCTTATGAGCTATGTGTTTAAATTTGTAATTAGTATATATTCTATTGTGCTTTTTCCTGTGTTTAAAATATCTGGCATGTCACATGTAAAAATTTAAATTTATGTTCTGACTTGAAAGTTAAGTGAAACATGATTATGCCGTGCACTATTATAGGCATAACACTTGCTTTTTGTCTTTATACTTTCAATTAGCTTTGCATTTTAAAATTCCATGAGAGTATGAAAATAGTAACCTGGTTGCAATCTCTGAAGAACTAAAAATCAGTTGTTGTTTTAAATGAAAATGTACAATAGTTTCATTAGGCTAGAAGTTCCATAATAATTTATTATTTTTAATAAGTCTACTACTGTAGACTTATTTAACAAAACAAAATAGAACTACTACTACTATCCTGGCATTTTGCCATCATGTGACTTATTGACTGTTTTTGAGTACCAGAGGAACTGTGTTAGCAAATTATCTGAAAGCAGGGAACCCATGTTAGCCATTGTATAAAATACCAGTGAACAACTTAAAATCACTTGATAGTTTTTAACCATTTAAAATAAGTATAAAAATTCATTTTAACTTAATGAATTTATTTAAAATTTGAAAATTTCCTTTTAGGAAATTAAGAAAGTAACAATAGCAAATCAACAAAAGTTGGCAGTTGGTTTCAATGATCATTCCATTGAGTGGCAATATCCTAAAATGGTCTTTTTAGTGGCATTTTCTCAGACATTGAAGCACACCACTTTTATCTTTGGCAATTCTTTGGTTCAGCCCTATGTGTTAATATTGGGTTTCATTCCTAGTTAAGTAGAGGGAGTAATCAGTTTGATCCTGAGGGCTTCTTCTAAACAGAAAAATAAGTTGGAATATAAATTTTCTGTATTAAATAGAATTTTTATATATAGGTAGAGTTTCCCAAGTGTTTTAATGTACATTTTTAGAAATTTGACATTCTTTTTCTCCAGTATCTTATTTTTCTTTCATGTTTCTTTATTTTTCTCTCCTCCTTTTAAACAAATATTTACTCACTGTCTTTCAAAATTATCTTTAGCCTTTAATTTGAAACACACACACAACTACTACTGGTGTGGAACTGGAGGATAAGCACTGGACTGCTAACCACAAGTTTGGTGGCTCTAATCCACCAGTTGCTCCTAGGAAACCCTATACAGGGTGGCTATGAGTCAGAACCAACTCAACAGAACTTTAACAACAACAGCATCACTTAATCATTCTATTATTTAGTCTTTTAATGAAAGGGAATGCCTTAGTTCATGTATGGTAATTATTTCATGTATGGTATGACCCAAAGTGAACATTGCAATATGGGAATTGAAATGAATATAAGAGTTTTTATAATCTAATTCCCATATTTTATAAATAAAGAAACCAAGACTCAGCGATGAAATAACTGTTAGTTCTTTTCAGAGAGCCCTGGTGTGGTGCTGTAGGATAAATACTGGATTGCTAACTGTGCTAGCTGCAATGTCAGCAGTTCAAACCCACCAGCTGCTGTCAGAAATCCTATACAGATCACTATGCGTCAGAACTGGACTGTCATAATAACAACAGCAACAACAATTCTTAGCAGAAGGAGCCCCAGTATCACAGTGGTTAAGTGCTTATCTGCAAACCAAAGAGTTGCCAGTTCAAACCCACTCTGCAGCTTCATGAAAGAAAGACACAGTAAACTGCTTCCATAAAGAAAATCCTGAGGTAGTTCTACTCTGTTACATGGAATTGGTTTCAGTTGAATCAATTCCATGACATCAGCAACAACCACATCGTTATTAGCAGAACTGACATGAGAACCCAGTGGTGAAACCTGTCACAATGTTCGACCATATCCTAACTCTTACTGAAAAAAGTAATTAGCTTGCATTTAAACCTCCTGAGCATGTACATTAGCATAATGCACCATTCACTGTCAGTAATCAAATCCCTCTTTGTATTTCTACTAAAATAATTCTCCTACTCATGGTGAGTTCAGTGAAAAACACTAAAATAGGCTAAGGAAGAGGTTTAAAATATCTGGCAACTAGGTAGGCAACCATTGGGGTGGAGAAAGTCGATGAATATAATTTAGGAATTGTGAGAGTATAGAATTTTCTTAGTGCAATTAATGATAGACTTGCTTTCTGACATTCTCTCTTCACCCACTTTCTGTAAGGATTGCTTTTTCTTTTTATGCATTGGCATGTGGGTGAAAAATGATTTGGGTAGTTGAATTTGGAACCATGTCTAGAGCAGATTATTCTACTTTTCCCCCTTTATTATCGAAGCTTCTCATCTTTGACATCCATTGCTTTTCATTGCATTATCAATGATCTTTTGCAGGATTTTATCAACCCCAAATCCCTTTACAGTTTTGTCCCCCTCTTTCATTTGAGTTCTAGCTTCTTCAGATTCCTGCATACTGAACTTGACAAGATTTTTATTTCCTATACCAACTTCATGGCTTCTCCAATACTTTTTTAATTTGGTACTATAAAGAGGTTATTTGCTAATGGAAGAAATGCGTTCCTTTAACGCTTTAAAAAGTCTGGAAGGCTACTTATATAATAGTTTTTTATCTAACATATAAACAATGTTTAGTTTTGCTTTAATGTTAAATTCCACTCAAGATACAGACTCGAACAATATGAAATATCTGAGCCATAATATGCTTGCTAAATTTTTTTGCTATGATTCATACCATTGCTTTTCTTTTGCCATCTTTTAAAACTCAACCCTTTATGCCATATGGTTTGGCATATAACATTATATTGACATTAGGTAATAGTCTTTGTTTTTGCATCTCTCTATTAGGAACTGCCAAGATTCTTTTTCATGTCAGTTGTTGGTAAGACAACATTTGGGAGAATACGAGTTCTATCTCATCATAGATTTCAATATTTTAAGACATGATTTATATTTTCTGATCACTGTTATCATTGATATCTTACAAGACAATTTTCTCACTAGACCTAACAGTTTGAATTGCAAGATTTTTACTCCGGACTACATGAGTTTCGGAGTCAGCATGGATACTAAGAATCTGAATGTATTAAGAAATTAGCCTATGTCCAGTGCCACCACATCAAGTTAGAGAGAGTGTACTCTGCAAAGACTCTCCCAACTGAAGGGCAGATAGGGACTGAGATCCAACCCAGGCATATTTATATATTCAAAAAAAGTACCTTATGTTCTTATATATCTTCAAAAAATGACCCTCCTTATACATCTTCAGAAAATGAGACTTAAACACGGCTTTTAACATCTGCAAATTAAACAGAAAATGCAGGAGAAAGGGTACTTTTGATTTCACCATTCATAAGAGAGTTTGCATGTTTATTATGTTGAGATCTATTTTATCTATTGAACCCAGACAACCTGCAACAAGCCACATGGATCCTGATTTTGGATTTCCATGCCATACACAAATCTATTCTTTAACATTGCCTGTAGAGAGGGAATTACAGGTCCTAAATTCTGTATAACTAATGCAGGCATAAGATGAGATTAGCCTAGATACCCGTTTCCTTCAGTAGGCTTTGTTGTTATGTGTCATCTAGTCGGTTCCTGTATAGGGTTTCCAAGGAGCTGCCGGTAAGTTTGAATCATCAACCTTATGGTTCAAACCAACTTTGGGTTCCAGTGCTTTATCCCACAGCACCACACCAGGACTCCCTCAATAGACTAAATACCAGTATTTAAACATTTTTTTAAATCCATGAGTTTTCCTCTTTGTATAAAGTGTGGGCATCTGAGCAAAACTACTAAATTTTGGTTCACTTCAGGAATGATTGGTGTTAAGCTCTTAATACTTTTCTTGAGCTTAGGTTGGGAAAGAGTATTCAAACTTAATTTGTGTTTCAGATTTTATAATGTCCTAAAACAGAAAATTAGATTCAGATCTTAAAAAAGGAATTTTGGAATGACTTTCAAAGTACTAATACTAATTATACTTTTCTTTTGGTAGCATGACTTTTCTTATACCTAAGAACATATTACAAATGTCAAAACCATTGCATTTTGACATTGCAAAACATGCCTTGAACTCTTGAACTACTGTGAAAAGAATCACTGTTGTAAAAAAATTTTTGTAAGTTAACTGATATTAAGTATGTAAAAAAGATACTGCCTTTCAACAGACAGGCTCAAATGAATGTATACAAAGGATTATGAAAAAAAAAAAAAAAAGATTTGGTTTTAAAATGCGAAATAGGCAATAAATTATATCCAAAAATATGCAGGTGGCACTTTTAGCAGTTGCAGTTTTGTTCCTTAAGGTGAAGAGAAACATAAGTTCCAAAGAGAAATGAATTCCATTCAAATGCTTCATTAATTTCTACTCTGTGAAATTGTTGTGCAGTTTTTTATAGTAATATATACTTATTTTGTTTAGAAATGAGCACTTTAGAATTTAGTAAGATCTGTGATAGCCTTCACACCAAAATGTTTCTTTACCAACACCAAGTCATAAAAGTATTTATTTTAAAGCATTTTAATATTATTGCTTATCTTTCAGCTTTCTCCAGATGTAAATAGTTATCTGCCTAAATGTTATATTTTTATGTATGCATTTTCTGAAAATGTTTTGTAAAGTGACAAAGATAATAAATTAAGCACTCCTTGCACTTGTTTCTGTGAAGCATATAGAACTCTATTTTAAATAAAAAGAAAATGGCCTATGTTGGTTTCTATGCTTATGTTCGATTATTTTGAGTTTTGTTTATAAATGCATGCAGTGCATGAGGAGTATGCTGGAAACATAAATGGATCTGGTGAACCCTGGAATTTTGCTTCCTTCCTTTCTATTGGGTAGTTAAGGGAGCCTAGAATTTCAGAGCTGGAAGAGGCACTTGCTTCTTCAATAGACATTTTAATCTACACTGACACTCAGGATAGTATTTTCTGTTTTGATTGCTGTAATGCCTGTTGTTGTTGTCGAGTGCCATTGAGTTGGTTCTGACTCATACAGACCTTGTATAGGGTTTCCCAGGAACAGGTGTTGAGTTTGAACTGCTAGCCTTGTAGTTCAAACCGAGCTTATGGTCAAGTGCTTATTCTACAGCGCCACACCAGGATTCCTTAATATCTGTCGTGATTGCTATTTAGTACTTGTGCTGACTTAGAGCAACCCTGTGTATAGTTACTGAGGAGCGGCTGGTAAATTTTAACCACCAACCTTGTGGTACAAAATGACCTTGAGGTCAAGTGCTTGTCCTACACTGTCACACCAGGACTCCTAATGCCTGTAGCGTAACTATTTATTGCACATTAGCATTTATTGACAGACTTCTCTGTTGGACTGCTCTCAAGCTTCAAATAGCTTTCATTATTGTTAGAATAAAGTCCAAAACATTTATTTGCTCGACAAGACCCTCCATATCAGATATGAAATATGATATTCTTTCTGCCTCCCATTTCCATATTTCCCACTTCCGCGCTCAGCTGTTTTCCATACTAGCTTCTTGCTGTGCCTTGAGCATGCCAAACACATCCGAGGGACTTGCATGACTGTACCCTTTGGCTGTTAGGCCCTTTCGCTTGGTATTTGTATACCAAAGTCTCTGTCCAATTAGCAAGGAGTCTTAGTGATGCATTGGGTGAATCACTGGGCTGCTAACCACAAGGTTGGCAGTTCAAATCTACCAGCTAGTCCATGGGAGAAAGATGAGGCTGTCAGCTCCAAAAAAGATTTACAGTTTCAAAAACTGAAACAAGCCATTGTATTCTGTCCTTTTGAGTCACTATGTGTCACAATTGACTCAACTAGATGCCAGTGTTTTTGTTGTAAAGTACCATAATGACCCCACATAGAGTTTCCAAGGAGTGACTGGCGAGCTTGAACCACCGACCTAGAAGTTCAAACTGACTTACTTAACCCACATTAACACACAGTGCCACACCAGGACTCCAGATACGAATGGATCCAATTAAACTAACCTGCTTTATTTTTCTTATATTTCTTAGCATTAATTGACACTATACTATCTCATATCTCTTATTGCATAGTTTACATATTGCATATGAGTTTTTTTCTTGTCTATCATTTCCACTAAGATGTACAGTTTATGAGGTAAGGGGTTTTTCTCTGCTCACTGTTATATTCTCTGTGATTACATGCATAATGTTCAATAAATATGTGTTGAATGAATGAATGAAAGTACCAAACATGACAGGGATAGAAAACGTCTTACACACTGTTCCTTTCTTTGAGAGGTCACAGTCTACTGGGGTACAGAAACGTAATCTTGAACATGCCTTCATTCAAATAGCTGTGTTTCGTCTTCCGCCAGTGGAGCAATACATTTTTGTAGTTATGGAGAAAGGACATACTATAATTTTCTAGGTAAGTGAAGTTTTCCTGAGGCAGCTGTTGCTTGAGATGATTCTTAAAGAATAATGTGATAGGAATGGATAAGTTGGTTGACAAAATAAACAAAAACAAATGGAATAGTTTAGACTTAGTTTAGGAGATTTTAGATTTTTTTTTTTTTTTAGTTGTAGATCATAGAGACTTTGGAAGAGAAATGATTGGAAGTCAACATGACCTTGTTACATTTTAGGGTTGGGAAAAGAAACATTGAAGCTGTAGTGGGTGCAGGTGGTAAAGACTTCCAATTGCTCATTAGAAATACATCTGACAGATCTTTCTCTTTCAGCTCACTTTTCTATCACATATAGACTAAAGTTGTTAAACAAGACTTTAAACACAATAATATTCAGATCTGTAACTCTTAAGTACTGAGATTTAGATTGTAGGTGACAAAACTTATATAGTGGCAAAACTTCCCAATGGATTGATACATGTTGATGCATATAATAATGCTGCAATGGCACAATTTATTGTTTCTACTTAACATAGTTTTATCTTTACTATTGGTATCTTAGATTTGAATAAGATGCTCTGAGAATAATTAAACAAAAAAGGAAAAGCCAAGCTCTGTAAATAACAACAACAAAAAAAGGACAAGCAATTATTAGTGCTTAAGGTGGTGACCTGGTATAGCTGTGGGCAAATGCGCTGGACTGCAAAGTCAGTTTGAACCACAAACTCGGCAGTTCAAGCTTGCCAGTTGCTTCGTGGAAACCCAATATGGTCTCTATGGGTCGGAACCAACTCGATGGTACTTAACAACAACAACAAGGTGGCTCTGTGGGTTAATGTACTGGACTGAAAGGTGGGTTTGAACCATAAGGTTGGCGGTTTCAAGCTCACCAGCTGCTCCTCGGAAACCCTATGCAGGCTCACGATGAGTCGGAACCGACTAGATGGCACTTAACAATAAGGTAAATTCCCAGAGATTAGGTGGTTACTAAGTTCTGGCTGTTTTATGGGGTGTTCTGTAACAGAGATTTTCATGCATCAAAGAAGAAATGTGCATTTGCTATAGCAAGAGAGCGTTATTAAAATTTTAATTTGAGCAATTTCTTTATAATCCATTAAATTCGAAACATTTGCCTATAGAGAGCCTTGTTTTATTAATGCTATATCTAACAAAATTGTCATTACAATCACTTATAATTAGATTAATATTCTATTTCTACTAATACTGGTCAACAGATGTTTAACAAGCACTGCTACCAAGTACATAGCTTCATAACATTCAATGTAGTTGACACTAAGGACCAAATAAGCTTCTGCATTTAAGAATATAATAATCTGTCTAGAAAAGCAGAGGTTGCATACGAAAAGCTATCTAATTTAATACAAGAGTTACCATGAAGTAGAAAATTCCTAAGGCCAAATGTGTGTATAAATATTAAATGATAAGAAAGACATAGACATAAGATATGAGTTAAATTGGAGGAGTCAAGATAATTTACAAGTTGAGCCTTGTAGGATGGGAAAGATTTATTTAGGTACAATAGACAAGGAAGAGGTCCTTAAACAAAGCCATAAACAAATGCAGGAATGCTTATGACAGGAATAACCTATAGGACTAAAAGAGAGAGTTTGTTTGAGGATCGGATTATAATATTTAAACTTGATCTTGCCTTAAAAGGAGACTAAAGGTTAAAGAGTTAACTTCTGAGGTGATCTATCAAAGTAATCTAATGATTACACTACAATTCCCTCCCTCCCCACCAATTGGTGAATGTTTAGAGATAGTGGATTGCTGAGGAATTTCAAAAAGAGATGTTTGATTGATGCAACAATGTAAGGTCTAAAGTGGTACTTTCTTCCAACCCCACCCCCTATTCAAATGCATCTTAAAAACAAAGTAAAATATAGTCACAAGGAAGGTAAAAAAAATAAAAAGAAGGGATTTTTACCTTCAATACTTTAGTTGCAACACAAATATGATCCAGGAAATTTAACACACACACAGAAGCAATCATTTTAAAAGGTCTAGCTCATAATTCCATCTCTCTCTGCATCAAGAAATTTCCAGGTGCCACTGAACTGTGTGCAGTAAATTTCAAATATAATCAAATTGAGTTTAGAAATACTAATGGTGATTTCATAGAAGAACCCTTGCTTCAGCAACTTAGGAAATTACATTTGATTTTCTTTTGAGTGTTACTCAATTGTGCTTGAAATTGTTCATTTGAACTCTTCTAAACAAGAAGCAGGTGGTTAAATGTGGGCATTGTTGATGCAAAAAATTCAAAACACATTTATACAAAACATTCCAAACACGATGCACTTTTTTTTGTCCTTTAAAAGTCAACTGGCTTTCACCTTTTTCACCTGTCCTTCCCTGACCATTTGATTTTACCTGACTATATCTTTTAAAGATTCAAACCTGCTAGGAAGCATTAGACTATCTTTATAGGCTTCTAGGTAGGTGTTTTATTGTAGCAACTGTTGATTACTGAGGCAGTTTAAGAAAAAGGGACTGCTGAGTTTGTCTTTTATTTTAAATGGAGAAACACAAGAAGGTAACATAATCGCAGGAAAGATGAGTGAACTGGAATAGGAAGAAATAGAGCCTATTTTTTTCTGCACAGAGAATAAGCCAGACTTTGCAAAGCATATTTTAATTATATACTGCAATCTGGATCTTTGTTTTTATGAACTAGTCAAAAGATGCACTATTCTACGTATCAGCTTTTTCTTTTCTAGACATAGAAGGATGATACCATGGACATCTTATTTATGAACATTCTACTGAGAATTCATTAGCTGTGAGGTGTTTTTTAATATCGAAAAGATGCAATCACCTAAGTGCCCATCAATGGAAGAATTGACAAACTTTGGTACATACACACAATGGAATATTATGCTACCTTGAAGAATAACAAGGAAGCTGTAAGCCACTACATAACATGGATGAACCTTGTGGACATTATGTTGACTGAAATTAGTCAGTTACAGAAGGAGAGATACTGGATAGGACCATTTTTGTAAAAGATTAAGAAAAAGAACCCACACCAAAGGGGGGGGGATTTTTTTTTTTTTTTTTTTTTTTTGCTGGTTACCAGGATGTATGGGGTGAATTGAGGGGAAGCAGGGGAAGGTGGAGCACAGGGTAAGGAACAGACACAGGATAGCTTGGGTGCTTGGTGGAGGGGTGGGCAATATACAAGAAAGGGGAGGGGAATGGAAGAACAAGATGGATGGGAGAACAATTAGGCAGGTTTGCATGGACTAAGTGAGACAGAGGTAAATATTAATGTATGCACAACCTTAGAACAATAGGGCTCTGATATACAGGGATTGAGGCATGGTTTGAATAGGTAAAAGAGGGGAAATAATGTTAAGATGCTTGGCTGTGTTTTGAATCTTGGTTTTCCTTGCCTACCGTTGCAACATAGACTTTTGAGGGGGAGAGAAAGGAATAGCCAGAAACGTCACCATAGGAAGTCTGTCTTCATCCTATAACTGATTGGAATACCTAAAATGGGGCTAGAACTTGCCCAGTGAAAGAGGCTTCCTCTGGAGCCTTCACATTGCATAGCACCATATGTGGAATCCTGAACCCCAGCCAGAATATTCTGAGGTGGGAAATTTCCACTTGAAAGAACAAGCTGACCAGCCTGGAGTGGCTAGAAGAACAGAACATATTTCTTGAAAGAAAGACCAGCAGGAAAAATAAAAATCAATAACGCAGTCCAATTGACTATTACAAGAACAAAAAAGTTGTTCGCCATGGAGCCATCAAGGCAAGTGGTTAGGTCCCCTCAGGCAAACCCCCTCCCAAGACTAAGACTCAAGAGGGATACACGAGCAGGCATGTGGTCTGGCTGGTGACCCTGTAGGTCACCGATAAGGGGAAGTGTGGGAAAAACATCAATGAAGTTGTGATCTAAGCCTGACCACGTTCAATAGAGTCCTGTGAACCCAGGTTGGGACCTGGTTGGCCAGCAGTATGGCAAGACCTGGGGACTCCTGGGCCCAGAGACAGGGACATGGCCACAGAGGGCTAGAGCGGAGAGTGAAGCATGCAGCTGATATGAAGTGAGGGGAGATGCACAAGAACACCCATACCTGCAGATAATACCCACTTGACCTGGCTACAAAGATTGAATGATTGGAATTCGACTAGTAGAAGAAAGAAGAGGAAAAAAAAAAAAAAAAAAGTAAACCGCTACAATTTGTTGAACTGGACCTATACTTATGGATGCAGTAGCTCAAAGAGGGAAGAAATCTTTACAGCGAGGATCATTCCCACCCTCTCAGTACACAGGGTTGACAGGAATGGGCAATTTAGACATTGGGTACCCAAAAGGCAGAGGGAGCTACAAAGGCAAGAAGTGACTGGCTTACAAGCTTTCAAGAGGGAGCCTAGTTCCAGAGAGTGTGGGGGAAAGTAGAATCTCTACTGAATGGTTTCCAATCAGCCTGGATGGGGCTGATGAAAAGAGATGGGGATAAGACTCTTGTGGTACAATAGTGAATAACTGCTATCAGGACTGACTGAGTGTTGGAAATGTAAAGGTAGACATTTTATAACAAAAGGAGGGTAATAGTTGACTTTGCAGTACAGGAGCAGAAGTCCTTGGGACGATTAAGGGGGAGAAACAGAGTGTGGGACCCTAAGCAGTGACACCAGAGATGGAAACAGAGATGATGACGTGGAAAGATGGAGTAGCTAGGGATGCTGGACTCAGGGAGGGAGAGGGCTGTGTGTTGGAGGCCCGGGGAAGGCAGGCTTGCAGGGTGTCCCCTTTGGTTGTTTGATGATGCAAGGAGGAGATTGTAATCATTGCAATTAAACAAAATACAATAGGATGAATGTAAAGCTAATGTTCTCCATTGTAAACTATCACATAATTCACAATAAAAACTTAAAAAATATATATGCAACCAGCTACGAAGATGATGTTCAGAAATACATAAATTTTGCCATCTCTTTACGTCTTCCATCCTTTTCAAAGCAAACTTTTATAGGAGTATGGCATATTCTTTGTCCACTGACATATCTAGTGGATGTCAGAAGTTTGTGGACCACACTGTGTGACACTGTTAGAAGGGTGATAGCAAAATTACTGTCTATAAAGTTTTTGTGCACTTTTTTGGCAGAAATTTATTGTTTGCTTTTTAAATATATAAATATTCCTGCAGTTATTTGTAACAGCAAAACTATTTCTATAAGTTCAGTTTATATGTATTACTATATCTACAAGGCTAAAACCCTTTGCTAATTAACTTTTTGAATCTTTCAATGTCTTACAGTCAGAGCTGTTATTATTACCCAATTACAATGATGCTTCAAATCATGTGATTTTGTGAGATTGTGCTACAAACACTGGCTGTTATTTTCATTACTGCCAGTACGTTTATAGTCACTTATTTCATCAAGTTTCCTTGTATTTTAGCTGCTGTATTGTGGTAATTAATATTGGTGAGCCTATATCAATCATTGCTTTTGAGAATGAAGTAGGAATTCAACAAAAGAAGCAGAAAAATTCTAAAAGCCTTCTGCTCAGTTAATAATAATGTAATTCAATGTACAAAGAGCTTGCAAAACAATTTTGTTGATAGTATTTATATGTGGTGCTTGTAAAGTGTTGTGAAGTAGGTTCTGACTCATAATGACCCTATATAAGGTTTCCAAGGGGTGACTGGTGGTTTTGAACCACCAACCTTGTGGTTAGCAGTCCATTGCTTATCCTACAGTGCCACACCAGGATTTCTTCATATCAAATATTATTCTATGATTAAAATTGACGCTGTTTTTGCTGTTGTTTAGTGCCGTTGAGTCGGTTCCCACTCATAGTTATCCTGTATAACTATGTGGTTCAAAATGACCTTGCAGTCCAGTGCTTATCCAACAGTGCCACACCACTAAGTATCTCGTGTAGCCTGATTGGGAAGAGGTCCACATGGGGAAGAGTGATGACACCGTGAGTCACTTCACAGGGAAGAACAACACTAGTGACTCCACTTTTTCTGCCTCCATCTACTCCCTGCCTATTCACTCTTGATCCATCACACTAGAACTTTTGCCTTCACTAATCTAAATTGATGGTTTAATGGATTAGTGTTGGACTGCTAACCTCAAGCTCAGCAGTTCAAATCCACTAGGCATTCCACAGGAGAAAGAGGTGCTTCCTTAAAGATTTACAGCTTCAGAAGCCCTAAAAAGGGTTATTATGAGTCAGAACTGACTCAACAGCACATGGTCAGCTGGTATAAAAGAGTTCTGGTGTGGTGTGGTCCTCTAGGATCAGCAAGGTTGGCAGTTCAAACCCACCAGCCACTTCCTGTAAACCCTATACAGGGTCACTATGAATCAGAAACAACTGAAGGCACTTAACAACAAACAACAATAGTACAAAGAAGTCCTGGTGTGTCCTGTAGGATAAGCATAGAACTACTACCCAAAATGTCAGCAGTTCAAATCCCACCAGCAGCTCCTCGGAAACCCTATGTAGGGTCGATGAGTCAGAACGGACTCCACAGCACTTAACAAGTATAAAGAACATTTACTTTTTTCTTCCTTGATTCCTCTATGACCTTTGACAGGAACATCCTCTCCCAGAACTGTTTTCTTTTGCTTCTACAACGTCACTTTCCTTTCTTCTGATTCTCTCCTTCTGTCTTGTTTTTTAGTTTCTTCACATACTTTCTAGTATTTACCCAGGATTCTAGCATTAGCACACTTCATCCAAAACACTTCTTCTTAGATATATCATCTACTCCTTTGACTAGGCTAGTGAATCCCCAAACTATATATAGGTTCCAGGCTTCTAATATCTAAGCATTAATATCCTGCTGCTTCCTGACTCTTCACTTGGATATGACAATTACTTCATACTCAAATGTCAAATGTATTAGTTTGTGTCTGATATCTTTTCCTTAGCACATTTTCCAGATGTATTGTATTGTTAGATTCACCAGCATCTAGCTCTTTTATACTACTGAGTACTATTTTATTGTATTAACAAACCACTGTTTATTTGGAATCCTGGAGTGGCACTGCAAGCTAATGCGTTGGACTGCAAGGTAGGGTTGAATCCTAAAGTTGGTGGTTCAAGCTTATCACTTGCTCCTTAGAAATCCTACATGGGGTCTCTGTGGGTTGGAACTGACTCGACAACATTTAACAACAACAACAATTTATTTGGGTAGCACGGTGATTCCATACGATAAACACTGAACTGTGAACCACAAGGTCTGTGGTTTAAGCCAACCAGCCACTCTGCAGGAAAAAGATTTCTGGCCCAGTGAAAATGTAAGGCCTCGCTATGAGTTGGAACCAACTTGTAAGCACTTAACAACAACAAAAACTTTTATTTATTTAGGAGCACTGAGGTTGGTAGTTCAAATTCACTAGTCGCTCCTGGAAACCCTACATGGGTTGCTATGGGTTAGAACAAAATCGAAGCACTTAACAACAATTTATTTATTTGGAATTCTGGTGTGGTGCTGTAGGCTAAGCACTGAACTGCTAACCACAAGGTTGTCAGTTCAAAGTCAACAGATGCTCCTCAGAAACCCCATACTGGGCCATTAGAGTCAGAACGAATACCATCGTACTTAACAACAACATTCATTTTTTATTTAGCCACCAGCTGATGGACATTTGGATTACTTCCAGTTTCCAAATTCATATTATGAGTAGCTACGCTAAAAATATCCGTGTATAAGTTTTTATGTGGATATGTTTTCATTTCTCTTAGGTAAATATCTAGGAGAGCAATTTCTGGGTCAAATGATAAATGGAAACTATTTTCCCACATGGCTGTGCCATTGTACACTTACACTATCAATGTATGAGAGTACTAGTTGTTGCAGATTCTTTCATTGTAGCTTCTCTGGTGAGAATGTACTGATAGCCTGTTGTCATTTTGAATCGTGCCATGACTAATAATGCTTAGCTTCCTTTCATATTTGTATTAACTTTGCACATTCTGTGATGTGCATCCAAATGTTTTGTCTATTTTATATTATTTGTTCCAATGTGAGGATTTCCAAATCATGTATTTTCATGTAGGCACTTACTTGTCTTAGTATGGTTTTTCTAGAAAATAGCCTGAGGGAGGGATTAAATATTGACATTTTATTTGTGGCTTGTTGCTAAGTGCTATGTATTTGGTTCCAACTCATAGTGACCCTGTATAGGGTTTCTTAGGCATGTATAGGGTTTCCAAGGAGTGGCTGATGGGTTTGACTTACTGACCTTTCAGTTGGCAGTCCAGTGCTTTTCCTACAGTGCCACATCAGAATTCTGACATTTTATTTGTTTTTATTGTTAGTTTTACAGAGTCAATGCTGACTCATAGTGACTTTTATTATATTTTGATAATTCTGTTGGCAACTTACTTTGGAATGGGCACAAATATGGATCTCTTTCAGTTGGTTGGTTAGGTAGCTGTCTCCCAGATTTCTTGTAAAAGACAAGTGAATTCTTCCAGAAAGGCATCTGTTTGTTGAAACAGCTCAAATGGAATTCCATCAATTCCTGGAGTCTTTTACCCCCAAATCTTCAATGTAGCTTGGACTTCTTTCTGTCATGAAACACTGCCCAGTCCTGCGCCATCCTCACAATGATTGCTATATTTGAGACCATTGTTTCTGTTACTGTGCCAATCCAATTCATTAAAGGTCTTCCTCTCATTTAACTGACTCTCCACTTTTCCAAGCATGATGTCCTTTTCCAAGGACTTGTCCCTTCTGTAGCATGCCCAAAGTATGAGAGACAAAGTTTTACCATCCTGGCTCCTGAGGATAATTCTGCGTGTTCTTCCAACACAGCTATATTTATTTGTTCTTCTGGCAATCAATGGTACTTTTAATATTCTTCTTCAACACCATAATTCAGATGCATTGATTCTTCTATGGTCTTACTTATTCAATGTCCAGCTTTCACATGCACATGATACAACGGAAAATACCATGTTTGGGGTCTGACACCTTAGTCCTCAAACTGACATATTTGCTCTTGCAGCAGATTTGTTCAATGCAAAACATCCTTTGATTTCTTGCTGCTTCCATGAGTGTTGATGGTTGATTCAAGCAATATGAAATCAACCCATACTGAAGGCTCTGGTCTTTGAATCTTCATGAATTTGAACAAACTTACATGAGTAAGTATTTTAAGTCCTCTTCACTTTCAGCAAGTAAGGTTGTATCATTTGTACTTGCTGGTTGCTAATGAGTAGTCTTCTAATCCTGATACCACCTTCTTCACATAATCAAGCTTCTTGTATTTTTTTTTTTGCTTTGCATGAGTAAGTATGGTTAAAGGATACAACCCTGGCATCTACTTTTCCTATTTTAAACCATTCAATATCTCCTTGTTCTGTTTTTTACAACTGCCTTTTAGTCTATCTATAGATTCCTGATGAGCACAATTAAGCTTTCTGGTATACCTATTTTTCTCAGTGTTATCCATAGTTCGTTATTATTCACACAGTCAAAAGGCTTTACATAGTCAATAAAACACAAGCAAATATCTTTCTGGTATTCTTGGCTTTCATCCAAGGTCCATCTGATGTCAGCAATGATACCTCTGGCTTTGTGTCCTCTTCTGAATCCAGTTTGAATTTCTGACAGCTCTCTGTTGATATACTGTTAAAACAGTTTTTGAGTTATCCTATTTCAGACATATTGTCAGGAGGGATCAGTCATTGGAGAAGAATATAATGTTTGGTAAAGTTGAGGGTCAGAGACAAACAGGAAGACACCCAGTGAGATGGATTGGCAAAGTGGCAGCATCAATGGACTCAAGCATGGCAACAATTGTGAGGTTGGCCTAGGATTGGGCAGTGTTTCATTCTGTTGTGCGTAGGGTCTCTATGATATGGTACTGACTCAATGGTACCTAACAACAACAACAATAAGCAAAATTTACTTGCGTGTGATACTAATGATATTGTTCCGTGAAATCCACATTTCATTGGGTCACCTCTCTTTGGAATGGGCACAAATATGGATCTCTTCCAATCAGTTGGCTAGGTAGTTGTTTTCCAAATTTCTTAGCATAGATGACTGAATGCTCCCAGTGAGGCATCAGTTTATTACAATATTTCAATTTATATTCCATCAATTCCTGGAGCCTTGTTTTTCATCAATGCTTTCAGTGCAGCTAGGACTTCTTCCTTTAGTATCATTGGTTCTTGATCATATGCCACCTATTGAAATGCATTGACTATTTCTTTTTGGTACCGTGACTCTGTGTATTTCTCTATCTTCTTTTGGTACTTTCTACATCTTTCAATACTTTCTACATCTTTCAACATTTTGCCCATATTTCTGAATTTTTCAATACTGCAAGTTGAGGCTTGATGTTCAGCTAGAGAAATGCTGAGCATGTTCTTCCCTTTTGGTTTTCTAACTCCAGGTTTTTGCACATTTTATTATAATACTTGACTTGGTCCTCTCCAGTTGTCCTTTGAGATTTTTCTGTTCCGTTAGTTTAATCCTACTCCAAAAGTATGGCTTTCCTGAGATTTCATTGGAATGCATCAGGTTTCCAGAAGACCTCTATAATGAAACATATCGTGAAAAGGTGAAACATCTTTCAGTCCAATGTGAATTCTAGGAATGAATTATTCTCTTTACAACTTTTCAAGGGCTGTGTTTTCGCCTGGTCCCATGAAAAATTACCCAAAATACGTGTACAATGATTCAAGGAGAACTCTAATTATATTTCTGACACTTTGTCTCTGTTTGGCTTCCCCCAGTCCAGCAAATACTAGTAGTTTTAGGTTTCCCAGACTTCCATATCTGTGTACTACAAGCTCAATCAGACTGTTGCTTAGTTCCTCCTCTCTCCTTGTGATCCAAAAAGTGCATCTACATTGTAACCAGGGTAAAGGTGGAATTATTTCATATGTTTTCCTTTTTGGGGGGTTTATATTCCTGATTTTGAATGTCTGAAACAGTTTTGTGATTGCTTCATCTATCTATCTACCTCTTATCTATTTATTGATCTATCTTTCTCATGTATCTTCCATATCCCTCAATCTAAAAATGTCTTTCATTTTAAAAGAATATTTTCACTGGATATTTTACACACATGTACATATTTATTTTTAGCTATAAATATAGTAAAGGGAAAATTGTTGTACCAAATAGTCTGTTTCTGTGTTTTCTTAAAAAGGTTTTAAAACACTGTATTTGTTTTAAAACATTATATTTGTTTTTAAAATTATTTACCAGTAGTTTTAGTCTATGAAATAGGTCTAGTAAGACTGAATCAAGTCACTTGCAACAGAATGTTAAGGTCCTAAAATAAAATTTTCGAGATGTCCAACTACTTAATGTAGCATTGTAGGACAAGCATAAGACCAAAAGGTCAGCTTGAACTATAAGGTTGGCAGTTCAAACCCACCAGTCACTTCTTGGTAACCCTATGCAAAGTTGCTATGAGTCTGAACTGACTTGATGGCACTTAACAATAACAATAATTCCTTAATATGTGTTTATAGTAGAGAGAGAGTGAGAGCAAGAGCAAAAGAAAGAGACAGAAACAATTAATGAACAAGTGAGAGATTACAAGAGGAACACAGTCATTTATTTCTATTGGGAGATTTGGATAGATTTAATAGGAGGTAATAAGTAATCATAACTTTTGAAAGACAGACTATTTGTAAGAATTGCAAAGATTTCCATATCTATAATGTTCAATCTAATTGCAGTCATAGGCTGAATATAATATTTTGTGTGGTGGCTGGATTACTTAGATGTTTATTGTTAGTCCTCTATGAAAGTTGTGATTTTTGCAGAATTCTAAAATATATCTATTAATTATTATATGAGTGTGTGCAATTGCATGTAACACTATCATATATCTCAAGGTTACAGTTTCTTCTTCTCTGGTGTGTTGGAGCTGGAGTAAGAAATGCTTAACATATTCCCTAATTTGAAATTATACTCCCATTTTCCTTCAGATTTTTCTTCTTTTCTTTATTCATTTTGAGAATTCTTTAATTTCCCACTATTTATTGTTCAATAAGCAGTAGACAATGTGGATGATGGAGTCTCGGTGCGGTGCTGCAGGATAATGCACTGGACCACAAGGTCAGTTCGAGCCACAAGATCGGTGGTTCCAACCCTCCAACTGCTCTTCAGAAACCCTATACCATGAGCCGTAGCTGACTAGATGGCCCTTAACACCACCAACAACAATGTGGATCATAATGGTAACGTTTGGTTTAGAATTTAGAGGATAGGGAAGAATGTTACTTCATTGCTGCTACCTTCACGTGGCTTGGTCATCTCTGAACCTAACCCATATAAATCTAGCTTAAAGTCTTTTTAGCTTAGATTTATAAAATCAGAGTTTTATTGAGTAAATTTGAGAAAGAACAACTCTAGGAACAGACTGACACGGTCCCCACTGACTTTCAGTGCTATCATAATGTACTTTCTCTGTTGCCCACTCTAATGAAATAAGAATGCTCAATTACTAAAAATTGATTTGGGTTTCAGTTGAGAGAGCTATTTAAGAGCAGGATGGGGCAAAGAGACAGTATGTGTTTACTTGCAAATATACGATGCATGTCTGTTGAATTATAAAAAAGATAAAACTTAACCTTTTTAAAAAATTGATGCTCCTTTCTCCTTCTGCTAATCTTTTTAAGGTAAACATCTACAAAATAGATCTTCAGAATTACAGGAAAAAAACTACTTTTCCAAAAAATATTTTATAAAATATATTTAATGATACAGACCATAGTAATAGTTCTCATTTTTCCCTAGTAACTATTACTTAAGAATCTGATGACAGCCACTATACTCACACACACACACACACTTGGAAATTTTTACGTTCAATCTAAACTCCATCCATGTATTCTAAATAAGGGAATATGTCGGTGAAGATGGAAGAGGATCAAGTAACTAGCATGTGTTGAGCATTTATATGTTGATGTGTAAGTTATTTTATGTAACCTTTCTGATGCAGATTGTATTTTCCAAAAATGACATTCTGTCTTCACAAGCTCGTCCAGAACCTTGTTACTTCCCCACTGGGGGCATTTATTTCCCCTTCCCTTGAACTTATGGAGTCTGTTTAACTGTCTCAATGAATAAAGTGTAGTAGAAGTGGCATATGTGATTTCTGAGGCTAAACCATAAAAGACAATACAACTTCTTGACTATTTCTCTCAGAATGTTTCCTGAGCTGCCATGGAAGTTTAGGGCACACGGAAAGATTGTGTGTAGGTTTTCTGGTCAAAACCCCAGTTAAGTTCTCAGATAATAAATAGCATCAACCATCAGAGATATGAATGTAAAGTCCTCATATAATTCTACCTTCCAGCCTACAAAGTTTCAGATCCACCAGTTAAGGTTCCAAATACCATGTTGTTGTTAATTGCTGTCCAGTCGATTCCAATTCATAGCAACCTTGTATAGAGTTTCAGAGGAGCGGCTGGTGATTTCGAACCACTAATCTTGTGGTTCCAACTGATCTTATGGTCAAATGTTTATAGCAGGGACAAAATGTGATTTCATTTCCTAGTCTTTGAGCTTCTCTCTACTGAAGATGAGTTGAGCAGAAATTAACAATAAACAAAGAGCTCGCTCGAATTGCAAATTTTTCATCAAAATAAATGCTGTTCACTAAAAATATTATGTCTTAGAGTGGCTTTAGAGGCAGCAGTAGATAAATGACACATTTTTGTTACAGGAAGTGAAGTGCAGTCCAAACAAAATCTAGTATGTGTGAATGTAGCTTTAGGACTAGGAGGCAGCTAGAAGAGGGAAGTGTCCTTAGGAGAAACTTACTGGAAGTCCAAAGGAGTTTAAGGAGACTGCTAGGAAAAGCTTGATGGTCTTTGAAAGGGTTGTTAGTGAGACCTTACAGGCAAAAGAAGAAAACAGTATTGGAAATCAGAGGAATGGCGACTGTTTTATGTAGGTGCAAAAAGTTTAGCAACAACATCTCCTGCAGTGAGGTGGAAAACAGAAAACAGAACTCTTTTTCAGTTAAGGAGAGTTGCAGAAAGAGACTTGAAAATGCCTTGCCTCCTGTAGTAAAATGCAAAATAGAGAAATGAGCTAAAAAAGAAGTGTTTTATATAAAGTCTCTATGACTTGTTGGTTTGGAAAAGAAAACTGTTTCTTATTCCCAGTCTTTCCAGATGGCAAACGAAGCTAAAATAAAGTTGTGATTTCTGAGTAAAGATCAAATCCAGGACTCTGTCAGGAAAACAGGGTCTAAAGATAAAAGCTCTTGTTGAGGCTTCAGAAAATTTTAATAGCGTACCTTATAGACCATTTTTAAGTAAACAAAAGGCATCTAAGGATGCTAAGAGGTGTTTTGCGGATTTTTTTCATACAGCAATAGGTTTCTAGAAATATCAAGGGAGGTGTTGTTAAAGAAAGGAAAACCTAAAGAAAGGCTTATTGCAGTGATATTTGGGCATGTGGCTTCTGCCTAGTGGGGTGCATTATAAGTTGATTCATAGGAAACCCACAAAGTGTCTAAGGGAATTTTATTACCTTGTATTAAAAAAATAAGGAGGTTTGTGATGTTAGCATTGGACCACTAACCACAAGGTCAGCAGTTCGAAACTACCAGCTGTTCTACGGGAGAAAGATGAGGCTTTCTGCTCCCGTAAAGATTTACAGCCTCGGAAACCCTGTACAGGGTTGTTATGAGTCGGAACCGACTCCACGGCACACAGCCACCACCACCATTCTTTCTTTCCTAGTGTGGCCCATAGGATGAACACTCTGCAGTTCAAACTCACTAGCTACTCCTCGGAAACCCTATACAAGGTCACTATGAGTCAAACCAACTCAGCGGCACTTACAAGAACAATATTTTCTCTCAGAATGCTTTCCTTTAGAACTCAAGTACCATGTTTTGAGAAAACTCAAACTATACAGGGAGACACTTTGTGTAGTTGTTCTGGCTGAAAGCACCAGGTAAGATCTTAGCCGGTAGCAACTCAGTTTGCAGACTAATTGTTTTTGTTGTTGTTGAGTGCTGTTGACTCGGTTCCAACACAAAGCGACCCTGTATAGGATTTCCAAGGAGTGGCTGGTGGGTTTGAACCACTGGTCTTGCAGGTAGCAGTGAAGTGCTTATCTTACAGTGCCACATACAGACTCGTGAGAGACGATCATTTCAGCCCCAGATGATCACGAGTGGAGCAGAGAGGCGCCATCTCTTAATAGAGACTCTTACTAGGTGGCAGATTCATGAGGAAAACAAAGCAGTATTCTAAAGGCACTAAGTTAGGCGGTGGACTCCTCATGTGGCACTGTAGGATCACCACTGGACTGCGAACCACAAAGTTGGCAGTTCAAACCCACCAGCTGCTCCTCGGAAACCCTATAGAGGGTCTTTAGGAGTCGAAACCAAATCAAGGGCACTTAACAACAACAACGACATGGTTCAGAACCAACTAGACCACACTTATCAACAGCACTTAGTGAGTTATGTGGTACTTTTTAACCTGAGCAGTTCCCAAAGTAGGTAAGATCATCTGTTGTACAGACCAGAAAATATTCTGATGGACACATAGCAAGTGAGTGACAGAGCAGAGCTGTGAACTCAGATATGTCTGAACTCTAAACCTGAGTTCCTTCATTGCCTTCATCCACCCTTGTAAGAGGGCATGGATCAGCCAGAAAGTTAGAAAGTCCATTACATTCTAGCCGGAGAAGTTTGAGCCCAACTAGCAGAAAATTGTGAGATTAGCCTGCCAAAAATAGCCTGCCAATTGTCTACTTTTCTTGCAAACAAGACACAAGTTTTGCAATAAAAAAATTTATCATCAAATTCTATGCTTGTATTTACAAGGCTTGGTATATGACCTTGAGTAAACTATATAATTTTTCTGTGGCTAAGCTTGCTCAACTGGAAATGAGGATATATTACCTCCGTTTCAAAACTGTTGTAAAGACTGTAGGTTTTGTATAGAAATAAGAGAAATTATCTAAATATCTTAATTTTGTCATCTGAAAGCTTTGCTGGAATAAGAGTGACACATATTCATTGCTTTCTGGCCTCTGAAGACAATTGTTTTCAACACTGCACTTAGCCACTGCCTCTCCCTTTTGAAATCCTAGTGACACCTGGCATCTCTTTCCCTAGCTATCTTCAGACACTTTGCTCTCAGGGTCCCGGGCCATCAGGAGTCCTCTCTTTCCCCTCATTTATCACAAACATTTCTGTCTTGAATTTTAGCTAAAACTGATTATTTGTTGAATGGTATTAACAAAGCTTAACCCTATGAGATCTTTGTACTTTAAAAGAACAGCTTATTAACTACTTTGAATCTCTAATTGATGAGATTAGTGGGAGAGAAAAATTTGTTCCCAGAGTTCTTTGCCTACTCTCTTTCTCCTCCCACAATAAGCAAAAAATATTCCTGAAAGTTACTTTGTAACCTCTCTACACCCCCTTCGGAAAACACTGTACCCCCACAGGACCTAAAAGATGTGATTTTTTTTTTGCCTGTGGAGAGAGCATCGTTGGCAATAAAATAGGGATGAACTTGATTTTTAAATTATGACAATTTTTGTGTGTCTACTTTTCACCCTATCCAAATGATGGACAGGGTGGTTATAGGGGCCCTACCATGTATTTACAACCTTATTATGCTGTTGTTGTTAGATGCTGTTGAGCTGATTTGTACTCAAAAGAGGATTGATAGATGGTCAATAAATACACAAGAAGGTATTCAATGTTGTTAGTTATCAGAGAAAATGAAAATAAAGCTGCAATGAGCTACTACACACATTCAGTTAAATGGGTAAAACAATTAAAAGCACAAAGTGTCCATCTGTTGGCAAAACATGGAGCAATTAGAACTACCATGCACTGCTTATGGAATATAAAATGGTTCAACTTCTTTGAAAAACTGTCAAGTGTCTCACAAAGATAAGCATACAATATTTCATTTCTATCTAACTATTTATTTGATAAAAATGAAAATCTATGCTCACAGAAGAAATGCAACATCTTTGTGCATAAAAGAAACCTCCCAAATGTCTGTCAGGGGGATAATAGGTACATTGTTGTATATTTACACAATGGAATACTATTCCATGTTGTATATTTATATAATGGAATACTGATACAGCAATATTATAAATATCACAGGTGTAATGTTGAAAGCAAAAAGCCAGACAAAAGAATAAAACAATATAACTCAATTCATCAAAATTTGAAACCAACAGAATGACAATGGTGATAGAAATTAGAACAGTGCTTGCCTTGGGAAGATTGTATTGACTGGAAAGGAGCATGAGGAAACCTAGAGTGTTAGAAATGTTCTGTCTTGTATAGAATGTGGGATTCCCATGTGTATACATTTGTCAAAGCTCATTGGCTCACATGAATTTCACTGTGTCAATTATATCTTAATAATACCTGGAAGGAAGATTGGAGAAGTATCAATGCATTTGAATTATGGTGCTGGCAAAGAATAGTGAATGTACCATTGACTGCCAGAAGGAAAAACAAATCTGTTTTGGAAGAAATATGAATGGATTGCTTTAAGGAAGTGAGGGCTTTGTCTTTCATACTTTGGACATGGTGTCAGGAAGGATAGTTCCAGGAGAAGGACATCATGTTTGACAAAGTGAAGGTAGAGTGAAAAAGATGAAAACCCTCAATCAGATGAATTGACACAGTAGTAGCAACAGACTCAAACATAGCAACACTCGTGAGGATGACACAGTACTGGACAGTATTTTGTTCTGTTGTACGTTGAGTCACCATGAGCTGAACCAGTTCAACAGCACTTAGTGACAATACATGCAAAACGAAAGTTATGAGAAGGCCTGCACTACAGGAATATGCAGAAAGCCGGGTCTATTTGTGGTGGAGCTGCTAACATCAGAAGACATGAAAAGCCTGAGTAGGAGAAGAGGTTTCCAAAGTGCAGAAGTCGAATGAGTCCTATATAGCATGCCAGTGATCGGATTTAAGTTAAGGAATCCAGATAGCTTTTAGAGAACTTGCAGGGATGGAAGTAGTGAAATAAGTACTTGGAACTCAGTAATTCCTCACCCTTCCTATTTCTTGCCAGGACTCTCCAATGACTGTACCTTTTGATGTCAGCCTGCTATGATATAGAGAATGGTGGAGAGTAGATCTTAAGGGCAAAGAGAAACTATCCCTTTTGGCACACACCTTAGTTACACACATCTCCAAGGTGCATGTGGCAATGTGAGACAAAGCATTGGATCACAACATCAGTTTAAACCACAAAGTTGGTGGTTCAAACTCACCTTGGAAACCTTATATAGGGTCGCTATGAGTCAGAAGTGACTTGACGACAGTGTAATAACAACAAGGTATATCAGGAGTCCTGACATGGTGCTAAAGGGTAACATTGGATGGCTATCCACACCAACCACTCTTAGGAAACTCTGTATAGTGTAGCTATGAGTCAGAACAGACTCAACGGCACTTCACAACAACAAAGATGCTTTCATCTGTGTAAATCATTACCCCTCAAATTGTGCAGTGTGGGGAGAAATGAAAATGGCAATAGGGATGGATGTGTGGAAGTTTGAGAAGAGAAAATAAGATATGAAATAGCCCTCTAGAGAAATAGAACAATGAATTGGTTAGGGAAATGCATTATGATTGCCACCACCAAAAAATGGCCCATTTGAGGTTTATGATCATGAATTTAACACGAACACAATCAGCATGATTTGTACTTTCTCCAGCCACACTCAGCTACTAGGATATGTAAGTGTGGCTGTAGGTGTGAACTTGATGGATAACGGATTTAAACACAACTCTGACTTGACCAAGAGATTCTATTGAGTGAGGCAAGGAGCTATAGAAAAGAATGATTAATTCTATTTAGTAATGATAATGAGAACATGGTGATGAAGGGCAGTAAAGATGTGGGAAAATCTAGGAACTGGTAGGATCAAAGGATTACTGGATTGGGGAATATTAGAAGGGAGTGTTTGTAAATAAGATTATAGAGGGATTTCAGTTGATGGTAGTTAAAAGTCAAGGGCATGTCCATGGGAATCAATGGCTAAGATACAATAGAAGGGAAATCAATTGAAGAGAGGAAATCAAAGAACTGAGCAACTAGGATAATAAGGGGATTATCTGCATATATATTGTATTCACCAGGAATTATGGCAGGATGGAGAGAGTGACAGAGAGCTGAGAGCTAAAAGCTCTGAAAGAACGAGGAGGAGTTAAGTGGGGAGGGCACTGGATGACTACAATAAGCAGGAGAAGTGGGTGGTAGAGTCTGTTAACTTGAGTCATCCTTGATACCTTTCTCTCTCTCAGCCTCCAGAGTCAGCCAGTCATCAAGCCTTGTCAATCTACCGCCTTTCTCAATATTAGCACCATTAAAGTCATCAGTCAAAAATTTTCAAATCCTTTTTTTTTCCTGTTTCAGAGTAATAGTTTCTAATTATCTTCCAGTGGCAACTTTTGCTGGTCTGTTTACTCTGTTTATAGTCACAGCGAACTTTTCTCAATAAATCTTATGTCATAGAACCTCAGTTTAATTCAGCCATTAAATTTTTATTTTTTCAGTGGGTTTCCACTCTTTTTAAGATTAGCACTAAAGTCCTTAAGTCTGAAAAGGACCTGGATGATCTGACCCCAGGTCTGATTTAACAACATATCCCCATGATCTCGCTATGCACCAGGCACACTAATCTTCAGTTCTATCCTGCCCGCTTCAGTATCTTTGCATATATTATTTGCTTGGCCTGGATTGGCCCTCTTTCACCTCTCTGTGTTTCACCAGGGTCGCTTGTAATCATCAATTTAAGCTCAGATGTTAAAATAGCACCTGCTTAAGGAAACCATTCCCAACTTTTCCCAGTTGGTCTAGGTTGGTGGTTATGTGCTGCGCAGTTAGTTCTGACTCATAGGGTTTCCGAGGCTGTAAATCTTTACAGGAGCAGAAAGCCCCATTTTTCTCCCATGGAACCCCTGGTAGTTTTGAACAGTTAACCTCAAGATTAGCAGTCCAACTTGTAACCAGCTCCTTTGGTCTCGGTTGTTGTTGTTGTTAACTTCTGTCAAGTTGGTTCTGACCCATAGCGACCCTATATAGGGTTTCTAAGGAGCAGCTGATGAGCTTGAACTGCTGACCTTGTGGTTTAAATCAACTTTGCAGCCTCCCTTTAACCCACAGTGCCATATGAGGACAGAGTCAATATATATGGAAATATGATGAGTGCTTTTTAAGGTCTATGTTAAAAACACTATTTCATATGGGAGATATTTGAAATTTATATTAGCCTCTCCTTTGCGTTCAGCTGCTTATTCATGGGAGCAAAAGAGGACTGACTATTTGCTAGTGCTTCCATAACACAAATACCACAAGCCTGTGGTTTTAGAAAATAGAACTATATTTAGTCACAGTTCTGGAGACTAATAGTCCAAATCAGGTCTTGACTGTGTTGCTTTCTTTTGTGTAACTTCAAGAATTTCTTGGTTCCTTGACTCACAGGGAATTCATAGCTTCTACCCCCATACTTCAAATGTGTGCTTGTGTGTCTTTCTCCCCGACTCCTCTGTGTCTATACTGCATATTTTGTTGGTGGAGAGGGGAACACAATTTAATACATTGTTGTTGCTATTGTTAAGTACCATCGAGTCAGCTTCAACTCTTAGTGAGTGACACCATATATGATTTCCATGGAGTAGCTGGTGGGTTTGAACCTCTGACCTTGTGGTTAGTGGTCCAGTGTTTATCCCACAGCACCGTACCAGGATTCCTATGTTGTTGTTATTGTTAAATGCTGTCAAGTTAGTTCTGACTCATAGCGACCCTGTATAGTGTTTCCAAGGAGCAGCTAGTGAGCTTGAACTGCCAAACTTGTGGTTCAAACCGGCTTTGCAGTCCAGTGTATTAACGAACAGTGGCACACCAGGACTCCAATAGCGAGGAATAATTGATGATTAAAAGAACTCTGGAACTGCAAAGAAGGCAAAAAAAAAAAAACAACAACCCTAAAACAAAACAAACATAGTCTGTTTTAATAATAGTTTCAGCATAAGGGTCTGGTGAAAAAAGGCTGGTTTGGATAAACACCTAAGTAGTGCTGGAAACTTCTTCAGATACAACCTTTATAGCCAGGTGATTTTATTTTGCGGAGTGGATTTAAATCAGCAGGACTCTGCAGTGAAGGAAAAGCCCAGTGGCTCTAAGTAGAAAAATGGGTCTTCAATATCCACACTATGTGGTAGCAAGTAGCATCAGCAATAGTGAATCCATTAGTTTGTTGGCCTTAAATTTTTGATTGTCATTCAAAGGTCAATTTAAGTAGTTTAAAAAAAAAAATGAGGAAGATCTCTTTGAACCAATGACTGGTGACATTCAAGATACACCTTTTTTGAAAAACAAAAACATTTTATTATGATTTTGGTGAAATGTTACAGAGCACATATAACAATTTATATACATTTTGTTTCATGACATTAGTTATGTAATAGCACGTTTTTCACTTCTTCCCTGGCTGCTGGGTTTGAACCTTGCCTTTCCTATAACTCGACACCAGGACTCCAAATTATTATATATTGTTTTTAAACTTTTTATTGTGAATTGAGTGAAAGTTTAAAGAGCAGATCATCAGTTTTACATTCAACAAACCACACACTTAGCTTCATTTCAGTGATCGCAATCTCCTCCATGTAACACCACTTATTCTACTTCCTCCCTGGATTTCATGTTTCAGTTCCTCCTTCTTTCTTCACCCTTCTGAATTTTGTCCTTAGGTAAATGCTGCCCTTTTGATCTCCAGTGGTTCACCATTCTATCGTGTGCATACTTAATTAGTGTTGACATGTATTCTACTTCTTGAATTCTTATCTTTTCATCTTTCATGGTATTAAGAAGTTTTCTTTCAATGGTGGCTAAACAATTTTCTCTGTGTTTTTTTGTTTGTTTTTTTAGGGGGTGGGGGTCTCTTTCTGTTATGGAATATCAGATGACTCATAAATTATTCCTCTCAATGGTGTTCCACATCAGTCTAAGGCATTCTTCTGCCTAGTTCTGTTAAGTTGTGCAGAGGCACCCAGCTTGCCAGCAAGTCTTCTTCTAGAAGGCATTCAACTTTCTTGTTCAATGGGCCATAGTATTCTGGTGTGCCACTATGGAGCAGCACTGAATTGTGAACCACAAGGTTAGCAGTTCAAATCCACCAGCTGCTCCTTGGAAACCTTGTACAGGGTTGCTGTGAATTAGAACTGATTCCACAGCCCACTAACAACAAGTCAGTGGGTTAGGAAATCTACTGCACTGCCTCTTGCTGGTTTCCTGGTTCTGCCACCACTGCTGCAGCTTGTCTTGTTTCTTTAGTGTGATAGTGCATGCTCTCTCTCTGTTTCCTTGATCTAGGGAGTTCTCACCACAGGATCCTAGGTCCAAAGGACATGCATGTTGTTAATAAATTTTCCTCCAATCCGGATACCACATTCTTCTTCAAATAATCCAGCTTCTCAGATTATTTGCTCAGCATACAGATTGAATATGTATGGTGAAAGGATACAACCCTGGTGCACACCTTTCCTGATTTGGTATCCCCTTGCTCTGGTTGAACCATTTGGTACCCGCATGCTCTGTTTGAACTATTGCCTCTATTTACAGGTTCCTCATAAGCATAATGAAGTGTTCTGGAATGCCCATTATTCACAATACTATGCATAGTTTGGCATGATACCCACAGTCAAATATCTTTGCAAAGTCAATAAAGCACAAGTAAATATCTTTCTGGTCTTCTCTGCTTTCAGCTAAGATCCATCTGATGTCAGTAATAATATAACTTGAATTTCTGGCAGTTTTCTGTTAATAAACTGTAGCAATCATTTTTCAGTTATCGTCAGCAAAATTTTACTTGCATATGATATTAATGATATTGTTCCATGACATCCACATTCCATTGGGTCACTTTTCTTCAGAATAGGTACAAATTTTGTATCTCTTCCGATTAGTTGGCCAGGTCTTCCATATTTCTTGGCACAGATGAGTGAGTGCCTCCAGTGTTGTGTCAGTTTGTTGAAAGATTTCCATTTGTATCCCATCAATTCCTGGAGCCTTGTTTTATACTGAATTCCAATGCCTTCAGGGCAGCTTGGTCTTCTTTCAGTATCATCAATTCTTGATTATTTGCTATCTCTTGAAATACTTAAACATCCACCAACTCTTTTTGGAACCGGAACTCTGTGCATTCCCTGCATCCTTGTTTTTACACTCCTAACATCCTTTATCCATAGAATCCATCAATATTGAAAATTGATGCTTGGATTTTTTTCTTGAGAAATGTTAAAGATATTCTCCCCTTTTGATTTTCTACCTCCAGGTCTTTTTACAATTTATTTTAATACTTGATTTTGTTTTCTTGAGCTGCCCTTTGAAGTTTTCTGTTCAGCTCATTTTTCCTCATTTCTTCCAAGTTCATTAGCTTCTTTATACCCAAGAACAAGTTTTAGAGTCTCTGCTGATATCCATTTGGTCTTTTCTTTCTTTTCCTGTCTTCTAATGTGGCACTGTAGTTTAATGTGCCAGACTGCAAAGTCATTTGAACTGCAAGGTCAGCAGTTCAAGCTCACCAGACGCTCCTCAGAAACCTCGTACAGGGTCACTATGGGTCAGCACCGACTCGATGGCACTTAACAAAAACAACAATGAATTCTTTCTTTCTTGTATGTTATTCTTGATGTCATCCTACAAGTCTTCTGGTCTTAGGCCATTAGTATTTATCAGATGTGCTCTTGAAATGGTCTCTAAATTCAGGTAGAATATATTCAAAATAATCTTTTGGCTATCGTGGACTTGTTCCATTTTCTTTAGCTTCCGCCTGAACTTGCATAGGAACAACTGACTGTCTGTTCTAGGGTTGATCCCTGATTTTGTTGTGTTTGATGATATTGAGCTTCTCCATGCTCTCTTCCCATGAATATAATAAATCTGATTCTTCTTTATTCCATCTAGTGAGGTCCACATGTATAGTTGTATTTTATGTTGTTAAAAAGGGTATTTGCAATGAATAAGTAATTGGTTTTTCAAAATTCTATCCTGTGATCTCCAACACAGTTTCTATCACTAAGGCCCTGTTTTCCAACTACTGATCTTCCCTCTTTGTTTCCAACTTTCACATTCCAATCACCAGTAACTATCAATATATCAATATTTGCATGTTTGATAAATTTCACACTGAAGAATTCTTCAGTTTCATCATCTTTGTCTATTGTTGTAGTTAGGTGCCATTGAGTTGGTACCGACTCATAGCAATCCTGTGCACAACAGAATGAAACACTGCCTGGTCCTGGGCCAACCTCACAATTGTTGCCACTCTTGAGCCCATTGATGCTGCCACTTTGCCAATCCATCTCACTGGGGGGTCTTCCTTTTTTTTTCTCTGACCCTCCACCCTAACAAACATGATATCCTTCTCCAGCGACTGCTCCCTCCTGACAATATGTCCAAAGTGTGGGAGACGAAGTTTGGCCATCTTGGCCTCCAAGGAGCACTCTGGCTGCACTTCTTCCAACACAGATCTTTTGGTTCTTTTATCAGGCCACGGCACTTTCAATATTCTCCTCCAACATCATAACTCAGAAACATCAATTCTGTTATGGTCTTCCTTATTCACTGTCCAGCTTTCGAATGCATATAAGGTTATTGAAAATACCATGGCTTGGGTCAGGCACACCTTAGTCCTCAAGCTGACATCTTTGCCCTTCAACACCTTAGAAAAGTCTTGTGCAGCAGATTTGTCTAATGTAATACGTTGTTTGATTTCTTGACTGCTGCTTCCATTAGTGTTGATAGTTGATCCAAGAAGAATGAAACCTTGACAACTTCAATCGTCTCTCCGTTGATAAGAATGCTGTTTGTTGGTCCAGTGGTAAGGATTTTTGTTTTCTTTACATTGAGATGCAATCCAATGATACTGAAGGAAGAAGTCCAAGATGCATTGAAGGAATTGGCAAAGAACAAGGCACTAGGAATTGATGGAATACAAATTGAAATCTTTCAAGAAAGTGCTGCGGCATGGGAGGCACTCACTCATCTCTTCCAAGAAATTTGGAAGACAACTAGCTGGCCAACTGTCTGGAAGTGATCCGTATTTGCACCCATTCCAAAGAAAGGTGCCCCAATGGTGCCTACCAGTGATTCTGCAGGAGGAAGATGAGGCTTTCTGCTTCCGTAAAGATTTACAAACTCAAAACCCTGTGCAGGGTTGCTATAAGTCAGAACCAACTTCACAGCACACCAGCACTTCAACCACCTCCACCACCAATCATTTAAAAGTGGTTTGCCTTGAAAAAACTATAGAAAGAATCAACAGGACAAGAAGCTGATTCTTTGAAAGCATTAACAAAATTGACAGACCATTGGCAAACCTAACAAAAGAAAAGAGGGAGAAGACACAAA
>NW_006408699.1:6008905-6046303 GCF_000296735.1 Chrysochloris asiatica
CTGGTGGGATTTCAAAATGGTCCAACCTCTCTGGAAAGCAATATGGTGCTTCTTCAGAAGGTTGGAAATAGAAATACCTTATGATCCAGCAATTCCTCTGCTTGATATTTACCCACAAAAAATATGAGACATAACACAAGTAGATATATGCACACTAATGTTCTTAGTAGCATTATTTGCAATAGCAAAAAGATGGAGACAGCTATAGTGCCCATTACCTGAAGAATGGATAAACAAACTGTGGTACATGCACACAATTGAACCCTACCCAGAGAAGCAGTGATGCAAGAGATGGAGGCAGAGACAATGACATGGAGAGATGGAGCAGCTGTGGACTTTAGACCCAGAGAGGGAGAGGGGCTGTGTGCTGACAACCAGGGGCAGGCTTGCAGGGTTACCCTTTGGTTGGTTGATGATGCATGGAGGGGATTGTAACCATGCCAATGAAACGATATATGATAGGATGAATGTAAATCTAATGTTCTCCATGTAAACTATCACATAATTCACAATAAAACATTTTAAAAAACACACACACACACAAAAATAATTTTAGAATGTGTGTAACTAAAAGGGAGAAGTAGTTATCTTTCATTTCAGGAACAAACGATCCCATGACCATCATCAAGGAAGAACATGAATGGAGCATGGGATCACTGCCTGGGAAAATGAAGACAGCAGAGAAGGCGGCATAGGTGGTGGCATGCAAGACAGAGCAGCTCTGGACTCTTGGCCCACGGACTGAGTGAGGCTGTGTGCCTACAGGCAGGAGGCTGGCTTGCAGAATGTGCCCTTTGGACATTTAAATTATATATGTTTTGCATGGGTACATCAAATATTTTTACATCCTTAATTTGTGACATATAAGATGTAAATGGGGCCAGTGAGTTTTCGGATGTATGTGTTTTGGGTATATAATGTTAAGTGCAAGTAAAGACTTTAAATTTTATTTATTTAGAGATCATACATATAGGTTATAAGTTTCACATTGACAAGGGTGGACTGTATTGGTTGAGGTTTTTACAACTTCACTAGGCAAGGAATTCAAGAGGTTTAATCGGGATGTGCTTATTCCTTTGGTGATGAAACCAAATACAGGCGTAGTTAACTATGAAAATAAAAAAGTGGTCTGCCTTTCCTTCTTCCTAGTCTATATTAATCTGGAAGCTTTTCTGTAGCTTGTCCACCATGGGCGACTCTATTGGTATTTAAAATACTGGTGGCAGTGCTTCCTACATCACAACAACACACATGCCACCACAGTATGACAAACTGACAGACAAATGGTGGACACTAGTCCCAGACTCACTCAAACCAGGAGCTGGACCATATATTTTTAGGCCCTGTCAAGGGTTGAATTGTGTCCTTCAAAATATGTGTCATGACTGGGCCATGATTATCAATGGCTTTGCAGTTATGCAATGATGATATCTCATCATGTGATCATATGTAATAAACCAGTAAGAGGATTTATGATAGGATGCAACACCCTTAATACCTTCATAGTCGTGTAAGAAGTAAGAGAAATTTCCTTGACATGTGGCCTGCAACACCTTTTATTTACAGTAGATTAAAGAAGAGAGAAGTAAGCAGAAATCAAAAGGACCTAGTGCCACAAAGAAAAAAAGAGTTGGGAGTGGAGTGTATGCTTTAGATCTGGGGTCTCTGTACTGCAGAGCTCCTAGATTTAGGGAAAGATTGATGTAAAGACACACGGGGATCTTCAAGGAATGGTGGGACTACAAGTGATGGAAGGAGACATGGGTCTTTCTCCAGTGTGCTACTCTGAATTTGGTTTTCTAGCCTTCCATACTGTGAGAGGGGAACATGGAGACTCCATACAATAAGAACTGGACTGCAAACCACAAGGCCCGGGATTTGAGACCGCCAACTGCTCTGTGGGAGAAAGATAAGACTTTCTGTTCTTGCAATGATTTTAAAAAGCCTCAGAATCATCTTAAAGGCACTTAGAAACAATAACAACAAATTGTGAAAGACTAAATTTGTTTGTTAAAGCTATATATTTGTGGTATTTCTGTCATTGCTGTCCTAGATGACTAAATTCTGGTACAAATATGTGTCTAGTAGTTCAGTTGGTGAACAATTCTTAATGATGGTCACTGGGGCTGGGATCTCTGGAAGCTTTTGGAAAGAGGTGGTCCTTTCTGAAAGAAGTAGGGAGAGAGAACATTTGAATTATCGTAGGTCATTATCCTCTGTTAGTGGGTTTTTGCTGCAATGACAGACAAACCTTTCCGTAAGGCAATTTTGACTCATGCAGATCCCTGGTTCATCAGAGTAGAGGTGATGGTGGTGGCGGTGGTGGTGGTGTGCTGTTGAGTTGGTTCTGACTCATAGTGACCTTATATAGGTTTTCCGAGGCTCATAAACCTTTACCAGAGCAGAAAACCACGTCTTTCTCCTGTGGAGCAGCAAGTGGATTTGAACTGCTGACCTCGTGCTTAGCAGCCCAGCTCATAATCCACTATATTATCAGGGTAGTACTTCTTGCCATAATGCTATCAGTGGCTAATTCTTCAGAAGCAGATCACCAGACCTTTCTTCCAAGGAACTTTTGGGTGGACTTAAACTGCCAATGTTTCGGTTAGCAGCCAAGTGTGTTAACTGCTTAGGCCACCAAAGGAGCTACAACTCCAACCCCAAATTAGGAGTTGTTAAGAAAAGGGAGAGGTAGGAAGTGCAGAATGGGTTGTAATGGGAACCCCAAAAAGGTATGTGAATGTAGTGACCCAGCTGAGACCTGAGATGGCCTAAAGCCAGAAACATATTATCATGGCATATTTTATTTAATTCTCCACTGCCGCTTCTTTAGCAAGCTGTTCCTAGAAGGTAAACAGAACTGGCTAGTTTCTAGATATCTAAAACATAAAAAGATATTTTCAAAAAAAATGTGAGCTGCATCTAGAGCAAAACTTTTCCTGACATTTCCACAGACACAACTGATAGCCGTTAATCTCATCTCTAGAAGATCCAAGTGAGAAAACGAAGATTGTTCTATAGCCAGGAACACTTTCCAGTAGATAAGTCTCCTGGTCTTTCTGGAGGTTCCAGCGAGAGGGACCATCCTGCCCTCTGCTGGATATGGCAGAAAAAAAAAAAATATATATATATATATCACCTGCTGAAGAATTAATTAAAGCTGAAAGCTTTTGGTTTTATCTGAAAACAAATATTTGCTTGCATGTTGATGAGATCTAATGAATCAGAAAATGCATCTCTTAAATGACATTTGGATTCTTAGGAGATTTCCCAGTATCCAAGAAATCATGATGTGTAATATACTTATTCCTTACTTAGTAAACAGGGTTGTAAAATGTACAGCACTAGACATTCTTGCAGAAGTGTAAATAATACAAACTATATATCCAATTTTTTAAAAACAATTCACATACTATTATATGATAGAAAGTACCTTGGGAGTATCATCAGACTTCTTTGTTTATATCCTAATTCAGCAAAACACTGAGCCTCTCTGAGCTAACTTCTTCATCTGTAAAAGGATGCCTTGTTATGTATAGTCAAGTTGATTTTGACACTTTAAGACCTAGAGGACAGAGTGGGACTGTCTAATAGGGTTCCAATGCTAAAATCTCCCCTGTTACTGTTGGGTTCGACCATTGATCTTTTGGTTCAACAGCTGAGCATTTTACCACTGTGCCACCAGAATTCATAAGATGCTCCATTTTCTGTTGTTGTTAAGTGCTGGCAAGTCGGTTCAGAACCACAGAGATACTGTATAGGATGAGTGGTTGGTGGGGTTGAACCACCAAGATACAGTCACCTTAAAAGGTTGTTTTTTAGGATCAAATGTATGTGAAGGCACTTTAACGTATCCACTAAAAGTATGAGGTTTTCAACATACATACTTAACAAGTTCCCACAGGAGAAAAAAGTACTCTATGTTAACAACATTGTTAAAATATTGATTTTTTGAAATGTAATTTGGGTAAAATTAGATGAACCTCCCCATTTTGAAAAAAAGGCAGACATCCATTTTGTATCTGGAGATAGAACAGCTTTTTTTAAAAAAAGCTTTTTCTTATTGTGAATTGAGTAAAGGTTTACAGAGATGATTAATTTTCCATTCATCAGTCCACGCAATTTTTTTTTCAGGTCATTGATTGCAATCTCCACGATGTATTATCACTTATTCTACTTCCTCCTGGTTTCCAATCCTTCTTCTTTCCTAACCCTTCTGAGCGGTGTCCTGAGTAAACACTGCCCTTTGGCTTCAAATGGTTGATGAGTCTACGGTACGTATACCTCCCTAGTGTTATTGCTTCCCTTGTAGACTTGTCCTCCAACAAGATGGATTGACACAGTGGCTACAACTGTGGGCTTGAACACAACAATTGTGAGGCTGGCACAGGCCCAGACAGTGTTTCATTCTGTTGTGAATGGGATTACTATGAGTCAGAGATGACTCGGCAGCACCTAATAACAACAATTGTTTGGCTGAAAATTGAGTTATGGTGCGAGTTCATTTTCAGACCCGAAGGGTGATTCAGGGCCATCGTCTTGGTGGTCTCACCAGTCTCTTTCCCACCAGTAACCCTGGTCTTCTTTTATGACTTTGAGTTTTGCTGCATATTATTCTCCAACTCTATCTAGGATGCTCTAATGTGATCCCTTTCAAAACACTTGGTAGTGGGTAGCTGGTCTAAGGCTCATGGAGTCTGATGTTCTAGCTCATGTGGTCTAAAGGTCATAGAGTCTGATGTTCCCATGGTTCATTGTACCATTGGACTAATTGTTTCCATGAACCTTCCATTTTCTTCACTCTTCTTTGTTCCAGAAGTGGAGAGACAAATAGTATACCTTAGACAGCTGCTCACAAGTTTTTAAGACCCCAGTTGCTACTCATGGAATAGGAGGTAAATCATTGTCTTTGTGGACAATTGATTTTGGTGTCCCCTGAGACTATGGTTCTAAGCCTAGGTCCAACGGTTTATTCCCTCAAGTAACTTCTTACGTCTAAGAAGTTTTTATAAAATTTCCCCCATTATAAAACCATATATCAATGACTGCCTATCATTAAGAGGAACTCTGGTGGCACAGTGGTTAAAGCATCCTACTGTTAACCAAGAGGTCAGTAGTTTGAATCCACCAGCTGCTTCATGGGATTAACACATGGCAGCCTGCTTCTGTAAAGATTGTAGCCTTGGAAACCCTATAGGGAAATTCTACTCTGGTGGCTGTGAGAATAGACTCAAGTGCAGTGGATTTTGCTAATCATCATGTTCTCTACAACCAATTAGAATGTCTTTATTTCTCACTTTCATAAAGATATAAATGGCAAAAATTAGTTTTATGGATAATCTTACGCAGCAATCCAATTCCTCATTTTCTTTTTCTCCTTTCCCCTTTAGTTCTGTGCGTTTCTCTCTCTCTCTCTCTCTCTACTTTTCTCCTCCTGTTTAATTTGAAACCTGAAAAAGGTAGTTTCATCTAGCGTCATCAGTGCAAAGATGATCAGCTCCTTCTGAGTGTCCATTAGGTGCACTGTTTTCTGTTCATCACTATTATTATCATTGGAATAAGTGGTTGTCCATCTATAGGCCTAATAGCTCAATGACAGTGGTGTTGATATTAACATACAGGCTCTTTAATTGGAAACAATTGATCTGTTTTTTACTTAATAATTTATTTAATTGATTTTATCCTCTTCATTAGCAGCTCTATTTAATAAAAGGTCTTCTAAAAATACCATTTGTGCTTCTAGCTGAAGAGTAAACCCAGGTGTAAATATAATTGATCACCTTGTCAGCCTCACTAAGTGCTATATTGATATGTTGTAGAAAATTCAAATTCAACAAAGACCTAATACTAATTGCTGAAAAAACAAAGGAATTAGATACTATCTTTATAAATAAATAAATCTTTAGTTAGAATTGCATATGAATAAATTAATATAAAGGCAAGTAAAAAAGTTACCCTCAAATACTACAAAATCATAGAAACTTTCATTAAACAAAAATATCATAAGGTTAAATGATTGTTTCTAGACATTTCCTCCACCAGTTGTATGCATTTTTGAAGATAGCATTTCTATCTCTCTAACACTTCCCAGAAGAAATCTGAACTCTTTGATTTATACCACGTCTAAACTGCAGTTTTGCCATTCTTGAGGGACACAAATTGTCTTCGTTTTCAACATTCTTTGAAAGTTAGAACCAAAAACCGTCTAAAGGGGCAAGACCAAGGCTGTAGGATGGATGGAGTAAGGTTTCCAAAAAAATTTTTTTAGGACAAACCTTGCTATCCTTGAAGAATGAGCAGGTGCATTGTCATGTTGGGGAGGGAAGGAAATTCCTTGGTGAAGCTTTCCTGACCTTTTCCTCACCAATGAATGCGGTTTTCAATGTTCTTTAAACGTCTTAATAATAAGTCTCCATGGTTGTTCTGTGTCCTTTGAGAAAATCTATCAAGATTGCCCCTTGGGAATCCCTCAAAACACTCATCATATCCTTCTGAGCTGACCTCTCTGCCTGGAATTTAACTGGCCCAGCAGATCCTACAGAAGACACTGTTTTGATTAGACCTTGCTCTCTTGATCATATTGGCAAATCCAAGTGTATCCCCAATTACAATTTGTTCCATAAAATCATTTTCATTAGTTTTAATCTTGCATAAAAGATTGATGGGAAGATCAGCTCCCTGAACTAGCTGATCTTTATATAATGCTTTCGATCTTGTTAGAAGCTTGTTGAGGCCAAAATGTTAACATAAAATTGAAAATGTCAAGCCATGTGAGATTCCAACTTTAGTAGCGACTGCATCGATGACTATTCTACTGGCTTCTCCCAGCTTCTGGATTGTAGTCAAAGATTCTTTTTTCACCAAGGTTGCTGGTCTTCCCTCTCTTGGCTCATCTTTAGGTCTTCTAGACCTGGCTTAAAGTTCTTACACTACTACCATAAATTTATTTCAAAACTTCAATGATTTGTGAAGATGTCCACTTGAGTTTGATAAAAATTTGATATTAGCTCTGACCTCAAAATCACTTTGCTTCATAACACACATACAATCTATCTATCTATCTATCTATCTATCTATCTATCTATCTATCTATCTATCTATCTATCTATCATCTATCTATCTATCTATCCATAAAGACAGTTTAAAGAGACTAAGAAAAATATACAGGGGACTTAAAAAATTTGATAGAAAAATTCAATTATCTTTCATTTCCATTTTTCCATGAACTTGTTGAAGCCTCATTCTGTTACTAGAGAACTTGTCTATATAGTCATAGACCAATTGCAAAGAAATGTTTAAAAAAATATGTATATATTTTGGAACATATGCTTGTATGTACTAGAACTCTTATAGCAATACTTTGGTTTTTTTTTTTTTACTTACTTTCATATAATGTGATAAGCTGCTTCAATGGAAACTGGCCAAGAAATCATCTGACTTTGAGAATGAACTGTTTTCCAGATGGACAAAATGAGATGGTGATTGTGTGTGGGCAGCTTCAAGACAGAAGAAAACAACTAAGCAAGGTGTATTATTACAAAAATATGTCCTATGATTAGAGTATGTTGTTGCTGTCAAGTGGCAAAGAGATGGTTTCAATTCCTAGTGACTTTGTATAAGGTTTTATAATCTATAAATGTTGAGCAGAAACTGAAAGTCTCATTTTTCCCCCTCCAAGTAGCTGGTGGACTTGAACTGCTGTTGTTGTGGTGCATAGTCCAGTGTTTATCCTATACAGAGTATAAATAAGGTTAAAGTGAGATTGGAAGTATTTGGGGGCCAAATGAAGACTGTTTAATTGCCAAACTGTGGAGATTGAATTTCACTGGATATGTGGGCTAACCAATACACTTGATCAATATGACACTTCTATTATGTTCTCTTTTGTTTTGTTCCACGCCCCCTCCACCCCCAGGGACATTCTTATTAGAAAAGAGAATTGGCTTTTAAATGATATTATAATTATTCATAATTTTGAATATGTGTACATTTTTTAGTGAGAACGTCAATAGCCTTTCTTTTTAGTCCAAGGAACACGCCTGGCCAAGCTACTAACTGCCTAGATACACTAGAATCCTTATCTTGCATCATTAATAGACAACAGCTAGAATCCATTCTGATTCATTAGAAAATCATGCATTTTTTAAAAAGCAGTCACCAGCCTCTTTTGCCCAGGTAGTCTTAGATAATTGCAGACTGAAATATCTGGAGTCCATTGCCTAAGTAGAAGGATTTAGAAATGACAGACTTTCTCTATCCAACATGATTTTTTCTGTCAATAAGATGAAAGAGGGGTCAGAAACAGACTTATGGGCAAGAATTTCTGTGTTGCAAATATGCTTGCTCATCTGATTAACCACTTCAAAAATGCAGATGATTTAAATAAACTGCTTCGCATGGTATTACTAACCTTAACTCTTCTTGTGCCCATGTAGCAATATCACAAACATTAAAAGAGACAAGTATTGCTCACAGTAACGCTTTATTTATGACAACTTAAAATAAAGCACTTTGCATTGACATTCCCCAGTTTCTATATTCATAATAAAATTTACAGGTAATTTAAAATTTTTCTTTTGTGTGTTTGCTCAGCACTTAGCAATGTTATGGGCATTCTGAAGAACAGAGCAAATCCCATTAAACAATTTGGGCAAAAACAAAGTGTAAAACGTTAACCATATATTTTTTTCTCATGTAACACACATAGCATGAATAGGAAATTAATGTGTGAGGGGGGTTGTACAGTTCACACAAAAGTGCATAATGTGTGAGCTATTTGTGTAAAGACAATGCAATAAGGAATGTGGCCGGATACACAGTGCACTGAGTAGGCAGTAAAAGGGAATGAACTAGCTAGAGTGAGAGCACCAGGTTTTCCTAGCACACATTAGGTGCTTAGTAACTATTTGAAGAATAAATAAATAGTGAATAAGCTCCCTTCCCCAATGACATCATATGTAACAGTTATCTAAAAGGGCAATACATTAATAATTGCTTTGTGACTATTTGGACTCATGAGTTAATGTTTGCAAAGCACTTTGAACTTCTTGGGGAAAAAATAATGATATTTTTGTTGGCATTGCATTATGTTTACAATGGCACACGGTTTATTCCTCCTTCACTTCCTCCTGCTGCCTGTATGTGACCTCCCCCAACAGCATGCTGGATCCAGATCTCCCACAGGGCAGTCTCATTACCTTTACAGCTTTCCACCAGCCAACACCAGCACCGCAGGAGAGGTACGGAGAGAGCAAAAGCCAGAAAATTTCTTTGAGGTCCCGAGGAGAGTCAGGATTTGGAAATGCAGTTTGGGTTGGGTGTTATGTCTCTTCAGAGTTTTTGGTGTAAAGAAGGACACAGATTCTTTACTATGGAAGAAGCAATTGGGACAGACAGTCCTATGTGTGAGAACACAGACTTGATTCTGAATGGGAGATAGAATGGGTCATACAGGTGTGTGTTAGAGTAGATAACTTCTGAATTCCATATGGTTTTGTACACATTAAACCTTAACTAATAATTGGCAAAAATTATAATATTCTGTTACAAGGAACCCATAAGGCAAGCCAGATTTCTTTTATAGGTGCATATTTTTCAGATATTGTGATTCTCTCCTCCCCCCCTGTAAGTTTTTATATCTGACAATGGCATATAAGAACTTCTATCTCACATATACAGTAAAATCTATGAAAGCCAGAATGTGTGTAATACAGAAACCTGTCAGAGAAGGAAAACTTAAATAAGTGTCCACTAAACTGAGTGATAGAAAAGTGAGGAGACTCCACTCTGTAAAGGTGGAAAACTTGAGAGACTCAGAAAAACAAGGCAGTCCTGCAGAGGTCTGGTTCTCATAGGGTTTCACTGTATTACCGGATCACGGCTCCAATGTTTACCAATGAATTTGTTGCTATTAACAATTTGCTTTCATTTCTTAGTAGGCCAATAATTGAACAGTTCAAATATGGTTTGGAAAAACAAACCAACTATTTTCTATTTAGAATGATTGTCCTTTCTGAGCAAATTCAAAGAAAAACTGTTTCTTCTTTTTGATGTTAGAATTTGTTACCTTTAATTCATCATGCAGAGTAAATACCTCAAAGTAGTAAAGGCCGTGCTGGTCAGAGATTCAGAAAAACTAGAACGGCTAGTTGGCAGGTTTTGTCTTCAGACAGGAATAGGTCTTATTTTCCGCAGTGTTGAAGTGGCTTGTTTTACAAACCAAACCATGTGAGTTTCTGTGTGTGTGGAGATTTTTCTAAAATACTTATTCATAGACTAGTCGCTGTAAATATTGTAAATTTTCTCTCTGTGAGTTGTTTCTAGGACTGGAGTGTCATGTGGCTTTCTGTTCTGCTACAAAGAAAGAACTCAGGTAAGTCCAGAGTTCATTGAATAGCATGACATTAATCAAAAGTAGAGTTAAGATTTGTTTTGAGAGAAAGTTTTGAGAAGGAGCCTTCCTTATAATTAAATTATACTCTTCATTACCCTGGAAATAAAAGCAGGTGAAGTAAAAATTGCAGTTAAATGATAGTAAAAATGGTTTGGAAGTTGAAAAGATGAAAGTCCCTAAAAGAGTCACCTGTGAAACATTTATTTGGCAGTAAATCCAGATAAGAATTTCTGTTTCTCCATTTGATGCATAGTAGAATTTTAAACCCTGACTTGCCATTTACATGGGGAATGAGAATCACAAAAGCATCACTGAATTTTTGTTGCAATTTCTCACTTTATTTGTAAAGAATTTGATAGTAGGGAGTTAGTTCCTATCCTGTAATACATAGATGAAGAATGAGGTGGTCATTATACTTAGGGCAAGAACATGTTTGTGCTTTTTCATTGTTTGTGTCCTGTTGTGTTGCAGGAGGCTGTAAATTCACTTAGAGCAAAGTAGATGAACTGTACATACTCTGGCTTGGAGACCAGGAAGAATCCTAACTGAGGATTGCCAAAGTAATTCTATGGTAAGTTAAACATTTTGAATTTGAAATGTATGAATTGAGTCATATTATGTATTGCTTTCTTTGATGAGGAGGAACGAACAAATTTTAATGAAGTGTTATACAATGAGGGTTTTAAAAGTTCATGGAAAAAGGAATTAGAAGATAATGAACTTTTTGAAGCTCCCTCATATATTCAGACACATAAAAATGAAGGGAATTATTGCTGGAAATTCTTTATCCAAATGTTTCATGAGTAAACTGATTGACTCTTAAGCGTTCCTTTTCTAAATATTTTGAACTTGTACTTGTTGCTAGGTCTCGTTTTGTTCATGTTAGGATCTCTTCTGTTTTTTTCTTTGGTCACATGTTCTGTGGATTTGGTACTGGGAATGTAATTCACGAAGACAGATACTGAGTTTGTTAGACCTTTACACTATGCAACGCTGTGGTGAAGTGCCATCAAGTCAGTTAAGACTCACAGTGGCTGGTAGGTTTAAAACTTGCTGACCTTGTAGCTAGCAGTTTAGTGCTTATCCTATAGTGCCACACCAGTATACTACCCAATAAATACAGCCCAAAATACCTAATAAATACAAGAGTGTGACATCAGTACACGGAGAAGGGATAGAGATGAAAGATTGATGAGAAGTTCAAAGTTTTTATTAAGGAAAGAGAAAAGAGAGTGAGCTCATGAGAGGCCAAAACTGGTTTAAGCATTAGAACTCAAACATGATATTCTAATGATGAACACATGATAAAGCAGGTTATGAAAATGTACTCTGTGTATGTGTGTATGTGACGCCTAGTTGATTATTGTATTATCTATATTCACACTTTCTTTTCTGAGGACATGGACTCTGTTCTCTCAGTTCCGTAGCATCAGCAAAGGACAGATAACTGGTAAACACCTGAAGGGTAACGAGTTGTTTCTTTTAATAACTGCCACAGAAAGTTCAGCATATTAGTAGCTTTTATGTGCTTTCCATTAGGTAAGTCAAATAAAGTCATAAGAAGTAATCTTGAAATCAAGTAAGCAGGTGGGTTTTGAGTGTATCACAAAGTATGACCTCAAATTCCCATTAAGTTAGAGTCACACTTTTGGGTTAAGCCACCAGGGGTCAGGGCATTGTCTCTAGGAAGGCTTTCTTGTTTTGCTTTGTCTTGTTTCTTGGACTAAATTCTTTAGTAGTAGAAAACAAGGTTAAATAATACACACACATAATGTACAAAAATACAACATGAAATATTTTCTTCATACCTCATCTTCCAAATCAGATTTTATAATCTCAGAGAGGTCTGTTCTACCACCTATCCATGCTATTCTGAGTCTTGTCTTCCCATCACTATTTATTGCTGTTTGCCACTATTGTGAACCAGGAAGACCTTCTTAAAGTACTCTTTTGGTGTTTATAAAAAGAAAGGCTGAGGGCGGTGTGCATCAAACATTTTCTAATAGCCTTTAGTTTATTACTGTGATAAAAGCACATGCAACAAGACATTTCAACATTTTTTACATGCCCAATTTAGTGACATTAATTATGGTCATGTTATATGTATATTGATCACACTATCCATTTACAGATTTTTCTATCATGAAGTTCTCAAACTTTTACATAGCTGTATATAATGCTTCAGACTGCAAAGTCGTTTGAACTGCAGGGTCAGTGGTTAAAGCTTACCAGCTGCTCCTTGGAAACTCTACACAGGGTCACTGTGGGTTGGAATCGACTCGATGGCACTTAATAACAACAAAAAGTATATATTGTTGTTGTTATGTGCCATCAAGACGGTTCCGACCCACAGCAACCCTATATAGGGTTTCCGAGGGGCAGTTGGTGAGCTTCAATTGCCAACCTTGCAGTTCAAACAGCTTGCAGTCTGACACATTAACCTACTGCGCTACACCAGGACTCAGGACTCCACCTATATGTATAGGTATGTAAAAGTTTGAGAACTTACACACACACACACACACACACACACACATATATATAAAATTGAACAGAAATATATATTTTTATTTACATGCAAAATTTTATTCACATGCAAAATATATATCACTGGGTGTTCCCTCCAGTGATTCCAATTCAGTAAGTCTAAGAGGAAAGGGTCCTTGGGAATCTTTATATTTTAAATAATACAGGTGTCAAAATATCTCCCTTCTAAGACACAGTTTTGGGATTTCTCTAGCTTGTTTTCCACAAGAACAAAAAAGTTTCTTTTGAGAAAATTGTCAGTTAACAAGGCACCAGGAGGCTGGCTTTGGAAGAGATTCAGAGTAGCTGAGATGAAGAGGCAGATTATGAGTCACACAGACCTGGATTTGAATTCCTTGTGATTTTTGTTGTTTTTAAGTGCATTGAGTTGGTTCTGACTCATAGCAATTCTGTATAGGGTTTCCAACGAGTGACTGGTAGGTTTGAATTGCTGACATTTTGGTTAGCAGTCCATTGCTTATCCTACAGCACCATACCAGGACTCCTGTAGCTTTGGGCCCTGCCTCCTCTACCTCAGTAGAGTTGGGCTATCTGGCCTTCCAGTATCCCATGAGGTTTTGGGTGTCTCCAAGGTGACCGTCTTGGTGCTGCATGGCCAGCTGGATGAGGCCAGACAGATGCCCTCCAAGGAAGCCAAAGGCACCCTTAGAGTAACAGGCATTTATAAACTCCTGGCAGACCTGATGAGGCCAATGCTGTCTCTTTTAAGGAAGACATTGCCTCCTAATGGGATTTAAATAAATAAAGGACAGTGTCAGTGATAAACCGTCTGTGGCCAGGGAAATAGATCAGGGGAGAGGCACGGTGATGAACCAGCTAGTTCTTAGATCTTGGAAATTCTGGGTCAGTGTCTCCATATATATCCTATACAGGAAGGTGAATAAACATGAGAGTGGGGGATATTTTTCCCAGCAGTGGATAAATGGATGACAACCCAGATGACCCAGGTAATCAGAATTATAAATAACCCCCAAATAGTATCTAAGTCAACAGATTAATTGAGTTTTCTCAGAAAACAGCTACAGTGAATAGGATCAAATCCTGTGATTTGTTCGTATTTGGCATGGAAAAAGTAACGAATAAATATAAAAAAATGATCAAAAGAGTGAAAGAGAACAGGATCACAAATCAAATAAACTCTAAATTAAATTAAATACCTAGGGCAATTCAGAGCAGTGCCACGTTGCACTGAATTGACTGTCTAGCTCTGGTTGGGTGACTGTCATGTGATGATACCAAGCATTTTTGTTAGTTGCCGTAGTCTTCATTTTGATTCATAGTGACCCTATTTCTATTTATTGCTCCATATAACATAACAAAATACTGCCAGTCCTGTGCCAGCCTCTCAGTTTTTATGCTTGGACCCATTGTTGCAGCCATGGTGTCGATTCATCTTGCTGAGGATCTTCCTCTTTTTTGCTCTCTACTTTACCAAGATGATATCTTTGCCAGTGACTGGTCCCTCCTGACAATACATGCAAAGTAATTGAGGCAAAGTCTTGTCATATTCTTTCCTAAAGAGCATTCTGGCTGTACTTCTTCCAAAACAGATTTGCTTGTTCTTCTAGCAGTCCCTGGTATCTCCAGTAGTTTTCACCACCACCATAATTATTGTCGTTAAGTGCCGTCAAGTTGGTTCCAACTCATATCGACCCCGTATAGGGTTTACAAGGAGCAGCTGGTGGGTTTGAACCACTGAATCACCGATCTTGTGGTTCTAAGTCAAGTGCTTATCCTACAGTGCCACACTAGGAGCCCACCATAATTAAAAGGCACAAATTTTTTCTTTGGTCGTCCTTATTCATTTTCCAATGTTTGTATACATAGGAAGAGATTGAAAATAACATGGCTTGAGTCAGGTACACCTTAGTCCTCAAAATGACATGGTTTTTGTTGTTGCTGTTGTTTTTAACACTTTAAAGAGGTCTTTCGAGCAGATATGCAAAATGGCATTTGAGCTTTTGGCTGCTGCTTCCATTGGCATTGAATGTGGATCTTGAAAATTTCTCCATTTATTGTGATGTTATGTATTGACCCAGTTGAAAGGATTTGTGTTTTGTGTATGTTGAGGTGTAATACACACTAAAGGTTTTATTCTTTGATTGTCATCAGTAAGTGCTTCAAGTCCTTTTCACTTCAAAAAGGCAAAGTTGTGACATCTGCACACCTCAGATTGTTAATGAGTTTTCCTCTAGTATTGATGGATTATTTGCTCAGCATATAAATTGAATGACCATGGTGAAAGGACACAGCCCTGACACACATTCCTTTTTATTTTAAACCACAACCACTCAGCAGCATGCCTTTATTCTGCTAAGCCTCTTGGTATGTGTACATGTTCTGCATAAGCATCATTATATCATTTGGAATAACCATTCTTCACATTATTACCCATATTTGTTTTGTTCCACACAGTTGAATGACTACTTTAGTAAATAAAACACAGGAAAACATCTTTCTGGTACTCTCTGTTCTCAGCCAAGATCCATCTGACATTAGCAATGGTATTCCTTATTCCATGTATTCTTCTGAATTCGTCTTGGATTTCTACTAGTTCATTGTTGATGTATGGCTGTAGCTATGTTTTAATTATCTGCAGCAAAATTTTGCTTGTATGTGATATTAATAATACTGTCCAGTAAGATCTACATTCTGTTGGATCACCTTTCTTTGGAATGGGCATTAATATAGATCGCTTTATGTTAGTTGGCCAGGTAGCTGTCTTCTAAATTGCATGGCACAGACAAACGATTGTTTCCAGTGTTGCAACTGTTGTTATTTTAGTTGGTATTCTGTCAATTGCTGTTGTTGTTGTTGTTGTTTAGTGTCATTGAGTCAGCTCCATCCCATACCAATCCTGTGTAGGATTTCTGAGGAGCGGCTGGTGAGTTTGAACCACTGAACTTGCAGTTTAAACATACGTGTGGTCGTGTACTTATTTTATAGTACTACACCATCAATGCTCTCAGTCCAACTTTGACCTGTTCTGCAGTCAGTTCTTGACCATATGCTACCTCCTGAAATGGTTAAAATTAATAATAGTAAATGATAATAGCAGGTAAATGGTGAGGAGAAAATGCTGATAGCAATGGTTACCAATCTTAGAGTTACTATCATCTGCTAGGTCTTGCCTTTGCAACATTTCATTGTTAATGATTATGAGAACCCTGTTAAATGGCAATACTATATGCGCTCAATTTCCACAGAGATTCACTAACTACTGAAGTAGCACCTGGAAGAATCAGGGCTTGAATTCAGGGTTTTCAAATTTTAAAACTCATGTCATAGTCTTATGTTGCTAGTTTCCGTCAAATTGGATCTGACTCATGTATAATAGAGCTGAATGCTGTTCAAGCAAAATGTTGCTGATCTCCATGATCAAACAGTATTTTGTGTGATCCATAAGGGTCACCAGAACTTTCTTCCTAGTCTCTTTTTCTAGTTTCCTGTTGGTATTTGAAATACCAATGTTATAGTCTCAGCAATTCATGCAGCATGCAATGTGCAAGTCACCACAGCACAACAAACTGACAGATGGTTAGTGGGTCTATTCCTTAATGTTCTATAAATGCGCTATACTGTGTGCCAGCCAGATTGTATATAGTTTGTTATTTTATTCAGAGTCTCTTAATTGTTATTTGAAAATATAACCTGGAGTGCATATTTAGTATACTATTCTTTCATTTTGGAGTCCTGGTGTGGTGCTGTGGTTAGTGCACTGGACTACGAAGTCAGTTTGAACCACAAGGTTGGCAGTTCAAGCTCATCATTTGCTCCTTTGAAATCCTATACACTGTTGCTGTGAGTTGCAACTGACTCAACGGTGCTTAACAACAACAACAACAATTTATTCACTGTACACTAGTGATCATTAATCACAATAATATATTAGTTGTTTTTATTTTAATAGATTTACTGAATAGTCTCAACATGGTTAGAGCATCAACATAAAAATCCCCTCTATTGCTTCAATTTTGTCAAAATTTCAGCCTTAGTAATCTTTTGGTCAGTTTTTGCCATCAAAAAAGCAAACCAAAACACTATAACCCAGTGTTATCCAAGCTTCCATCTCAGTTTGATTTAAAACTAGTTCTTTCCACGTAAAAGGTCATTGATAAAGTTCCTGAATTGGAAGAGAAGGCAATGTGGTCTGCCTTTGGGGCACCCTCTCCTCCCTGTAATCACTTGTGTTTTTTGTGAATTGGGGCAGGGAGGAAGCAGAAGGAAAGGACAAGCTTTAATATTAACTAGCTGTAGTTGTAGTAGTTCTTCCTCTGGGTGACAGCTTTGCTGTTTCTCTGGTTAATGAAGGCTGATGTCCTCTAAGTTGTAGGCTTCACAGGTGAGTTTTCTGAGGGCCCTTTGGGGCCTCCCCACTGTCTCTGACATGGGAGATACAGTTCCACTAAAATCTTATTCTTGTGAACACTCCCAACCTCCTGCTACAGGGATACCCTGCTCAGTGGTCAGTGCTTTTGGTTTGAATCCAGCAAGATAACACAATTCTGACTGTTTTGCTCAGTTTAAGTCCTTAGGCACAGGCTTGTGGGTTGCTACAGGGCTGTACCCTCACTCTTCTCCAAATCTTTGTTTTCTCCTCAGTTCAAATAGGCACACAGGATGGCTTGCAAGGCCCATGCACATGCAGATGTACAACCAAGAAATGACATGCTGGCATTCCCTTCCTGAAGATGCAACTTCCCAGTTGTCAAGAGTGGCTCTCTTGGCAACCCTTGCACTTGCCTCATTGGTGAGAGGCACTTCCTTGGGAGAGTGGCTGGGAAAATTGCAGCATCACAACCTTCCTTACGCCCACCAAGGCCCATTTAGAAAATTGATGAATTCTCACTTCTCTTCCTCCTCACTTTTCTTCCTGGGTGTGATTTCAGGTGATATTTTAGAGTCAAAGAACAATTTATCTGTTCCCTAGGTATGGTGCAGGAGTATAATGCGCTGAACTTCAAGAACAATTTGAACTGCAAGGTTGGTGATTCAAACCCACCAACTGCTCCTTGGAAACCCTATACAGGGTTGCTATGGGTCAGAACCAACTCAATGGCCCTTAACAACAAGAAGTCAGCTCTAAATGAGGTGGCTAGTTCCAGTTATTTTTACCTTCTCTTTATTCTAATATCAGGGCCCTAATTGGCAACCTGGAGAAACAGGAAAACTTGTATTCAATATCTTTTTGTGTTTGTGAGTGTAAGGGGCACACATGAATTGATATTAAAATATTTTCATAAAGAGTCAAAGGTAATTGATGCAGAGAAATCTTGATTTTTTAGGAAGAATGTGATGTCAGGATTGTAGGAAGATTTATTAACAAATTGCAGTATGCAGATAACACAACTTTCCTTGCTGGAAGTGAAAAGGACTTGAAATACTTACTGATGAAGATCCAAGACTATAGTCTTCAGTATGGATTGAATCTCAATGTAAAGAAAACAAAACCCCTCACCACTGGACCAATAAATAATATCATGATAAACAGAGAAAAGACTAAATTTGTCAAGGATTTAATTTTGCTTGGATCCACAATTAATGCTAATAGGAGCAGGAGTCAAGAATCAAAGGACGAATTGCATTAAACAAATCTAATGCAAAAGATCTCTTTAGAGTGTTAAAGAGTAAAGATGTCACTTTAAGGTCTATGGTGCACCCACCCCAAACCATGGTATTCTCTGTCACCTTATATGCATGTAAAAGTGGAGAGTCAGTGAAAATGAAGACCCCCAAAAAATGCCTTGACACAGTGGCTTAAACAATGGGCACAAACATAATATCAGTTGTGAGGATAATTTTCATTGTTTTGCATAGAGTAACTATGAGTTGGAACTTACTGATGGCACCTAAGAACACCATATGCAAGTTAGATAGACAATGAGTAAGGAAGACTGCACAAGAACCGATGCATTTAAATTATGGCTTTGGCAAAGAATACTGAAAGTTCCATGGACTACCAGAGTAATAAACAAATCTGTCTTGGAAGAAGTGTAGCCAGAATACTCCTTAGAATCAAGGATGGCGAGATTTTGTTGTCAGGAAGGTTTAATTCCTGGAAAAGGACACCATGCTTGGTAAAATGGAGGTTTAGTGAAAATGAAAATGAGAAAGAACCCCAACAAGACAGATTGACACAATGGCCACAAAAATTGGTTCAAATAACAATAATTATGAGGATAGCACAGAACCAGGCAGTGATTCATTCTGTTGTGCATGGCGTTGCTATGAGTCACAAGGGATTCAGCAAGATCTAATAGCAACAATGTATGGGTCAGGTAATATTTCATTTCATGATTCCATCCCTGGAACAGAGAGTATCTAGCAAACTGAAGACACAGCTCTGTCCTTCTACCTTCTCTCTATATTTTATGTTAGTAGCTATAGATCCTGAGATGATAAGTGAGCAGCCCAAGGGTGTAAGGAAACCTTGCTTCCTGGAAACCTCTGATAGTGCAGCTGCTTCTAACCCTGAAGAAATACTGGGTCATAGTTCATTGTTCTGAGTGACTCAATTCTACCGGAACTCATTATTACCTAGAACAGCAGCAGCAGCCCAGAAAAGACTGGATTCCTTTCTGAATTCACAACTTCAGAAGCAAGGAATGACCAAAGTGAAGCTGATAGGTTAAACATGTTGCAGCTTTCAGAAATTCAGTCCCTTCAGCAAAATTCTCAGCTGCCTGGTATGGATTTCTTTATTTAGTTGATCCTGTATCAGAATAAGAGGTTTTGTACAACTAATGAAGAGAAGTAAGAAAGTTAATAACTGGAGTGTTGTTGTTCCGTGCCACGGAGTCACTTCTGACTCATAACGACCTTGTATAGTGTTTCCAAGGAGGGACCTTGTAGTTAACAGACTAGTTAGTGCTTATCCTACACCACAACACTTTTATTGTGTTAAGTGCTGTCGAGTGGTTTCCCACTAATGGTGATCCTTTATAGGGTTTCCGAGGAGCAGTTCGTGGGTTTGAAACACCAACTTTGCAGTTCAAACTGACCTTGCAGTCCAGTGCATTATCCTGCAGTGCCACACTAATATCTAATATTTGGATATTTCCTAGCTGTTCTTGGGTGATTAGAATATGTTGTTTGAGTGCCGATGAGTCAGTTCTGACTCACAGAGACCCTGTATAGGATTTTCAAGGCTTTACGTCTTCTTGGGAGCAGAAAGCCTCATTTTTCTCCTGGATTATAAATCAACTTAAATTTTGTATTATCTGAATATATTTGCAGTGAATATATATATATATATATATATATATATATTAGGTTTTTATTGTGAACTGAGTGATAGTTTACATGGGAGAACATCGACTTTACACCATCGTTCCATTGCAATGATTACAGTCTCCTCCGTGCATCATCATTCAACAGTATTTGCTTCCATTCCCTGTTGGGTTGTTTTTTTTTTTTGGTGGTGGGGTATGTACACAGAAACACACAGGAATATGTAATAATTTAAACAACCAAAGGGCACATTCTGCAAGCTTGCCTCCTGGCTGCCAGCACCTAGTCCCTCTCTTTCCATGAGTCCAGAGTCCTCAGCTGCTCCTTCTCTCCATGTCCTCATCCCTGCCTCCATCTCTGGTGTGGCTGCGTCTCTGGATAGGGTCCCGCACCCTGTTTGTGCTCTTCTATCTTGATGGTCCTAGGATCCTCTGTTTCTGTGTGGTAAGATTAACTACTCCCCCATTTTTGTTACAAAACTTCTACTTTTTACAGTTGTGACAGTCGCAATTCATCATGATAACAATTACTTACTACTGAATCATAAGAATCTTACCCCCATTTCTTTTTACCAGACCCATCTAGACAAGATGAAAACTATTCAGTGGGGACTCTATCTTCTCTCATACACTTAAACTAAACTCCCTCTTGAAACCTTGTAAGCCAGTCAATTTGTGTCTCTATCACTCCCTCACTTTATGTAGCCAGAACATGTATTTCTTTTATAATTAGAAAAAATTAAAATGAAGAAAGCTATTTCCATATGAAAAGAAAGACTATCTGAAAGAAGAAGCAGATCAGTAGCTATGAAAGTTTTGGAAGATGAGGGAGGGTTAGAAGAATGACTTGCCCTATCAACATAGAGTCATTACAATAGCCAGCCATTCTTTAGAATTTTCTGTGCATCAAGCATTATTCTAAGCTCTTTATTATATTAACAAATTTAATCTGCATAAGAGTTTTGTGAGGAATGGACATAATATTACAATATCAACTTAACATGCAAATAAAACCCTTCACAGAGAGGCCACCAGTAACTCTGCTAAAAGCTAGTAAGTGGTAGAATTCAGATCTTAGTATGAGCATCTTATTTTCAGTTCATAAACACAGTAAACCAGAGTAAACCCAAATCCATTGCCATTTAGTCAATTTGGACTCAAATTGACCCTGTCTATGGTTTCTGAGACTGTAAATCATTATGGGAGCAGACAATTTCATCTTTCTCCCCAGAAGTGACTGGTTGGAATCAGCGACCTTTCAGTGAGCAGCCCACTACCCAATTTGCAGCAGCACCAGGTTGCAGAAAGTCGCAATAGTAAGTAAGAACAACACAGTATTCTCTAGAGAGGAAAGGAATTACTGTAATAAAAACAAACAGGCTAGAAACAGACACTAAAATGTAAAAAAAAGCATAATATGGTAAATGAAGTACCATAAATCAGTGAGACAGGATTGGTAATTTTTACATTCTATCTGGGGAAATTGCTTATTTGGGTGAAAAAAACCCAAAACAGTTTATAGTCGTCTGACATTTTAAAAATTGTGTTGTGAATAGTTTTTAGTGACAGATGAACTTGCTTATTACACAATGCTTTAAGTGTAACAAGAGAAGATATATGATTATTTGTGCATAACTATCCCATCTAGAAAAAAATAGTAATAATATAGGACTTGAAAGCTTTTGGTGGTTGCTGTTGGTGGTTCATCTAGGTAATTTTATTTCAACATCTTTTATATTTTAGATCTATGTACAACAACCAGATAGATAATAATGGGAGAGGAAGGTTAATTTTAAATTTAAAAGAAAGAAAACAAGGTGAAATCATAGACATTGCAAATAGTGGAAAAAGCACATTATGGAAACGACCTTAAGTCCGAGGTGATGGGAGAGTTGGGATGGCATTTAAGGCAATAAAGATATTTGAACAAGAAAAGCTCTTAGCTTGTTTCTGCAATGTCTTGTTGTTGTTGTTAAGTGCCATGGAGTCAGTTCTAACCCATAGCAATCTGCAAAGGGCTTCCAAGGAGTGACTGGTGAGCTTAAACTGCCGAACTTGCAGTTTAAATGGCTTTGCAGTCTGGCGCATTAACCCACAACGCCACACCAGAACTCCTGAAATGTTTTAGAGGACTTTAAAAGTATAATTTTCTGTAAACAATTTTAGAACCTGGTTTGTTAAGTGCCGTCAAGTCAGTTCCTACTCATAGCAACAGACTTGTGAGTTTGAACCATTGGCCTTGAGGTTCAAATTGACCTTGCAGTCCATTGCATTATCCTGCAGCACTACACCAGTTGGACATACAATTACACAGACATTCTGTTGCTAAACAAGTCATTCTTCTAATCCTTGTCTTTCCAAACTTTCATAGCTACTGACCTGCTTCTACTTTCAGATAGTCTTTCTTTTCAGATAGAAATAGTTTTCTTCATTTTAATTTTTTCTAATTATAAAAGAAATACATGTTAACTATAAATTTTTTTCCAGATAATACAGATGGCCTATAATCCCATTTGGCCTATAATAATGGCCTATAATCCTATTACCCAGGAATAGGAGACAGGAAGAAACTGGAAACGCTAAAAAAAAGTTTTATATATTTGTCTCTTTCATGTAGACTCTGCTTCACGGCTAAGAGAATTTATGTTTGCCCATCTTTAACTCTTAACCTGGATGGACTCCTTGGTGTTAAGCAAACCCTTTCAGAAGTAAGCCTTACATGCTTGTTCTCAGTGTACTGGATCCCTGGTCAACACATCCAAGTTTATGTTTCCAGTTTCTATATGTATCCTCAAATTACTCTAGGGTCTCAGTCCTGGCCTCCCTTGCACTAGTCTATATACCACGACTGGGTATATAGTAGTGAATGATCACTTATGTATGCCTGCTGAAAAATAATGTGACTTTTATTACATTTGTTTTTGAAAGGTGAAAAAGTATTTTGAGTTAAAACATGAGCATAATTATGTATCACTATTAAACTTGAATAGACTGCTGTTACAAAGATCATATTTTTCCTTAAGATTGCCTTTATAGAGAGGAGCATTTTCTTTCCTTAAGTATCAGTAGGAGTTCTGGCGTGGCACTGTGGGTTAATGCGCTAGACTGCACAGTCGGTTTGAACTGCAAGGTTGGTTGTTCAAGCTTACCAGTCACCCTTGGAAACCCTCAGGAGGGTTGCTATGGATCAGAACCGACTTGATGGCACTTAACAACAATGACAAAGTCTCAGTAAGGCTACTCTGGTTTCTCCATCAGTCCACGATAGGACATGCTGGATGTTGCATCTCTAAAGTATGTTGTCACCAAATTCAAGGACATTCATTGCTGTGGCATTTATGTTATTGTGTGATTTGCTCTGCTGAGCCAAGGAGTTGATGCGTATGAATTCACACTCCTCCACCCTCACCTTCCTTCATCTTCACTTTCTCTCTGTAGGGAACTTTGGCTGCCACCTAATACTGAGCCCTGAGTGCCAACTTTTCTAGCAGAAATAATGCTGCGTCTGTTTACAGGAACATCTTGTAACTTAGGCCAGTTGATTTCTCTGTGGGTCTGTACCTGCTGATAGTAAAGTTACATTTTTGGCTGTTGTTTTACAACTAGAGAAGTCAAACCAGAGTTTTAAAACTGTGATTTAAAACTGTAATATCCATAAAACCAAAGATCATTGATTCCACTCTGACTTATCCTGACCTCATTGTGTGTAAGTGTAGAATTGGGCACTATGGGGTTTTCTTCTTCTTCTTTTGTGTGTCTATTTTACAATAGTAGGCAAGGGAAACCAATAAGACAGTCAAGCACCTTGGCATTATTCCCCCTCTTCAGACTCTGCCTTGATCCCTGTATCACAGAGCCCTGTGGTTCTAAGGATGAACATGCATCACTGTTTACCTCTGTCCCATTTAGCCCATGCAAACCTGTCTCAGTGTTCTTTTATCTACCTTGTTCTTCTTGTATATTGCCCTCCCCAACTATGATGTATCTACCTCTTACCTCCATAGGGTTTTCATAGAGACCCTGCATGGTGTTTCTGTAGAGTGACTGGCAAATTTGAACTGCCGGTTTTGCAGTTCAAACCAATCTTGTGATCCAGTGCAGGACTTCTGAAAATGTACTTGTTGTTGTTGTTAAGTATTGTTGAGTTAGTTCTGAGCCATAGTGACCCTACGTAGGGTTTCCAAGGAGCAGCTGGTGAACTTGAACCGGTGACCTTGTGGTTCAAACCGACTTTTCCATCCAGCGCATTAGCCCACAGTGCTACACCAGGACTCTGAAAGTGTATTTAGAAAATATAAAATAGAATTAGAGCCTTATTGTTACCTGAATATGTAATTTTCCTTTTTCAGAGTATTGTCATAGGCAGGAAAGAAAAGGGAGAAAATGTCTGGAAGAAGGCCTGGCTTGACTGTGTTGTATTACATAAATCTTGTGTACAGTTTTTATGTGGTGACTTGAAATAGCCTTCAGAATTCCCAGCTAAGCGCTGTCATAAAATCCATTGTATATTATTTTCCCTCCCTTCAAGAACTTCATATAGAGCTAATTAGGGTTACTTCATGCTATTTTGCAGCTCAATCCAGTGCACCACTGTGAATTTTGAGTATGTAATTTATATAGCACACCCTTCACATTCATTTCACGTACACTTTCTTCATATTTACTACATAGTGATGGAATTCATGATCATTTGTTTGTCATCCAGTCAGTCTCTTGGTTTATTTAATGTTTGTTATTTTCAAGTACTGTCCTGTCAGTTTCAATTCATAGCAACCTTATGTGCAACAGAACGAAACAACGACTGAGCCTGTATCATCCTGGTAACCACACTTGAACTACTGCCAATCTCTTTCATTGAGGGTTTTCTCCTTTTTCACTGACCAAACGTTACCAAATATGATGTCTTTTTCCAGGGACTGGGACCTACTGATAATTTAATTGTTCCTTAGTTCAGGAGCAATTTCCTTAGGAGCCAACATAATGGCACCTAACAACAACAAAGGTGAAATAAACCTAGTTATTGACTAAATGACAAATTCTCACTGATTCAATCACTTTGCAGCAAACATTGGTAAAATTGATCAAATTTAACAAGTTGCCTCTTGACAATACTTAGCATAATTTCTCTACTCTTTGGAAGGTATTTATTTTTCAAAAAATTCACTTTGGGTGAAGAGAATTCTCTGGCATTTTGAGTAGGCAGTATCAACTCTAAGATAAAGAAGGAAAAAGGAGAAGTCAAAAATTTCCTTGTTGTTGTTGTTAAGTGCTGTCGAGTCAATTCCGACCCATAGCAACCCTTTTATAGGGTTTTCAAGGAGCAGCTGGTGAACTTGAACCACCAACCTTACAGTTCAAAGGACTTTGCAGTCTGGGTCACATAAATATGATAAAATATCCATGAAGTAAAACACCTGGTTCATAAGGCAAAAACTCAAGTACAGGACCCCTGAAGGAGCTGAAGTAGTATTTCATACTTCTAAGATACTTGTGGAGTCTTATGTGGCACTGTAGGATAAGCACTGGACTGTTAACAAAAAAATCCGCATTTCAAACCTACCAGTTGATCCTTGGAAATTCTCTAAAGGGTCCCTATCAGGTAGAACCAACTCAATGGCACTTAACAGTAACAAGGAGACGTGAGTAGTTAAAACAAACAGGAAAAAATTACAGAAGTCCAGAGTCAGAGAGGAACTGCTCATTACTCATTTGACTTTGCAAGCAGAATGATGATACCATTACTCTGAAGTCTGTAGCATTTAAGTTGAAAACAAACCCAAACCCATTGCAGTCTGGTTGATTCCTACTCATGGTGATCCTATGGAATAGAGTAAAACTATCCATCAGCTTTTCAAAGCTGTAATCTTTATAGAAGTAGACTGTTACAACTTTCTCCAGGTTAAGAGAACTTAACTGTCAGTTGTGAAAATCCTGTGGTCATGCTGTCATATCATGTAATCTAATAGGTAACTCCATCTTTCCATTTTTCTTATATTATTCTAACCCTTTATACCTCTAGAACTAGTTAATGCATTCAAATTTTTTTGAATACGGGATTCATTGAGAAAGAAGACAATTTATCCCACTTGGTCTTTTGGATGACCTACCCTACCTTATATAACTTGATCAGGAACACTGCATAGGAAAAGATGCATGCTTCTTTGACTTAATTAATACAATATTTAGTTTCTCAAAATACAGAAAGAATCTAAATACAGATGCAAAAGTTTTATAAATATGAATTTCCTCAGCTTCCCATGGATGGTAGTCATTTGTAATGCACAGTAACTTGCCACATGCACTGAGAATGGTGAAGAAGGGGAAACAGAATGGGGAAGTAGGCTGGAAGGTTTGAATTTAGTGGTCTTTATGTAAGTGAATGTGGCATTTGTAGAAGTTAGCACATTGTTATCAAAGGCGTCATATACACTCCCCTTGCAATCACATGTATGAATGCTGGTTCCTTTTTTACCCCCTTTGATTTAAAGATGAGAGGAAGAATGTCTTATCTCCCCAATCAATGCTCTGATCCTGTCACTTGGGACTCTGTCTACAGTATGTCATGCTCAACACCTCCGGTTTCATAGATATTCTTAGTAATATTTGCGTCAGGCACTAATATTTATTGAGGCCTTATTATTGTGTTAGGTTATTTTCTTGATAATCCTATGAGTTTCTGTGTCATTTGTATACAGAATGGGACACTGAGGCATTGAGACATAAAATGCAGGTATTCCCAACAGTTTATTTAAAGTATAAGCCTCATAAGGGATCTGCAACATTTGCTTAGCTCTCTTCCTTTTAACTTCTTTTTGTTTTTCACTATTATTAAAATGTAAGCTGATTTTAGAGTTACAAAAGTAAATATCTGCATACATAAGGATTAAAACACAGAGAGATACATGCAAACAAAAAGATGTCCCCTTGCCATGCTCGAGGACTGCTCCACAGAGATGGGTTGTTGTTAGTTTCTATTGAATTGATTCCATTTCATGGTGAGCCCACATGTACAGACTGGAGCTACTCCATTGGGTTTTCAAGGCTGTGACCATTAGGATTCAGATTGTCAGGTTTGTCTTCTGAGGCACTCTGGGTGTGTCAAACCAACTTTTCAACCAGTAGTTGAAATATTAATTAAAAAATAATGTATTTGGAAATGTTCTATTCATAAACCAGAACACACACGAATCTTGATTTTTGTTCTCCTAAGGAGTACTGTGCATTAATGCGTCAGACTGCAAAGTTGTTTGAACTGCAAGGCTGGTGGTTCAAACTCACCAGCTGCTCCTTGGAAACCCTAGGCAGGGTCACTATGGGTCGGAACCAACTAGACGGCACTTAACAACAACAACAACAACAACAAGGTATTTGTGGAGTCCTGGTGTGGCACTGTAGGATAAGCAATAAACTGCTAACCACAAGGTCAGTAGTGCAAACCCACCAGCTTCTCCTTGTTAACCCTAATACAGGGTTGCTATGAGTCAGAACTGACTTGACGGCACTTAACAACAAACATGGGAAATCAGCTAATATGACTTTACTCAAGTTTATGTACCAATCACTAATGCCAAAGATGATTACTTAAAAATGTTTACAAACTTCTGCAGTCTGAAATTGATCAAACATGAGGTCAAAAATCTGTATGTACTGGTGATTATAATGAAAAAGCAGAAAACAAAAAGGGTTAATAGTTGGAAAATGTGGCCTTAGTTACAAAAATGATGCCAGAGATCACATAATAGAATTTTGTAAGACCAATGACATTTTCAGTGTAGATACCTTTTTTTTTTCCAACAACATAAATGACAACTATACACATGGACCTCACTAAATAACATATGTTATTGTTGTTAAGTGCTGTTGAGTCAGTTCCGACCCATAGCGGCCCTGTATAGAGTTTCCGAGGAGTGACTGGTGAGCTTGAACCGCCGACCTTGCAGTTCAAATGGCTTTGCAGTCTGGCGCATCAACCTACAGTGCCACACCAGGATTCCAATACTGTAGCCAAATTGAGTTTATCTGTCTGAGATTGGAGATTGCAGAATGAACTGGAGAAGTTCAATATTATTAATCACAACAAGGCCAAGGGTTGACTGTGGAACATACTACCAATTGTCCATAGGCAAGTTCAAGTTGAAGCTGAAGAAAACTAAAACAAATACACAAAAAGCAAAACACAACCTTTAATCTATTCTATCTGAATTTAAAGACCATCTCACTAACAGATTTGATGCACTGAACACTAATGACCAAAGACCAGATGAGTTGTGGGATGACATCAAGGACATTATACATGAAGAAAGCAAAGGTTATTAGAACACAGGAAAGAGAAAAGACAAAAATGGGGGAAGAGAGATGTCAAGCCACATGAAGATTGCACAGAAGCAGTTCAGAAGAGAGCAGCACCTTTCTCTAGAGCACATAAAGAGAAGAAGCCTTTCCCTAGAGCTGACACCCTGAGTTTGGACTTCTAGCCTCCTATACAACAAGAAAATAAACGTTCGTGAAATCCACCCATTTGTGGTATTCTGGTATAGCAGCACTAGATAACTCAGTCACATTTGGTACAGAAGAGTGGGGTACTGAGTGCTCTGAGTGATACCTAAAATGCAGCAGTGGTTTTGTAATTGTACAGTGGGTAGAGATTGGGAGAGTTTTAAGGTGTCTAAAAAAAAAAAAAAATAGTGTCCTACTATGGCACTGTTGGCTATTACGCTAGACTGCAAGGTCGGTTTGAACCACAAGGTCGGTGGTTCAAGTTCATCAGCCCTCCTTGGAAACCCTATACAAGCCTGCTATGAGTCAAACTGACTCCACAGCATATAACCACCACCACTATCATGAGTCAGAACTGACTCAATGGCACTTAACAGGAACAACAATAGTAAAATTGGAGTCCTTGATGGCACTGTAGAATAATGTGCTGGACCACAAGGTCAGTTTGAACCACAAAGTCAGTGGTTCAGACTCACAACTCACTCCTCAGAAACCCTACACAGGGTCACTATGATTCTGAACCAACTGGACGACATTCAACAACAACAACAACAGTAGTAGTAAAATTGGAGTTTTCCTGTGGTGCTGTGGGTTAGACTTTGAATTGCTAACCTTAAGGTCGGCAGTTCAAACCCACCAGCTACTCCTTGGAAACCCTGTAAGTTAGAACTGACTCGACTGCACTTAACAACATTGATAGTAAAAACCTAGATTGCTTTGAAGAGACTGCTGGTAGAATTATGGATGTTGAAGACATTTTGAGTGAGGATTGAAAAGGAAGTGAGGATTGCTATATAGGAAGTCTCTATTGATTTAGAGAATATGTCCGGCACCAGCAACAGAATGTAGGCGTTAAGTATGCTTCTGGTGAGGCTTTGAAAGAAAATAATGAGCGAGTGATTGGACAATGGAGGGAGGGTGATGTTTTTAAGTTGTGGGAAAACATTTTTGTGATGTTTTTAAGTATTTGTGATGAATTTAAGTATTTAGCTGAGAGGATTTCTAGGTAAGATCTTCAAGGGACTGTGTGGTTTCTCCTTGATGTTTATAGTAAAATGAGAGAGGAAAGAGATGTATTTAAAAATGAACTGTGTAAATTGCAAACACTTCAGGTTTCCTGCCAACATTTTTATGGTATCATCACCCACCCTTCTCCCCAGGTTAGTGCTGAGACCTCAAGTTTCTTTCTTTACTCCTTCTACCTTAGAGTCACTAAATCTTATTGCTTATTCCTCTGTAATGTTTCTCGTTTCTAACCTCTTCTTTTCTCCTCCACTGACACTGCTCTAATTCAAGCTTTTATTGCTTCATTCTATGATTATAGTATTTGTTGAACTGATCATCACCATTCCCTAGTGAGATAATCTCTCGAGAAGAGAAGATTTCTTCAGATTATTTTATAATCCATTGACAAGTTAATTTTCCTAAAATTCCCATTTGGCCAACATAAGCTTCTGCTCAAAATTGTGGTAATTCCCCTTGACTGTTAAAGCAAGCCCAAAATGATTAGTATAGTAGATGTGGACTTCTCCCATCTAGCTCCAATTTGGTGGTTAGCAGTTTCCTTTTACTAAGCAGCCCCAATTCCTGGCACACTGGCCTCATTACTGGTCCCTGATTAGTTCTCTGCCATTTCCCCTCTTGATGACTCCCATTATACTCTCATTCGCATGTGAAATGCTGATTCTTCCTCATCTACCATCTGCAATTGTGGAAATTCTGCTGCTTCTCAAAACTTGTCTTACTCTTTCCCAGGCAACGCTTACCTTCATCCCAAGAAGAAAGTAATTTCTCTTTCTGTCCTCTTAAAGTATAACTTCTGCCTTGTACTCTATGTAGGTTGGCACATTGATCTCTTTCACTAGACTGTAGGCTTATGCCAGAGTCTCTGTTTGATACAAAGGAATAATCTCTTGGCTGCTAACTGAAAGGCTGGTGACTCTGGACTACCTAGGATACTTCAGAAGAAAGGCCTGGTGATTTATATCTGAAAGGTCACAGCCACTGAAAACCTTGTAGGACGGAACACAGCTATATTCTGACACACATGGGGTCTCCATAAATTGGAATTGATGGCAATTTATTTATTTTGCTTTAATTAGGCTAATAAAGTGGAGATTAGACCCCACTAACGCTGTGGGTTAATGTGCCAGACTGCAAAGCTGTTTGAACTGCAAGGATTGGCAGTTCAAGCTCACCAGCTGCTCCTCGGAAACCCTATACAGGATCGCTATGGGTCAGAACTGACTCGATGGCACTTAACAACAACAACAACCTTGCATAGAGCCTGCCAGGTAATAGGTCTTTGCTAATTGTTATTGTGTTGAATTGAATTTCCCCAGATTCTCTCAGGGAAGAAATTAAATTCAGTCTAGATCATCAACATGTTGTTCTGTATACAGAGTGGGTAAAGTAAGTGTGGTCAAGATGTATGATTGGTTTGGCTTCAGATTACAGTGTTTTTTTTCTAAGAAAAATGTCAAAACATGGTTTATTAAAGGATGATTGGTGGTGATGGTATGCTGTCGAGTAGGTTCTGACTAATAGCAACCCTGTCCTATAAATGGGGCATAAAGTCTCACCTTTCTCCTGTGAAGCAGCTGGTGGATTCAAACTGATGACCTTGCAGGCTGCTAACCATAACCCACTATGCCACCAGAGGGCCTTAATAAAGGATGTTTAAAAGATACAATTATGTCACAGGACAATATTTTCTCAAAATATGTATTCACAGTGGCTGCTCTTACGTGTTAGTCTACCAACTCCAACAACTCTTCTAGACACAAACCTCAAATAAATACTAACTAACTAGTGGTTACCCTTATGTGAGAAGTCTTGAGATATTTTTGATACATACATTTTAAGCTGTTATTACTTATATCTCTTTTTAGAGATGAGTTTTATATTCTGGTATGCTCATGAGAATGAAGGCCACCAATATTTATTTCTGTTTTCACTTACACTAATAAATTCTGGTGTGGCACTACAGGATAATCAATGGGCTGCTAACTGCAAGATTGGTGGTTCAAACCCACCAGCTGCTCCTTGGAAGCTCTATATAAGGTTGTTATTTGTCAGAACTGAGTTGATGGCACTTAACAACAACAACAACAATGTATAAGCTAGTGCTGTATCCTTTCACCATGTTTATTCAATCTGTATGCTGAGCAGATTGTCCAAGAAGCTGGATTATATGAAGAAGAACATAGCATCAAGATTGGTTGAAGATTCATGAACAATTTAGATATGCAGATGGCACAACCTTGATTGTGGGAAGTAAAGAGGACTTGACATATTTACTGATGAGGATCAAAGACTGCAATCGTCAGTATAGATTGAACCTCAATGTAAAGAAAACAAAAATTCTCTGGACCAATAAATAATCCAGAAAATATTGAAGTTGTCAAAGGCTGCATTTTGCTTGAATCCACAATTAATGATCATGGAGGCAGCAGTCAAGAAATCAAAGGATGGATTGACTAAACTATTAGGCAAATTTGCTGCAAAATACCTCTTTAGAGTGTTAAAAACTAAAGAGGTCACTTTGAGGACTAAGGTGCACCTGTCCCAAATCGTGCTATTTTCATTCATGTCATATGCATGTGAAAGTTGTACATTGAATAAGGGAGATCATAGAAGAATGATTGAATTATCATGTTGGCAAACAATACTGAAAGTACCATGATCTGCCTGAAACACAAACAAATCTGTCTTGGAAGTGGTATAGCCAGAATGCTCTTTAGAAAGAGAGGATGGCTAGACTTCATCTCTCATTCTTTGGACATGTTATCAGGAGAGACCCATTCCTGGAGAAGAATATCATGTTTGGTAACATAGAGGGTCAGCAAAAAAGAGGAAGCCCCTTAACAAGATGGATTGACACAGTGGCAGCAACAATGGGTACCAACACAACAATTGTGAAGCTGGTGCAGGATGGTGTTTCAGACTATCATCCTAGGGTCCCTGTAAGTTGGAATGGACTCAACAGTAGCTAACAACAACATGGTTTGAAAAATTAACATTAAAGTTAAGAAACTTAAATATTTATATATATTCCCATTATTATTGTAGATGTTAAGAATATGCACAACAAAATGCACACCAATTCAACTGTACAATTAGTGATTGGTTACATTCTTCAAGTGGTATAATCATTCTACTTTCCTTTTCTGAGTTGCTTCTCCCCCACAAAACTGATGTTTTTCAAGAAAATCTCTTGCTTGTGATTTGTTGTTCGAAGTTTTTATTCTCTTATATTAAGAAGTTTAATGTTCAGAAAAGAATTTTTTTTTTTTTTGCACTTTGCAACAATATTTTAGTTATCCGGTTTTCAGTTTTGAATAGTCTGTGATTTTTCCATCAGCACCTTTATTTTTTCTTTTGGTAATGCTATTCATAATGAGCTTGCTTTTCAGTTCCCATCACACAGTTAGCTGTTTCATCTGGGCACTGATCTTCCTTTGATGCCAGCGGGAGCTTTTTTCACAGATGAAATAAGTGGCAGGAAGGGGCAGCAGGACGTTTCCCACCTTCCTCTTGCTGACTCTGTCATCACTGTGTAACAATATTTTCCACTTCTCTGTAGATAAGAATCTTTTTGTAAAATTTCTATATTTAACAGTGAGACTCAATGCTAAATGTTGTGAAGCAACTTCAGTTATTCTCACCACATCCACCCTGATTAAAAGTGAGTCAAAGACAATTTGGGTACTATGGCAGGAACTGTGACCCACAAATTTATGAAGCTCCATGGTGTCTCCTAGTTCTTGTAGATGCATACAGTAGCTTTTCTTTTGCAATGTCTCAGAGGAAAACTAAAGCAATTTCCTTCTCGCCTTTTTTTGTTGTTGTTGTCAGGCCTACTTCTACTTATGGCAACCCTATGTAGAGCAGAGCAAAATGTTGCCCAGTCCTGAGACATTTTCATGCTCATTGGTATGCTCTTGTCTAATGGTGAAGTGATTGTGTATTCTGACTGCCTTCCAACATAGTTGGCTAGTCTTCCAGCATGATGTTAGACCATTTTCTGCTGTGATCCATAGAGTTTTCATTGACTACTTTTCAGATGCATATCCCTTGGCTTCTTTTTCTTAGTTTACCTTAGTCTGGAAGGTCCACTGAAACCTGTCCACCATGTCTGACCTTGCTAATGTTTGAAATACCAGTGGCATAGCTTCCAGCATCATAGCAGCATGCAAGCCACCACAGTAACACAAACTGACAGATGGAACATATTTTATTTTTGCTGTAACCTTGATCCTTCACTTGCCTTGTTAAGGTTGTTGTTATTAAGTGCCACCCACTCAGTTCCGATTCATAGCGACCCTATATAGGGTTTCCAAAGAGTGGCTGGTAAGCTTGAACCGCTGACCTTGCTATTCAAACCCACTTTGCAATCCAGAACATTAATGAATAGCACCACATCAGGACTCCTTGTTAGGGTTAGAAGGGTGCTTAATGCTAGTGTTCAGCTTTCATGTGCAGGCACTGAATTTCAGCCAAGTCCCTATACCAGATGTCTTGCCTAATCTTGAAAAGCTTCAGAAAAATGCATACCACAAACAACCTATGCTAAAGTTGAATGGTCTTCCCTGCTAGGAAAGTGCAAATTAAAGCAGTCATATATTTTGTAAGTGCCTTGGAGTCAGTTCCGACTCATAGCACCTCTATATAGGGTTTCTCAGGAGTAGCTAGTTGGTTTGCACTACCAACCTTGTGGTTAGCATTCCAGTCCTTATCCTACAGCACCATATCAAGAGTCCAAAGTAGTCATGTAAAGAGATATAGTTATATCGCTTTGGACATTTGAGGAGAGCCAGGGCAGTCGTTTCCTTTAAATAATCAAAAACCCTATGGAACACAGTTCTACTCTGAAACACATGGGATCAGCATGGGTTGGAATTGATTGGACCACACCTGGTTTCCCAAAAACCAAAGACATGTTAATTCATTGTATGCATTTAGTACAATGGATTTGTAGTGCTTTTATATGCTTATTTCATTTTGTAATAAATGTTCAGTTGCAATGACTTAGTCTATATTCTATCATTGTCCCAAACTCAAATGTCTTAGTTTCCTGATGCTGCTACAACAAAAATACCTTAAGTAGGTGCTTTACAAAACAGATAAATATTTTCTTACAGCTTCGGAGGCTAGATGTTAAATTCAGGGCACGAGCTCTTGGGCAAGGCTTGCTCTGTCCATTCTAGGAGAAAATTTGGTTTTGGTTTCTCTAAGGTTCTTCTTAGCGTTTCTTAGAGTTCTCCATATGGTATCTATTGTTCTTTCTTATCTCGGTACCTGATCTGCCCTTTTTATATCGCAAAAGTGCTCAATTTAAGACAGCCTACACTGATATGACATCATTAATGCAACAGAGAAAATAATTTTCCAAATGGGATTATATCTGCAGGTATAGAGGAACTTATGATGCAGATTTTTTGAAAACGTAATTGAATCCATTACACCAAATAACCAGTAGCAAGACAGTGTCTTAGATTCAGTTCATTTTAAAACCACACAAAAACTAGGCAAAAGGAAAATCAGTTTTCATTTCATGTTTTTCCTTTCAGATCTTTTTCAGGTACCTGAGGAATTAAATTTATTTATATGCATATTTTATTTTTCCTTTCCTAACATTTTAATATTGAAATGATGATGATTATGATTACTTTTTCAGAGTAGATTTCTAGCAATTTGGTAAAATGTTGTAAAGATTGTAAAAAAAAAAAAAATGATACTGACTAGGCTGTTGAAATGCATTCTTCCATATTCATTTTTGAATTGATGAACAGATGACAGACAGTAGGCAGTGGGATTGAGTGCTAAATGATTCCCTTGTCAGGCTTCACAAATGTTAGCAATGTGATCTGCAGCAAGGGAAAAGGAGTAGGGAAAGAGCACAAGAAAAAATTGTATGAGAATTTGGTCAGAAAATAGTAGCAAAGAATTATTTTTACTATAATAGAAAAATAGTAAAGCTAGAAAGCTGTGACTTTTGATACCATTATGAAAAAATGAAATGATTGTTTTATATTTTATTTAAAAAGTATCTGCTATTTGATACCATGTTGAAATCTTAAAGATTAGTTAAATGAGCACACAAATGATTGAAAGTTTGCAATGCTGGGTTTATGAAGAAAGGTGAGAAGAAAGCAAAGTGGGTGTTCCAAATGATCTTTCAGTAGAAAGTGGTGTGTTTTAATGGGGAGAATATTGACCTGGTAAGTAGAAGGAGCTCTGGTAGCGTAGAGGTTACGAATCGGGCTGCTAATCTCAGGGTCAGCAGTTCAAAACTACCAGCTGTTCCATGGGAGAAAGATGAGGCTTTCTGCTCCTGTGAAGATTTACAGCCTCAGAAACCCTGTACAGGGTCGCTCTGAGTCGGAACCGATTCCACGGCACATAACAACAACAACAAGTAGAAGGCCTATATCTGATTCCAGCACTGTTTCCAGTAATCTTTGTGCCTCCAGGCAAATCTCTTAATGTCTTTGTGTCAGATTGTCCATATCAATAAAATGAGAGCATCATATTGGATCACTTTTAAGGTTCCTCCAGTTCAAACTTTATCATGATTTTCCATCTACCAGGAGAGGAGTCCTGGTATGATGCTGTAGGATCATACAGACCACAAGGGCAATTTGAACCACAAGATTGGCAGTTCAAACCCACCAACCACTCCTTGGAAACCCAATACAGGGCCGCTAAATGTAGCAACCCACTTGATAAAACTTAACAACAACAATAACAGGAGTACAATATGGAAAGGAAATGTACTGTATATGAAGTTAATCTCATTAAGAAAACAATAAAGAACTTTAAAAGGGATGAAACATTCATTGACTTTGGGGAGTTTTATTCAGTCTATGGATTCTTGGTGTGGTGCTGTAGGGTCAGCACTGGACTGCCAACCACAAGGTCAGCAGTACTAACCCACCAGCTTCTTCTCGGAAACGCTATACAGGGTCGCTATGGGTTGGACAACAACAATTCAGTCTGTAAAATCCTGCTGTGGCATAGGATAAACACTGGTCTGCTAACCACAAGGTCTGTGGTTTAAACCTATCAGCTGCTCCTTGGAAACACTATACAAGCATGCTTTGAGTTAGAACAAACTCAATGGCAATTAGTAACAATATTCAATCTATAAAGCTGGTATTTTGATTAAATGCCTATTTTACTTACCTTCTTGTTGAAGAGCCCATTGTGTCTTGCTTGTTTTTTAGCAATATTGAAGCATCAACCCTAAAAACAAAACAAAAAACAAGCCAACTGAAAACAGAAAAGTAAATACAAATGCAATTTCTTATGGGGAGCTCAGTGGTTTCCTCTTGGTCTGGACTTTTTTTCAAACCTGATTTACATGAAAATTTGTTGTGTTTCATTACAAACCTTGTTAGGAGTTTTGCAAACAAGTCATCAAACAAAACAAAAACAAGCACATAAAGATGAAATAAATAAAGAGAAAGGAGAAAAAGATAAAGAATCATAAAACTAAATGAAACTATCACCCTGCAAATATTTAAAGCAAAATAACATAGGATTGTATTTCCCTCAGCACCAACTCCTTCAGGAGCACATGAAAACAGTATACAATTCAATACTATTAATTGGAGTGGCAATGTTGGTTAATGTGCTGAACTGCAATGTTGGTTTGAACTGAAAGGTAGACGGTTCAAGCTTACTAGCCACTCCTTGGAGACCCTATACAGGGTCTCTATGAGTCAGAAC
>NW_006408699.1:6047008-6055166 GCF_000296735.1 Chrysochloris asiatica
GGATATTCCAAAAGCATTATTTATTCATTTATTTTGGTAGACCAAAAAAAGAAGGGAATCAACAGATTGGAGGGGAAAAAAAAAAAAAAAAAAAAGACCCTATCTTTTAACCACTGGCACAGGGAGTAAAACCTTGAATCTACTTTCCAAAATGAAGAGGGAAGAAATCAGTTCCTATTTGGTTATGCATTCATATGCTCTATATGCAGAATATTTGCCAGGTGTTTTGAGTGAGGCAAAATATATGACATCACCTTACTTTGCCCTTAAGATGGTTATTATTTAGGAAGATGAAATACAACAGCATGAGGAAGACTAGAGAATATTAATAGTGTGTTTACCCGTGAGAGTATTGTCCTACACAATGATTATGGAGTTGAATATAACATGATATATATAAGCAACAAATCGATACAATCTGGCTTTTCCTTCATCCAGTTTTTTAGCTTGAGGCTAAAAGCCAGTGATGTATTTTCCTGTCTTTGTTCCTCACTCCACATTTACTTTGGTAAACAGTTGTTATGTTTTCCTTTTGTTGCTTATCCAAGATTAGAGTACTTCTTTGAGGTTCTATTAAGAATTTTAATCAGTCCTGGGCAGTAAATGTTGACTTTCTCGAGCTGCATCTCTTACATACATATGCTGCATTCTTCTCCAGTGTTTTAGAGAAAGATGGTACTGAAACTCTCCATGTTGCAGAGCTTTTTGTCTGAAATTATACTACCAGCAGGAAAGATATTACATGCTTCTATCTCTCTTCCTGGTAAAGTGGGTATAATAACATCTTTTTCTGACACTGCTAATATAAAAAGCAGGTATACGAAGGGACTTCTAAAAGGTCATGGAAAAATACAATAATCTTTTAACTCCATTTTTTCCATGAATTTTTTTGAAGCACCTTTGTATTAGTTGATTGCATGTATTCTAGTTTTTCCCTTTCCTAAAACAGGAATATTAGCTGTTTTACCATTTCCACCGTATGCTTGTTTTATTTGATCTAAGCAAACGGCATTGGTCAGGAGCAATGGACTTCTAGGGTGGTGCTGTGGATCAGCATTGAACTGCAAACCATAAGGTAAACTGTTCAAACCCATTAACCACTCCTCGGAAACCCTATACAGGTTTCCCATGAGTCGAAACCTGCTCAATGGCACTTAACAACAACTTTATTTTATTTCCTAAAAGCATCCAACATTCTTCTACTAAACTTATGAGTGTCCCTTTGAATCAGCATGTGAAATGGCTTGAAATAATCTCCATTTCAGTCATTTTTATCTGCTTTGAGCTCCTTAATGTCACTTTAGAATCCTCCAAAGGGAGTCCTGGTGTGGCGCTGTAGGTTAATGCGTTGGACTGCAAAGTAGATTTGAACCGCAAGGTTGGCAGCTTGAATTCACCAGCCGCTCCTCAGAAGCCATATACAGGGTCGCTATGTGTTGGAACTGACTCAACAGCACACAACAACATGTTACATTCAATCAACTAAATTATCTGATCTAAAAATCTTAACTATTTGACATATTTTTAATCTAATTTTTGCTAAACCAAGACATAATTTACATCTTTGAGGGGTGTGGTGCTATGGGGTAAATTATTGGACCACAAAGTCAGTTTGAACAAAAAAGTTGGTAGTTCAAACTCACAGTTCACTACTTAGAAATCCTACACATGGTCACTATGCAATGAAAGCACTCAACAACAACAAAATCAGCATATGTAAGTGGAGTCCTGGTATGGCGTTATAAGATAAGCACTGGACTGAGAACCACAAAGTTGGCAGTTCAAATCCATGAGCTGCTCCTTGGGAATCCTATACAGGGTTGCTGTATGTTGGAACTGACTCAATGGCATGTAACAACAACAATAGGTGTAAGGAGTCCTGGTGTGTTGTGGTGTTGTAGGATAAGCAGTGAACTGTTAACCAAAAGGTCGGTAGTTCAAACCCATTAGGGGCTCCTTGGAAACCCTATACAAGGTGGCTGTGAGCTAGAACCTACTTGACGGCACTTAACAACAACAGTAAATGTAAAAAGGAGCCCTAGTGGCACTCTTGAATAAGTATTGGACTGCTAACCACAAGGTCGGCAGTTTAAACCCACAAGCTGCTCCTCAGGAGAAAGATGAGGCTTTCTGCTCCCATAAAGATTCACAGTTTTGGAAACATTGCTTTGAGTTGGAATGCACTTGATAGCAGTGAGATAATATATGCAAAAGAGGTTCCTGTCCTAATAGAAGAATGGTCATGCTAATTTAAGAGCCTTTGGTATATAGAGAAGTATCAAGGGTTGTGTGACCGGTGCAGAAAAATATGAGTTCAGTAGCAATAGTGCGACATATCAACTCCTGTCATCAGGAAGTACTTCACAGAGGACATGGTGCTTAAGCACATCTCTTACCCGTGGATGGAATTTCAATGAACAGAAATGGTGGAGGTATTTGAAGAGATGTAATCATTTAAACAGAGATACAGAGGTAAGACAGTACTATAAAATGTGTGGTCAGGAGAAAGATGATTACATCTTGGAGCAGTTAGTTTACTTAGATTAAAATGTAAGGAAATTTAGGTATGAATTAGATAGTGGAAGATTTTGAATGCAAGGCTAAAAGGTTTCAGTTCTATTGACATGGGGATGTTTCAAGATTTATCTTTACAATGAGGTTGAGGAGACTTGTAGGTAGGGAGGTCAGTTGGAGGCTAACATGCTGTAAATGTTGAAGACTGAATACAGGAGTCTGAGCCACGATGGTGTAGGTGGTTCTTGATAAAAGGACACTGATGTCAGACATTCCAGAGCAGACTGAAGAAACAAATGAAATTTGAGGTCCAATCCAGTAGAAAAAGCATTTGAGACAACTGAGATTGGAGGTTGTTCTCTGACCTACAGTAGTTGCCAGGAGAATCTCACCCTTTTCCTATTTTAATGTGTGTATATCTTAGGGTGGAGCCCTGATGTGGCACTGTTGGATAAACACTGGACCCCAAGGTTGAGTTTAATAGCAATGTCAGCAGTTCAGACTGACCAGCCACTCCTTGGACACCCTACACAGGGTCGTAATGAGTCGGAGCGGACTCAACAGTACTTAAGAACAACAACAACATATCTTGGGGTACGGAGGGGGCTGTATTGAGAAACAGCAGTCCAAAGTGCCCTTCTCCAGTTCTAATGCACATGTTCTCCACACTTTACAGATACATTTATGGTTACATTTAACATGGAACATTTTTCTGAAAAGCAGTTAGTAAATCAGCAGTGTATGTTGCAAATGATGGAATTTTATTATCAAAAAAATAAAGTTATAAAATGCATATTATTGCCATATTAGGTTTTCCTTTCAAACGACACAAGTATTTCAAAAGTATTCATTGCAATTAAGTCGAACAACCCAGTAAACATAAATTACATTTAAATATTAAAGATGCAGGCAGTAGATATTATTCATCAAGCACCTACATTGCCCAAAGTAAAGAATGACTGGGAAAATAAATCAACTGCCAAAGCTTTGAGCACATTATGCATGTACTCATCAAATGCTTTCTGAGCAGCTCTTAGAAGAAAGTCACTCTGCTCAGTGCTAGAGGGATATAAAGATGAATGAGTTACAAACTCTGCCCTGAGGGTGGCAGTAGAGGAGGCAGAGCTTACAATTTATTAGGAAAGAAAAGACAGGTATACATAATTTTAACCACACAAAGAGCAATTAATCATTAAAGAGATCCCCCAAATATTCTTTGGGTGCTCTAAGGAAGAAATGTTCATGTCTGCTTGGGGAGATTAAGGAAGGCTTCATGAAAGATGTGGCATTTTAAATGGACTTTTAGAATGGGTTGGATTTCTATAGGTGGGTGTGGAGTACGCAAATGCATATGAACAAAGATAGGAAGCTGGCAACAATCAATTATGTGGGTAAGTAAAAAAATATTGCTACTAGGGTTCCAGTTCATGTATGCATGGACTTACTCCAAACAAACCGTGCTTAGAAATGTGGATGGTTGGAAATAAGTTACCTCAGTAATACATCTTTCTTAGTCTTGATAGGGTGCCTTCAAAAAAAAAAAAGGTTCAATCAATGCAGAGGCTTCTGAGAGAATCTGCCAGTTAAATTCAGTCAGCTGAAACATTTATGGCAACTGTTTTATTTTGGAATTCCAAAGGGAGGAAAAGACCAGGAAAATTGCACCAAGAAAAGTTTTTGTTTTGTTTCATTTTCTCCCAGCATAACAGTGCACACCAGCAGGGTCTGTCCTAGGAGAATTTCACTGGGAAACTTTACACCATCCCACCTACAAACCAGACCTTGCCCCTTCTGACTTGTTTTTATTTCCAAAACTCAAAGAACAATGAAAAGCTATACAATGTGAGGATGCCAAAAACTGCCGTTTTGACATGGACAAAATTGAAGAAAGCAGAACTCTTTGGATAAGGTTAGACAGATAGAAACACTGCCCTCAGAAGTGTATAGTAGACAGAAGCTATGTTGAGAAACAGTGGATTTTTATTTTGATACTTATGTTTAATAAAGGTTGCTATGAGTTGGAAATGACTTGGCAGCACTTATGGATAACAATAACAAAAATGATTTTGTTGCAACACTTTTGGACTTACTCTCATATACTCATGGAACATGGTCGTCTAGGGTAGTTGAAATGCAAACTATATGAGAAACAATAATGATTGTAGGAAGCATTTATTGAGCAACTACTATATGCTTGAGAACTACTATAAGTGTTTTACTTGGTGATAGGTGATATAGTCAGTCCCATTTTATAACTGAAGACACTGAAGCTCTATCAGACAGGTAATTTGCCTATGAATTACAGAGCTCAAGTTGAATTAGCTTGCCTTATTCCTTTGATAAGCAGAACATGCATAAATGTGTGCACACAGTGGGTATGGGTAGGAAACTATGCTGGATGTAGATTAAGGATGGCATTGCAGACAACGTGAAGGAGTCTGAAGTTTATCCTATGGCTGAGGAGATACCGAATCTATGGATTTGGATGACTATGTCACCACTTACTGTTGCTTGGTGTTGTTGAATCACTTACTACTCATAGTGACCTTATGCCCAACAAAACTAAACACTGCTGATCCTGTGCCATTCTCACAATTGCTGCTACACTGGAGCCCATTGCTGCTGCCCATGTGCAAACCCATCTCCTTGGGGGTCTTCCTTTTTTTGACCTTGGGGGTCAATGGACCCTCCATTTAACCAAGCATGATGTTTTTCTCCAGGACTGATAGCATGTTTGAAGTTTGAGAGACTGCCTCCCCATCTAGCTTCTAAGGAACATCTGGCTGTACTTGTTTCAACACAGATTTGTTTGTTCTTCTGGAAGTCGATGGTACTTTCTTTTATTTTTCTTCAACACCTCAACTAGTTCTTCTATGGTCTTCATTATTCATTGTCTAACTTTCACATTCATAGGAGACTACTAAAAATGCTATGGCGTGGGTCAGGCACATTTTTGTTCTTAAACACTCTAAAGAGGTCTTTTGCAGTCGATTTGCCTAATGCAATATATCATTTGACTTCTTAACTGCTGCTTCCATGAGTGTGGATTGTGTATCCAAGAAAAATGTAGTCTTTGACGACTTCAACTTTTCTATATTTATCATGATGTTATTTACTGTTTTAATGATGAAGATTTTTGTTTTCTTTCCATTAAGGTGCAACCCATACTGAAAGCTGTGGTCTTTAATCTTCTTCAGCAACTATTTTAAGTTCTCTTCACTCTCAGCAAGCAAGGGTGTATCATTTGCATACTGCTTGCTTTTAATGAGTTTTCCTTTAATCCTGATGCCATATTGTTTTTCTTATAATCTAGCTTCTTGGATTATTTACTTAGCATACAGACTAAATATGGTAAAAGAATACAACCCTGAAACCCACCTCTCCTGATTTTAAACCATTCATTAGCACCTTGTTCTGTTTGGATGTCTGCCTCTTGCTCTATGTACAGATTCCTCATGAGCGCAATTAAACTTCTGGAATATGCACTCTTCACAATGCTATCCACAGCCTGTCATGATCCATACAGTTGAAAGTAAACATCTCTCTGGTATTCTCTGATTTCAGCCAATATCCTTATGATGCCATCCATGATATACCTTATTCTAAATCCTCATCTGAATGCAGATTAAATTTCTGGCTGCTTCCTGTCAGTGCACTGTTGTAGCCATTTAAAAATGATCTTCAGCAAACTTTTACTTGCGTGTGATATTAATGATACTGTTAAATGACTTTTGCTTCCTATGGGTCACCCTTCTTTGGAATGGGCACAAATATGGACCTATTCCAATCATTGGCCAGGTTAACTGTCTTCTAAATGTCATAGTCAGCAACACAATGTTCATTTGACCTAATAAAGCATATTAGAACTGATCTAATACATACTCAGGAAAGGAGAACAATGAATAGCAGTGCCTTCTTTACTTCTACACATTAATTATAAATGCCCAAAGATGTAATAAGAAGCAAAAGTTAGAAGTTACTTTGAAATTAAGTTAAAATACATGAAAAATATGATTTCTTTCTTCCTTTTTAAAAATAAAAAATCATGAACAAATGAATTTATTGAACACCTTGTTATGTGCTAGGGTACTAATGTAGGGAAGAACTATGGTCTTTTGCCCTGAACATCTTACATAAAAACATCAGAGTTTGGAGACAGAAAAGCGAGTGACAGGATATCAGCACCATAGTAATAGTTGGCATTTAACTTGATGAGAAACTTTGTCTAATTATTATTTTTTAAAAAACTTTTTACTGTAAATTGAGTGAATTTAGTTATGGCTAAGAAGTTTGTATAACATTGGCCCTCTGTATGTTCTACTATATACCTGGATATATATGTAGCACAAATACATATGTAGAAATACCCTCTGTCAAATATATATATGTTTATGTATATGTGTGTACACACACAAACACACATATATAAAAATATAAATATACACACATGATTCCCTATTCCTTTTGCGTTCCTACTTATAGATCCACTCATAAATTGATATTATTATTTAATTTTTTTTTATTTTACTGTGATTTGAATGAAGCTTTACAGAGCAGACCATCAGTTTTACATTCTACAAATCATACACTTTATTTCATCTCATTTACAATCCCCTCCATGTAATATCAAGGAGCTCTGGTAGTGTAGTGGTTACGAATCAGGCTGCAAATCTCAAGGTTGGCAGTTCGAAACTACCATCTGTTCTGCGGGAGAAAAGATGAGGCTTTCTGCTCCCGTAAAGATTACAGCCTCAGAAACCCTGTACAGGGTTGCTATGAGTCAGAACCGACTCCACGGTACTTAACAACAACAACAGCCATGTAATATCACTCACCCTACTTCCTCCCAGAGTTTTCTGTTTCCATTCCTCCTTCTTTCCCCATCTTTCAGAATGTTACTCTTAGGTAAATGCTGTTCTTTTGATCTCTAATGGTTGACCATTCTATGGTGTATATTGTCTCCCCTATACACCTACCTATTGGTTGATTAAAATTGACTCATGGTGGTGAGTTCTGTTCCAGACCTGAAGAGTGATTAAGAATCATAGTCTCTGGATTTCACCAGTCTCCATCTGACTAGTTGTCTGGTGGCTTTATGACGTTAAATTTTGTTACACATTTTCTCCCACTTTGTCCAGGACCTTCTAATGTGGTTCTTTTGGAGCAATCTAGTTATTCTAGTCTCAGGGTCATGGAGACTGATGTTCATGTGGTTCATTAGTCCAATGTTGTTGTTAGGGTCATTGAATCAGTTCCAATCCATAGCGTTTCTGTACAGGGTTCCAAGGAGCAGCTGGTGACCTTGAACCACTGACCTTGTGGTTCAAGCCAACTTTGCAGTCCAGTACATTAGCCCACGGCACCACACCAGGACTCCCTATTTGTCCATATGACTGATTATTTCCAAATGTCTTCAATTTTTATTAATCTTCTTCCTTCTGGGCAGGAAGAGAACAATAGTTGCATCTTAGATGGTTTCTCATGAGCTTTTAAGATCCTAGTCACTATTCACCAAGGTTGTTGTTGTTAGATTCCATCTGGTCATTCCAACTAATAGTGACCCTATATACACCAGAACACAACACTGCCCGGTCCTGGGCCATCCTCATAATTGTTGTTATGTTTGAGTCCATTGTTGCTGCCA
>NW_006408699.1:6055881-6056675 GCF_000296735.1 Chrysochloris asiatica
AATATCCTCCGTTAAACAGTTATGCATATGTGTATATGCCCTTATTCTCCCTCCTATTCTCATTCAGCCTGCGTTTTTATCCATGCATCCATCTGTAGATTGCCATTATCGCACAATTGTGTATTTAACAATATTTAACTCTTCTCCCCGCGTCTTCCTATGCCTTCCTCATTCTTCTGCCAACCTCTGATTGTATATTGCCTTTCTTTTTACCCAATTTAAAACATATTTACCCTGTATCCAGTTTCGACCCTTCCCTCCCACACCTGATAACCATCAAAGAATGTTTCTTTTAGTGTGAAAATCTTTTCTTTGTACAATAATAATTGCATGCAATATTTATCCTTTCGTGATTGTCTAGTTTCACTCAGCATAATTTCTTCCAGGTTCATCTATGTTATGAGATGCTTTGCAGATTCATTGTTATTCTTTAAGATTGTGTAATATTCCACCGTGTGTGGGTACCAAAGCTTGTTTATCCATTCTTCCATTCATTGATGAAAATTAAAGTTGATTCTGTTTTTAATAATGTCAGTAGTGTTGCGATGAAAATGTGTGTGCATGTGCCAGACTGCAAAGCCATTTGAACTGCAAGGTCAGCAGTTCCACCTCACCAGTTGCTCCACAGAAACCCTATACTGGGTCACTATGGGTTGGAAACGACTTGACAGCACTTAACAACAACAATAATATCAATTTATGTTGTGGCTCTTATTTTCCTATATATCTTCTTTAGGGAAGTGTCTGTTCATGTATTTTGCCCAATTTGTAATTGTACTATTTGCCTTTTTCTT
>NW_006408699.1:6059244-6061714 GCF_000296735.1 Chrysochloris asiatica
CCCTTTTCCCCAAGACTGCCCTACCTGAGCTGCCTGGTCAGGGAAGCGCCGGAAGTACTTCCTCTGATTACTTCTTTTTAATTGTGTACCCATTCCCATTTTTGTTTTCCAAGTGTTCCTCTACCATTAATATAAATCCATTTCCTCCTAATTTTCTTATCTAATCTTTTGTGTTGCTTTCATCAATTTGATCCCACACAGGTAGATCATAAAAGAGTACAATGTTCAAGGTAGACATGCTTTATAATTTAATCTAAACCATTGTTTGGTTTTACAAACACTTCAGGCCTTAGCAGATTTTTTTGAAGAGGAATTTTATTTGAGTTGAAGAAAATGATAGGGAGCTATGAAGGGGTTGCTTCTGCAAAGCAAAAAGAAAATTAAGCAAAACAAAATCTTAGTTTATCAATAAACAGTGAACTTCCAGTTGATACCAATGATTCTCACCAGAAAGCATAAATAGAAGGATGAAGACTTATACATTCATGATATGATTATAAACAAAATAAGACTAGCTTTTAAAAATATCTACAAATTATTAGTATTCTAAAAGTTGACCTAATCATATATGAATGCATACTCCTTGCATAAGATTCAAACCATACATAGAATAAACTTTGTAAGTTCTTCTTCATCCTCCCTCTCCCCACTTCTCCCACAACTCCTTCTCCAAAGGTAGCTACTATTAACATGTACCATTTAAGAAATATCTGAAAGTCTGTTAAGATTGCAGTCAAGATTTTTATAACTTGCATCAATTAAAATTAGTATAACACACTAAATTGATATGATTTTGGCTTCCATCTATAAAGCTTAATGTATCAGTTGATTTATGTGGTCTTATATAAAACAAGTGTGTAATTCCCATTTAGCATTTTGAAATATTACCGAACTTTCTAAAATTCCTTAGGAGACAGGTGGGCTGTTGTCTTCACTTAATAATCCTGGCTTAAGTTATATGGCTTACAGTTTGAAGATGCTTTTGAAATTTATTTCTTCTATTCTATTTATTTTCTATTGATTTAGGTATTCCAATAAGTAAGTCATTGGTCTTACAAAATTATATCATGCAATATCCAGTGTTTCTATAAGTAAGGCCTTCTTCTCCAACTACAGATCCATCTCCATTCTCAACTTTGATATTCAAATCACTAGTAATTATTGGTGTGACTTGATTGCATTTTGATAAATTTTGGAAGATGGAAGTTGTTAAAATCTTCAGTTTCTTCATCTTTAACTCTAGGAGTTTGTGTGTAAATTTGAATAATAGCTATATTTACTAGTTTTTCTTGTAGTCACGCTATCCTATCACTGAGAGCATTGCACTTGAAGATAGATCTTGAAATGTTCTTTTGGATAATGAATGTGACACTGTTCCTCTTTAATTTGTCATTGCTGACACATTGTTGTTGTTAAGTGCTATCGAGTTGATTCTGACTCTTAGTGACCCTGTACAGGGTTTCTGAGGAGCAGCTAGTGGGTTTGGACAACTGACCTTGTGGTTCACAGTCCAGTACTGATTGTACAGCACCATACTAGGAGTCCATTATTGACACAGTAGACCACAATATTTCCCATTTCAAAATGGCCAATATTAGTACACTAATGCCTAGGATATCTATCATCAAACACTCTGATTCATTTTTGATCACTTCCAGTTTTCTTAGATTCATACTCCATACATTCCACATTCTAATTATCAATAGATTTTCTGATTATTACCACGAATAACTGGATACCACACGATAGAATTTTGAAAGACCAATGATCTGTTCATTGGAAATACCTGTTTTTCAACAACCTAAGGGGTGATTATACACGTGAACTTCATCAAAGGCAAAACACAGGAATCCAATGGACTATTTCTATGAGAAGAGACAATGGAGAAGCTCAGTATCATTTGTCAGGATAAGACCAGAGGTCAACTGTGGAGTAGATCATCAATTGTTTATATGTACATTTAGGATGCAGCTGAAAAAAATTAAAACAAGGCCATGACAGCTATAGTAAGACTTTGAGTGTATCTCCCCTGAATTTAGAGACATCTCAAGAACAGATTCAACACATTGACCACTAATAACCAATGACCAGATGAGTTGTGGGATGACATCAAGGATATTATACATGAAGAAAGCAAAAGATTTTTTAAAATATAGTAAAGGAAAAAAAAAAAGGTGAAATGGATATCAGAAGAGACTCTGAAATTTGCTCTTGAATGTAGAATAGCTGAAGCCAATGGGTGAAATGATGTAGCAAAAGAGCTGAAAAGAAAATTTCAAAGGGTGTTTGAAAAGACTAAGAAAAGGAATATAATGAACTGTACAAATATCTGGGGTTAGAAAACCACAAAGGAAGAACACAATCAACATTTCTCAAGCTGAGAGAACTGGAGAAAAAAATTAAGCTTTGGGTTGCACACTATAAAATGATGAAGAAGTATCAAAAGAGTCATTTTACCAAAATAATTAGC
>NW_006408699.1:6061814-6064072 GCF_000296735.1 Chrysochloris asiatica
TCATTGGCAAAAAAATAAGGCTGCAGAAATGGATGGAAAACCAAATGAAATGTTTCAACAAATGAATACAATGCTGAAAGCACTCAGTTGTTTATGGCAAGAAATTTGGAAGACAGTTAAACTGGCCAACAAACTGGAAGAGATTCATATGTGTGCACACTCCAAAGAAAGGGTATCTAATACAATGTGGAAATTATTGAACAGTATCATAAATACCACACACCAGAAAAATTATTCTGAAGGGAATTTAAAAATAGTTTCAGTTGTATATTGACAAAACTTCAAGTCAGATTCTGGAGAGGATGTGCAATGAGGGATGTCACTGGTGATGTCAGATAAATCTCAGCTGAAAGCAGAGAATCCTAGAAAGGTGTTTGCTTGTGTTTTCTTGAGTGCACAAAAATAGGAAACTGTTGGGTCATAATAAATTATGGAAAACATAATGAAGTATGGGAATTCTAGAAACTTAATTGTGCTCATGAGTATATTGACCTAGAGATAGTAATTTGAATAGAGCAAGGGGAATTTTGTGGCTTAAAATTAGGAAAGTTGTTCATCAGGGTTGTGTCCTTTCATCATACTTAGTCTGAGAATACTATGAGAAACTGGACTATATGAAAAGAATATGGCATCAGGATTGGAGGAAGACACATTAACAACCTGAAAAATGCAGCTAAAACAACTTTGCTTGTTTAAGGTGAAGAGCATTTGAAGCACTTCCTGAAGAAGATCAAAGGGTATATAGAACCTTCAGTATAGATTACACCTTGGCATAAAGAAAAAATAAGTACTCACAGCTGGAACAATAAACAACATTATAAAATGAGAAAATGTTGAAGTTGTCAAGGATTTCATTTACTTGGATCCATAAATCAATAGATTTCCCCAATCCATAAAAGCAGCTGTCAAGACATCAAATGACATTGGGGAAATCTGTTGAAAACAGATCTCTTTAGTGTGTGGTTTCCCATGACATGCTTGACAAACATGCTTGGCATATTAGAGGGTCAGTGAGATACAGGAAGACCATTAATGAAATGATGTGACACAGTGGATGCCAGCAATGGGTTCAGACATAGCCATGATTGTGAGGATGGTACAGCCAGGCCAGTGTCTTGTTCTGTTGTACACAGGATTGCTCTCAATAGGAACTGACTTGATAACACCTAACAACAACATCTATGTATTTATGAATGTATATATAAGGAGGCTTCAAAGTTTGGAAACATTCCATTATCTTTTAATTCCATATTTTTCATGAACTTCTTGAAGCCTCCTTATATCTATCTGGGAAGTGAGGTGGCACAGTAGGATAAACATTGGACTTCGAACCACCAGGTCAGTGTTAAAGTCCACCAGCCGATCTGCGGGAGAAAGATGAGGTTTTCTGCTCCTACAAAGATACAGCCTTAAAAATCTTATACAGGGTCTCCGTGAGTCTGAATCAACTCAACGGCACTTAACAACAAGTCTCTCTCTCTCTCTCCCTCTTTCTATCTAATCTAGTTTTTGTGTATTTATAATTGATATAGTCTTTAGTTGTCAAAGTTTCTACCACTCCTTTTTGTCTTACACATTTATGTACATTTATTTACCACCTGGCTTCTGCAGCATGATAGTTCCTAATTTAAATATTTATATATTTTTTGAGGCATGAATTTGTTTGAGTCTAATTCTATTCCAATAGTAAATCATGCTGTGATAGGGTTTTAAAAATTTCTGAGTTGGCACCATTTTCTAAAGAACTGTTAACTCAAAAGATTTTATTATTTACATTTGGCAAGCTCTGCTTGAGCTTAATTCACCTTGACTTCTAATGAACTCACATTCCATTTTAGTTCAAAGACATTCCAACTCTTTTAAATTCTGTTGACCTTCAGAATGATTTTGAAAATTACATTTGACCTTTTGTGCTACATAAAACTTCTCTTTTTGTTTTGAGTCTTCCTTTTTGTTTCCTCTACGCCTCACCTGAAACCAGTGCTTTCAAAATTAACTGCCCTCCCTGTAGAAAGTATCCATTTGCCTGTCTTTAACTGATATGCTCACATGGGAACCAACTGGAAACATCCTTGTGCCACCTGGTTTTTCTGTTACCGTCCTGGCAACTCTGTTCTTGCAAGATTATTTACTGATGTTGTAGCAAAGTCCACTGTAGTCATGGCTTCCCTTTCCCTTGTATCTTGTTAAGATGATAGATACTTTGTTGTTGTTGTTGTTAAGTGCCGTCAAGTCGGTTCCAACCCATAGAGACCCTG
>NW_006408699.1:6070435-6071765 GCF_000296735.1 Chrysochloris asiatica
TATAGGGTTTGAACCATTAATCCTTAGGTTAGCAATCTACAGCACCACACCAGGACTACTAGACAATGAAAACAGCTGCATTTATCAGAGTCAACGTACTTTTGGTTTGGGATAAAGAAGGCGAAAACGAGCAGTTTTCTGTGATTTAGAACATTTTGCATGTCTCAAGAAACCTTTAGATACCTGTTTTTGTTTTCTTTTTCCAGTTTGCTTTGCCCAGATCAAGTTCTTTAGGAGACTTTTCCTGGCCTCAAAGGTAAAGATGTTTATTGTTTTTTTCATTTTTATCAATCACCAAGATATTTCTCTGTTGATAAGAATGTTGTTTATTGGTCCAGTGATGAGGATTTTTGTTTCCTTTACATTGAAATGCAATCCATACCAAAGGCTGTGCTCTTTGATCTTCATCAGTAAATATTTTAAGTCCTCTTCACTTTCAGCAAGCAGGGTTGCATCATTTGCGTATTGCAGGTTGTTAATGAGTCTTCCTCCAATCCTGAAGCCGCATTTTTCTTCACAGAACCCAGCTTCTCGAATTATTTGCTCAGCATACAGGTTGAATAAGTATGGTGAAAGAAAACAACCCTGTTGCACACATTTCTTAATTTTAAATCATTCAGTGTTCCCATGTTCTCTTCGAACAATTGCCTCTTGGCCCATGTACAGATTCCTCATGAGCACAATTAAGTGTTCCAGAATGCTCATACTTTGCAATGTTGTGCATAGCTTGTCATGATCCACACAATTGAAAGCCTTTACATAGTCAATAAAGCACAGGAAACATCTTTCTGAAATTCTCTGCTTTCAGCCAAGATCCATTGGACATCAGCAATGATACCCCTTGTTCCACAGCTTCTTCAGAATCTGGCTTGAACCTCTGGAAGTTCTCTGTCAATGTATGCTTGCAGCCGTTTCTGTATTACCTTTATTAAACTTTACTTGCATGAGATATCAAAGATAATGTCCTATGATCTCTGTATTCCATTGGGTCACCTGAAGTTGTTAAGGTCTTCATTCTTCTTGGATCAACTATCAACATTCAAGGAAGCAGCAGTCAAGAAATCAAATGACGTATTGCATCAGACAAACCTGCTGCACAAGACCTTTTTAAACTGTTGAAGAGCAAATATGTCAGCTTAAGAACTAAGGTGCATCTGACCCTAACCATGGTATTTTCAATAACTTCATATGCATGGGAAAGCTGGACAGTGAATAAGGAAGACTGTAAAATAATTGATGCTTTTGAGCTATGGTGCTGGAGGAGAATATTGAAAGTGCCATGGGCTGCCAAAAGAACCAACAGATCTGTGTTGGAAGAAGTGCAGCCAGA
>NW_006408699.1:6071865-6085914 GCF_000296735.1 Chrysochloris asiatica
AACCACTGACCTTAAGGTTTGCAGCCCGATTCATAACCACTACACTACCAGAGCACCAGATACTTTAGTAAGGACAAAATAGTAGAAGGATGCCAGAAAAATGCTAAATGGCTACAACTCAAATGGCAGGTATACAACATCTTTTTAATGAATATGAATTGGGTAGTGTGTGCTTTTGTTATTGTTGTTGTTAAGTGCCATGGAATCCATTTTGACTTATAGAGACCTTGTATAAGGTTTCTGAGGAACAGTTGTTGGATTTGAACTGCTGACCTGTGGTTAGCCAGCCAGTGCTTATCCTATAGTACCACACCACGAGTCCTAGGATGTACTGTTGTTGTTGTTGTTGTTAGGTTCCATCAAGTCAGTACTGACTTATAGCGACCGTATGCACAGCAGAATGAAATGCTGCCCGACCCTGGGCCAACCTCACTATTGTTGCCATGCTTGAGTCCATTGATGCTGCTACTTGGCCAATCCATGTAGGAGGCTTCAAAAATTTTGTGCAAAATTGCATATTATCTTTCATTCCCATTTTTTGGTGAACTTTTGGGAAAGCACAGCACAAGAGTGTCTTATAAGAACAATATGACTGGAACCAGTAATTCTGGCTTATATTCATAAGAACTGAATGTTCAAATGGTCTTAGGAATCCTGGTGTGGTGCTGTGGCTTAATGTACTGGACTACAAAGTCAGTTTGAACTGCAAGGTTGGCGGTTCAAGCTCACCAGCCATTCCTCAGAAACCCATGGCATCAGGACTGGAGGAAGACTCATTAACAACCACAATATATATATGATACAACCTTGCTTGCTGAAAATGAAGAGGACTTAAAATATTTACTGATGAAAATCAAAGAGCACACCATTTGCTATGGATTGCTTCTCAACACAAAGAAAACAAAAATCCTCATCACTGGACCAATAAACAACATTCTTATCAATGGTGAAAAGATTGAAGTTGTCAAGGACTTCATTCTTCATGGATCAACTGTCAACACTCATGGAAGCAGCAGTCAAGAAATCAAACGACATGTTGCATTAGGCAAATCTGCTGCACAAGACCTTTTAAAAGTGTTGAAGATCAAAGATGTCAGCTTGAGGACTAAGGTATGCCTGACCCAAGCCCTGGTATTTTCAATAACCTCATTCTTGCAAAAGCTGGACAGTGAATAAGCAAGACCATAAAATAATTGATGCATTTGAGTTATGAGGGTGTTGGAGGACAATATTGAAAGTGCCATGGGCTGCCAAAGAACCAACATATCTGTGTTGAAGAAGTGCTCCTTGGAGACCAGGATGGCCAAACTTTGTCTCTCATACTTCGGACATATTGTTGGCAGGGACCAGTCGCTGGAGAAGGATATCATGTTTGGTAAGGTGGATGGTCAGAGAAAAAGAGGAAGACCTCCAGCGAGATGGATTGGCCAAGTGGCAGCATCAGTGGCAGCATCGATGGGCTCAAGTGTGGCAACAATAGTGAGGTTGGCCTGGGATAGGGCAGTGTTTTGTTCTGTTTTGCATAGGGTCCCTATGAATCAGTACCAACGCCATGGCACCTAACAACAACAATGGGTCAGAATCAACTCGATGGCCCTAACAACTACAATAACAACTGATATGGTGCTGTAGGGCGAACATTGAAATGCTAACTACCCACTAACTAGCCACTCCTCAAAAACCTTTTACAGGCTCACTATGAGTAGGAACCAACTCAAAAGCACATAACAGTTGCAATAGCACCAATATTGAATACGAGAATGGATTAGAAACAATGGTATGATTTGGAAAGATTTTTCTTTCTTTCCTTTTCATTTTTTTTAAGGCAGATGGTATTTTGAACACAACTTGTTAATTGAACATGCAAACTAAAGAGTTCTAGCTGTTTGAAGGAGGTGGTGGATAAGGTGATTTTATTTCATTTTAAAACCTACTTTCATCAGTTCAAACCTACCAGCTGCTCCACAGAAACCCTATACAGGATCGCTATGAGTCAGAACTGACTCAACAGCACCTAACAACAAGAGACTTAGCAAGAAAAGGCATTTAGAAATGGGAGTGAACTGCAAGATAGTGTTTGTGTAACAAGTACCTCAAACCACAGAGGTCACATGGGCTCTTTCTGCTTTGCTACTTTTTTTTTTTTTGCTTTGCTACTTTTGATTGCTTGTCAGAAGGTTATATTTTCAGCTTCCTCCATCCTGCAAGGTCACTCAACCATGTGCTAGCTGGAGTAATCTTTATTCACAATGTCTTTACAAAACCTCATGCAACAGAGCAGCAATGGCAATGTGGGGGACTACTGTGCTCGTCCAACGTATAGCTCCTGCTCCACTCTCACAGGCAGTCTTCAGAGGGACGATAATAGAAGGATTCAAATGCTGGCAGACACCGTGGCCACTTTGCCTCGGGGACGAAAGCAGGTATGATTGCTATTTTATACCTTTAGAGTACCTTGTTGTCTTGAGGACAGAGTATTATGTTTGTTTGACTTCATATTGAAATATTTACATTAGAAACTTTAGTATTAATGTTGAAATATAGGAAGAGGAGAGGATCAGAGAGCTGGTAGACTAAAGAATTGATACCATAACAACAACAAAAATTTTTTTAAAGCAAAACTTCAAAGTAGATTATTTCGCTCATTTGAAGAGGTGTTAGGTAAAATAAAAATCACTGAGCATGTCAAACTTGAAGGAGCTTAGCTACCTTCGATGTATACACAACTAATATGAGAGTTATTGGTCGTTTATGCCTCCCATTGTCAATTTCCTTCTGACCTTTACTCACAGCTCTTGATAATTAGTCATTTCAGTTCATATCAAATGAGAATACTTTTCTTGAGGATAAGTTTTGTTGGATAAGGAAATTATTTTAGGTTCTTGTGTGCTGCCACGTGTCACATGTTACTAGGAATTAGATGTTTTCCTAGCAAGAGGCACTACAGCATAATGAGTACCAGGTTGACAGTGAGCTTGGCCATTTTCTACTAGTGGAGACCTTGAACCAGTCATTTGCCTGTGTCAAGTAAATGCTGTAACTAATCAAGTTTACTTATGGGTCTTGCTACAATGACTGACATGTAGTATGTGCCCAGGAAAGGATAGATTGTGCTATTATTTTTACTAAAATGTGCTACCCTTTGGATAAAGCAGTCATTTGGAAAAATACACATTCAACTAAATTTATTTTTTTTAATTGTTTTTGTTCTCCAACATAACAATATGTAAATAAATATTTTTTAAGCAAGAATACCTTTTCAGGTTTTGGTTATATAACTTATTAACATGCCTCAAGTGTACCTCTACATTTAGACAAAGGACTTGTGCAGGAAATATTTCAAATCACTTTAAAGGATGGATTTTTGTGCATAAGTTTTGCATGTGTATCGTGTAATCCCCTTAGTGTTTGATTTCAGGACCAGAAAACTTCAGCAGGGTCTGAGCGTCATGATATCTTGTGGTGATGGGTGTCACCCATTTCCTTGGTGGCTTTAACACTAGAGATAAGGACATATACACTACACTTTAGGTGACGAATTTTCTTGATCCAAAGCACTTTTATGATATTAATGATAATCATATTATTATACTAACTTTAATCATTTTGTGATAATGTAATGATGAATGTCTTTATGAATTTACAGCTTGTCTGAAAACAAACCAATATGAGAAGGTTCAAAATCTTTATTTAGTTTTAGACATAGACCTGTCAGATTTTCTTTCTTTCTATTTGTAATGAACCTCTCAGATGAAATATAGTTCTCATTGTTGGCTATGATTTCATTCTTTTGTAGAACTTTTACTGCTAAAGATAATAATTTTTGAATTAGAGTGGGAACTTTCTACTCCTTGTATCCTTCACACTTGGAACTTCATTAATTTTTTATCAATTTATCAGGCCATGCCTGGGAATTTCACTGAGAAGATAGTTACTTGGCAGTACTGGGTGATGAATATGTTGCTAAGTACAGAGGGCACTAAGTTGAGAGGAGTGCCTTTCCTTCCCTTACAGGGTTTACAGTTCATACGTACAACCAATGGGCACTTACAAAGCGAAGCAAAGTAAATGTTCTAATCCAAGTGCATGCCTTTGAATGCAACCTTGAAGAATAGGTATTTCAAATATTGAAGGATATTCCAGAACAAGGGAGTAATTAATGCAGAAGCACACATCCTGGGGGCTTTAGGGAATATCGGAGTAACAGTACATTGGTTAGAGTGTATTAGGAGTACCAGGGGAGGGTTAATGTGGGTGGTTGCGGAGAAACCTCAGAATTATCTTCTTTACAGCATGCTTGGACTCAGAAACTAGCCATGGAATGTTTTGAAGCAGTGCAGGGATTTAGGTACCTTATTCTAGAAATGCAGTGTCGGCAAGTGGTAAGTGGCTGAAGACTAGTAGCAAGAAAACACTGTTGCAATAATTGGAGGAAGAGGAGATGCTGAAATGGAGAGGAGACCCAAAATCACAAATATGACAGGGAATGAAGACAAGGAATCACATATATGTGATTTTAAACATAAATAAAGATAGCGTGAACCGAAAAAGGTAATTAGTGTGCAAGGCAATTGGTATTGGAGGAAAATAATATAAGGGAATTGTTTTTGTCTAGTGTTGTCGAGTGAGTTGTGTCTCAGTGACCCTGTGTGGCTGATGGGTTTGAACCACCAGCCTTGTGGTTAGCCGTTCAGTACTGATCCTACAGCGCCAGGCATAGGAAATGTGTTGTGGTTGTTGTTTAAATGTCCTTAATCAACTTAAATTCATAGCTTCCTTGTATTGGGTTTCTGTGAACCATCAACATATGGTTAGCAGTCCAGTGCTTATACTCCAGTGCCACACTAGGACCCTATTTGAAATACATACACACACACATATACATATCAAATTGTATCCCGCCAAAATGTGTGTCAACTTGACTAGGCCATAATTTCCAGTTTGTATAGGGTTTCCAAGGAGCTGCTGGTGAATTTGAATGACCAACCTTGCTGTTCAAACTGACCTTGTAGTCCAGTGTTTTATCCTTAATAAGGCAGAAGGTGCTTATGCTAAAGAAGATTCGGTTATATTTGTTATGCTAATTAGAAGCCACCACCCTTACTCCTTCCACCCTTACATTGCATCTCAATGTAAAGAAAACAAAAATTCTCACCACTGGGTCAATAAACAGCATTCTTATCAACAGAGAAAAGATTGAAGTTGTAAAAGAGTTCATTCTTCTTGGATCAACTATCAACACTCATGGAAGCAGCAGTCAAGAAATCAAATGAAGAATTGCATTAGGCAAATCTGCTGCACAAGACCTTTTTAAAGTGTTAAAGAGCAAAGATATCAGCTTGAAGACTAAGGTGTGCCTGACCCAAGCCATGGCATTTTCAATAACCTAATGATACCCTGTACAGGGTCGCTATGGGTTGGAATCGACTCAACAGCACTTAACAACAACAAAATGTGCACGTGCAAGCTGGACAGTGAATAAGGAAGACCGTAGAAGAACTGATGCATTTGAATTATGGTGTTGGAGGAGAATACTGAAAGTGCTATGGGCTGCCAAAAGAACCAACAGATCTGTGTTGGAAGAAGCTGAGTTAGAGTGCTCCTCATATACATGCAAGTGTGTACGTCCTTATCTCTAGAGCTCCTTGGAGGCCAGGATGGCCAAACTTCATTTCTCATACCTTGGACATATTGTCAGTAGGGAACAGTTGCTGGAGAAGGATATCATGTTTAGTAAGGTGGAAGGTCAGAGAAAAAGAGAAAGACCCCCAGTGAGATGGATTGGCCAAGTAGCAGCATCAATAGACTCAGCATGGCAACAGTAGTGAGGTTGGCCCAGGATCAAGCAGTGCCTCATTCTGCTGTGCATAAGGTTGTTATGAGTCAGTACCGACTCGGTGGCACCTAACAACAACAACAACAACAACCCTTACTCTGGCCACAGCCCTGATCCAGTGTACGAGGAGTTTCCCTTGGGTGTGGGCTCCATTATATTTTTATCTTGTGATAAATAAATTGAGATAGAAGCAAAGCACAGAGAGTATCATCTAGATTCATGGAAAGAGAGGGACAGGAGGCAGACTTTCAGAATGTGCCCTTTGGTGGTGTAAATTATTATATATGCCCGAGTGTTTCAAAAAAATAATAAAAGAGCTAAAATGAATACAGACAAATACAATTAACTGATAGTACATGGAGGGGATTACAATCATGGTAATGAAACAAAGTGGATGATGTGTTGAATGTAAAACTGATGATCTACCCTGGATACTTTCACCCAATTCACAATAAAAACTTAAAAAAGGAAAGGAAAAAAACAAGCCTGTAAGTAGATATCCTGCCAGAGTTTCTAGCTGCCACTTGAATGACAGATTTTGGACTCGAGGCTGCAAGAGTTTCCAGACTAGTCCTCAAGATTATGGGCTTGCCAATTCTTACAATCACATGGATCAATTCCTTAAAATCAATCTAAGTTTCTTTCTCAAAAAAAAAGAAACCAGATCCAGGAGTGGAGTGTGTTCTTTGGGCCTGGGTCTTTTTTCTGAGAACCTCCTAGACCCAAGGGGAAGATCAATGCCAACACACATGGAGATGTCTAAGGAACGCTGGGCCCATAGATGTTGAAAGGAGGCAAGGACCTTCCACCAGGTCCCTACAGAGAAAGAAATCCTTCCCCCAGAGTTATCTTCCTGAATTTGGACTTTTAGTCTCCTAAACTGTGAGAGAATAAGTTTCTGTTTCTTAAAGCCATCCATTTGTTGTATTTCTGTTATAACAGCACTAGATAACTAAGACACACACACATATACATATCCCAACCAAAGCCACCAAACCCACTGCCATTGAGTCCATTCCAACTTACAACTACACTGTATAGGGTTTCTGAGGCTGTAAATCTCCAAGGCAGCAGAAAGCCCCTTCTTTCTCTTGCAGAGCGACCAGTGAATTCTAACTGCTGACCTTGTGGTTATCACTCGGCCTCCAGAGATCCTTTATAATAGCTCAGCACCAATTAATAAATGGTGATTTCTAAATCCTCTCTTCTCTGTCCCCCTTAACCTTCTCTCCATTGGTAGACTTCCTCTCTCAAACAACTTTTACTTATTGATGTCACCATGGCTTTTTAAAAAATAAGCAAACCAGTGTCTCTTAAACATGATACTTTTGATTCTGTACAATTATTATCATTGTAACTTAAAGCAAATATATCCTGACATCTGAGAATTTTCCGAATGAATGTTCGGTTCCTTTAACTGTCTTTAGAGCACAATGACCTAGTTAGGCACTGACTGAACAAAATCTCTTTGAAGACATGAAATGAGCAGGTGTTTCTCTGCCCACTGTTATTTTCAACACTTTCAGGGCTGACAACAACAGTTCATACTTCTCTTTATTGTTGGCTTTGGTTTCTGCAAAGCTGTATTTGGTTACCCTGTAGTTTCAAATTAGTTTTCAGAATCATTTGAGTGCTCACACTCAGACTTGTTTAAAAATAGATTTGTTTGTGCATATTATCTCAATACCTGTATTTGTAAGAGGTGTCAGACATCCCAGTGTGACTTCAGCTTCTGAGCATTTCTATTTTCTGCAATGGAAAACCCTGTAGGAAGGAGAGAGGAGAAAACAGGATAATCTTTTTAAATACGGACATGTGAAAGAATAGTGATTCTGCCTAACCATCCATTCCCTAGTCATAGTAGTTTGCTTTAGGTGGGCAGTTTTCACCAAATGCTGTAGTGAGAAACAGGCAAATGCTTAAACGTGCATTAGTGGTACCACAAAGTATCTTTGCCTAATTTTCTTTCAGTTTATCAAATTGTTCCTAAAGAGACAGCTTCTGGAAGGGTGATTTCTCTTAAAGGTTCAGATATGGTCTATTGTGCTAAAATTTTTAAGACATCTATTTCTGAGATGGGTTCTGTCCTTCAGGAACCTTCATCTAATTCATGGCAACACACCCACCTGTTACTACAACTCCCAAATATTCTTGCTACAGAGTTCTGACCACTTAAAAGAATACTTTCAGCTGGACAACTGTTACTTTTAGTATAAAAGCATTTGAAAAGTCTTCATTTTATATTGTAACATTCTTGAAGTCAATATATCCAGCACTTCTTATTGAGATTCAGGATTCCACAGTCAGATCTTCCTGGGCAGCTGCAACATTCTCTTTAGGATCCTCAAAGCAGTTACAAGTTAGGAAACGGAGCTCCATTATTTTGTTGTATCTCTGAGTAGTATGCTGCGTCCTGATATCCGGATGCTTTGGACATTAAAGGGGGAGAAATGTAGTAACCATGGGAAGACTGGGGAGGGAAACAGAGGACTGGAAAGAAAGCGGAACTCAGTAGCATGAGATTTTGAAATGAACAATAACAAAACCCCACCTGAAGTATCTTCCCTTCCCCCTTCCTACTTTCAGGAAGTAAACGAATGCAGAGCGCAGTCCAGGAAGTAACAATCTGTGTTTTAGCCACATGCATGGCAACGGATTGCACTTTGAGCTCCTCTGAGGCCAGGCTACCTATGTGACTGAGCTACAGATTTTTTCCTTATCTTTTACAAATTGACGGCTAAAGTATTTGGTTTTGGTTTCTCTGAGAAAATGGACGTTGTTAATAACGTTGCATAACAACAAATACCACGATTTAAATATTGATGCCTGATCTTTTAAGTCATTTGATTAAAAGCAGAAGAAAAATGACCATAGAACTCAATCCCTACACATTTTATATTAGTAACTAGCAAGGAGTTAAGGAGCTTTGTCTATCCAGCAGTCATAATTGTATGTGTGTTTTGCAGGCTTGCCAAATTGCTAAGCTTGGATTTCTCGTATTAGATAATGTGCAATAAAAGACAGCTGTTGCCAGCATATGCTGTGCATTGCACATCAGTTCATCATTCAGGATTTCTGGTGCCATCGCTATAATCCTCTGAATGGTTCTGACTGGGTCTGGGGAGTATAGGAGCCCCCAGGTTAGATCCCAGAAAGGGAAATAGGGTTGCTCATTCTTGGGAAGGGCAGTCGCAAACTGATGAGATCTTAGGCATAATTCATTCCATTTAGACTGAGAGTTTTGTGTCTGAACAAGTTTGAGCTCTGCGAATATCCCGTTCCGTGTTGTTCTCCCCGAGCCTGACAGTCAGGGCCAGGTTAAGACATGTGAGGGCCCTAAACACTGATAATCTGTGGTGCCCCTTCTCTGCTTAATCACACATTCAAATAGGATACGTGAGTTTACATATACATGTAGATGATGGTAAGTCAAAAAGTATTGTTATAAGGTTCTCATTCATATATACATGGACTTATTCAAAAAAATGTATGTAAGCATCTCTCTGTGATCATTGGATGGCTGCAGAAAAGTTTTCTGATAATATATGTACCTTACTTTCAGTTGTTAAGTGGCTGTAGAGTCGATTCCGACCCATAGTGACCCTGTATAGGGTTTCCAAGGAGCAGCTGGTGAGCTTGAATCGCTGACTTTGCAGTTCACACGACTTTGCAGTCTGCAGCATTAGCCTACAGCGCCACACCAGGATTTTCAGTAGGGTGTTTTGCATATATTTCCAATGAAAACAGTGGCTTCTGAAGAGATCGCGAGTCCAGTTTAATTTAGGACGGCATGGTCAGCTCTAAACACCATGACAACTGTTTCGGGGGATTCCAAGTGGTTAAAAATCTTGAGAGATTTTCTTGAAAGGCATAGGGACTTATTATGAAGAATTTGAAGTAACTGAAAACTGCATTGGTGATAAAAAGATGGCCAAGTTGTACCAAGGAATTTTCTTCATCATGACCAAACATCTGCTAATATCTGAGGGTACCAAAGTTGTCGAATGAGAATGTCATTGGGAAACCTTACCTCATCCACCCTAAAGCCCTGATTTTGCCCCTTCACACTTCTTTTTTCCCCCCAAATTCAAAGAACATTGGAAAGGAACAACATTCAAGTCTCTCAAGGATGCTCAAACTGCCATTTTGACCTGAAGATGTAAATTGCATAGTCTAGAATTCTTCAGCGAAGGGTTACAGAGAACAGAAGTGTATAGATCTAGATGGAGGATAGGCTGAGAAACAATAGTTTCACATTTTGAGAATTTGTTTAATAAAGGGGTCTATGAATTAGTAACAATACTTTTTGACTTAACCTTCGCATATGAGGAGGCGTCAAAAAGTTTGTGGAAAACTTCCAGTACCTTTTCACTCTATTTTCCATGAACTTCTTGAAGTCTCCTTGTATGTGTATGTGTCTTAGTTACCCATGATGTAAATTCTTTTTAAACAACATCATTTAATTTCTAAAAAGAAGCTCAGTTTTAAGGGAAATGAAAAATGAAATACACTTATATAATTTTTATTATTTAAATATATATTTAATTTATTCCCCTGAGGAATTATTAAATTTCCTTACACAGAGACACATAAATATTCTGATAAAAATATAAAAGCAATGTTTCGATAAATGTCTCTTGTTACTTTCTTGGAAGATGAATTTCAAAAGACACTCATTGTTGTAAAACAACTTTGCATGATAAATATTGAATTTTGAATCCTTTTAATATGCTAATACTTCACTTATTAGCATATATTGAGTAATATCAAGCATTGTGTCCCACACAACAGACAATAGAGAACAAATCTCACTTGATACATAAGTTAAAACTTTTTGTGTTTGGTAAATGTTAATATTTCCAGTATTATGATTGGACATTTGCAATATTTGTATTACATTACATTTTTACCCATGCCAGTATTATACTAAATGTATGCTAGATTGTGTCTGTGTGTGTGCCAAACAGATTTTAAAGTTACAAATATTATTATTTACAAAAGTTAGGTACATAACTCTGTATGTAAATGCTGTGCAGTTAGAAAGAAACCTGATTGAATTCATTACAAATTCTAACTCACTCAAATTCCTCACATTTATTCATTATGTGGTACTGGAGTTCCCATTGTTTTTTATCAGGATGTGAGTAAAGAGCGTGTGTCATGGCTAAGAGCATTGCTGCTCTTTCTGGATGGAGTTGACAGGTCAGTAGACATGGATGTACAAGACGATTCTCTCAAAATGGATCAGAGTCCTTCTATTTATTAATATAATCAGTTTTTGCTGAATAACCATTCATGCTGGATCTCAACAGCCCATACCCCACCTCTTTTTTTATTAGAAAGAAGTCTATTCTTCCAAGAAACCTGTCAAAATAAGGGGTTACTAATTCTCAGAAGGAGGCTGTAGGAGACAGATGCCATTGAAGGTGTTGAAGTAGTTGGGGCCTCATAGCTTAAATAACCTTGCTTGTGGGCACCTTTGTGGCCCTGCATGAACTTTCTTTCCATCCAGCACATTTCTCATTCACTAAAACTGGTATCATTTTCATTTAGTGTCCTGCCAGTTTCCTTTCATTTGTGTCCTGTCTACTTGGCATCTGTGGTTCTTATCTCTGGACAGCTGGTGCCCCTGTTTTCTCAATGCCTTAAACACAAGCTTACCTCACTTATTGGGAATTCCATCCCTGCTGACAGCCCATATCAAAAATATGTGGGTTTTGTGTTAAGACTTGACAAGTGTCAGAGAATTTGATGGTATTTAATTTATTCTAATTATTATTATTATTATTTTTGAAGGTTACATGCCAAAGACAGGTCCTTTGTGAACCCAGAGTGGAAAATAATTTGTAATTTAACTTCGTCTTATTTTTATGTGTGCCACTGATAACCCAAATCAGTCTGTCTACAGAAATCGAAAATCTGCTATGCATCTCAGGTCGTGATAGATAAAATATTTTCGACTGGTCAATTAGCTAGATAGAAGAAAGGAGATGAGGAAACTGCATTTCTTGTAGATGCTTAGGAGTCTTCTGGATTTAAAGAATTTTACATCTGATTCTTTCCCAAATGATTTTTAATTTAGAAAGCTGTTTAGAGGTAGACAGTTGAAATTCTACTACTATTATTACTATAAATTATTATCTAGCAAAAGGACATTTAAAATCCACAAAGAAAAATCTTGAAATTTTAATCATTCATTCATTCTTGCCATCATTTACTCATTTAGCAATTACGTATGAAGGCATTGCTATCTTATCATGTTTTCTACTACTTCTTTGTTTTCTGCGTTTTGCTGTTTGGAGGATTAAGTTTTTTGTTTTGTTCTTCTATTGTTTAATCTTTCTAAAAGTTTAAGACTTAAATACTAAATTTATATTTTCTTATTGATTGCTCTTGTGCTTTCCCCAAGAATATTTAATGCAATGAAGAACAAAGTTGTTTACTAAAAATTTTCAATATAAGGCTTTTTAGAATACTTGGGTTAGGCATTGCACTGCTAGTCGCAAGTTCTGTGATTTAAACCCATTGGCTGCTCCTCAGGAGAAAGAAGAGGCTGTTTGTTCCTGTAAAGATGTATAGTCTCAGAAATTCTCTACAGGGTCACTATGAGTCAGAATTGACTTGATGGCCTTGGTTTTTGTTTTGTTTTTTTTAACCATAAACTTGCTTGCTCTGTTGCCTAATAGTTTGTCTATTTTTCTAATTTTAAGTAGTCACTGTATCCAGGCCCTGTACTTGGCGACAGGAGGGTTTTTTTGTTTGTTTGTTTGTTTTTTTAAGGAGTCCCTTAAGAGGCCAAACAGGAATGCTGGTGATGCAATAACCCCTACAGAGGGGCTGACACTTTGCAACAATGGGCTCAGACACAACAATTGTCATTATAGTGCAGGACCAGTCAGTGTTTCTTTCTGTTGTGCATAGAATTGCTGAGTCATAATTGACTTTATGGTGATGCTGTAGGATAATCACTGGTCCACAAGGTCAGCTGTTCAAACTCACCAATCACTTCTCAGAAGTCTATACAGGGTTGCTATGAGTTGGAACTGACTCTAGGGCACTTAACAACAACAACCAATACTTAAGAAAAAGCTAATTAACTGTCATGAATTCCTAAGTAAACAAAGCAAAAAAACAACTGTAATCTCTTAAAAAATAAAATGCCACATTTTGTTGACATTTCTTCTGTTTACAATGGTAGAATATATTCTGGAAGCTTATGTGGTCTTTTCCCCAAATATACACAGGAATGAAGGTAATATTATGAAACAATTTATGCCATTTATATATTTCTGATATTTCCTTAATTCTTCTTGCATAGAAATCTTACTGCAATAATCCAAAAATAAATCATAAATGGAATTGAGGTCTTGAGTCCCTGGTTTCATTAGAATTATGTTTCTGCATATGAGTTAGTTCTTTAGAGATTATTTTATCCTGCTAAAAATAGTGACTCATACAGAACCATTACAATAAACACAGTCATCTTAGTGATATTTCCAAGAGCTATGACCCCTATACAGGGTCGTTATGGTCGGAACCGACTCGACAGCACTTAACAACAACAACAATCAAGTATATGATTTTACTTGCTTTTCGATGGGTGTTCTTTTTCTTTGGTTGTCAATGAGACTAATTGTCACAGTTAATCTTTCAGACCTCAAGCAGAAACTCATTGCAACTGAGTCCATTCTGACTAATAAGGACCATATATGACAAAGTAGAGCTGCCTCATAGGGTTTCCAAGGCTGTAAATCTTTACCGAAGCTGATTGTCCCATCTGTCTCCTGCAAAGCAGCTGGTCAAACAACCGAACACTTTAACCACTGCATCATCAGGATGCATAATCTTTCAGAAGCTTATATGTGTGCAGTTCAGGTGTGAAGTTCTTTTGGGAAGCTATGGGGTTTTACCACATTACATTTACTCTTTTGTCATAACATATTATTATTGGTTGTTGTTGCTGTTGTAAAGTGTCATCTAGTCAGTTCTGACTCAGAACCACACTGTAAAGGGTTTCCAAGGAATAGCTAATAAATTTGAGCCATCTATCTTGCAGTCCAGGGCATTATACCAGGGATCTCTTTTAATTCTTTAAAGAAATCTTTTAATTATTAGTTATTAATATTAATCTTATAATTATTATTGGAACCTCTCTTAATTCTTTTAAGAGGAATTCCTGAAAGTTCCTTTCCCAGCCCTCCTTTGCCATCACT
>NW_006408699.1:6087839-6109347 GCF_000296735.1 Chrysochloris asiatica
ACACACACACACACACACAATTATGCATACAATTTAGATAAATGTCAGTTAATTTTAGTTGTGACAGTTATTTTTAATAAATACATGCCACTTATGATACTTTTATCTTCATATGTATCTTTTTTTTATTACAGAAAACTGGTTATTGTGGAAAAGCAGGATAATGGAACATTTGGATTTGAGATTCAGGTAGGCAGTTTTCAAAATTTTCTCATTTTTTGGGAACTTTTCTTTTGCTCTATCTAAATATCCATCTATATTATTCATAATATATTTACATTTGATGTATGTCTTAGGCTGGGTTTTGTACAGAACTAAAAGCAGTAAAACTTTATATATATTGTAGACGTGGACAAGTCCTAAGTCCAGGTCAGCTGAACCAAGATTGACAGTTCTGGCAGGTGGACAGCTGGAATGGATCCCAGGATTGATAGGTAGTAGAGTAGACTATGGGCTCAAGTTGAAAGAACTGGAGATTGGAGGATGAGCCAGATGCAAGATGAAGACCCAGCAGAAAGCAAACAAGCCTTGCCTAGTGTCTAATGTACAGAAATCAGGCCACACCCCTGAGGAACATCCTTTCAATTAATTGACAGCTCATAGCAAACTCATTATAGAATTGCATTATAGAACTCATCATCGTATTAGATCTTACTATGGCGATAGCTACAGCTCACCCTCCAAACCACTGAGAGTCCTGGCCCAGTTAAGTTGACACAAAACCTTAACTATGACAGTCCACCCCTTGTCAACCTGGCACCTGTACATAGTTCCTTAAACCATATACAAAATATCTAAATAAAGACAAGTATAGAGTCATACTTGTGCCTAACATGACAAAATTAAAATGCATACAACCAAAAATGCACTTGTCCCATTTACATCTTCTATTTCACAAGTGAACAAAGAAAAAATATATGATGTACACATGCAAACAAAATATTTTCATAACAATTACAGTTCTCATTTCTGTAACTGGTCATGTGGCCATTACTGGTATTTGGAACTACCTTCTTCAACTATCCATTCCGTATTCCCTTTGCCCTTGGCAAACACACCAGCTGGTGGTCCTGTCTCTGATGGAATGACCCAAACTTTTGTTCCTGTAGGTTCTGGGCCATTAGTAGTGATGTTGGAATTGGGTTGCTGTAGTTTATCGTTGACTTTAGTCACAGGCATTGTAGTGCTAAAAGATGCCCAAAGAATCGCCTGGATTCCGCACATAATCTTCTGTACCTCCATTGTTGTTGTTGTTGTTAAGTGCTGTCGAGTCTGTTCTGACCCATGGTGACCCTGTATAAGATTTCTGAAAAGTGGCTGGTGGGTTTGAACTGCCGACCTTGCAGTTCAAACTGATCTTGCAGTTTAGCTTGTTATCCTGAAGTACCACGTCAGGACTCTTTGTGTAATGTTAATCCAACTGCCATATTTGGAGTCTTGGTGTGTTGCTGTAGGATAAACACTGAACTGCTAAGTGTGTGAGGTCTTCAGTTCAAATCCATTAGCCATTCCTTGGGAGCCCTATACAAGGTCACTGGGAGTGCAAGCCAACTCAATGGCACTTAAAAACAAAAAAAACAGCAATCAGGACTTATTTAGTACAGCAACTTGTTTCCTTTCCTGTTGATCAAGTGGTATGAGAAGTGCAACACGGTCAGGGGACTTTCTTAAATTCCAGTTCAGTGGAATCAGTGCTGTGGAAATATTGGGAGTATTCCTCCCTTTGGAATTGAAATGTCCAGATCTGAAGAGCAAATTGTAGCAGGTACAGGAAACAAAAGTTTTAAAGTGGGTCAATAGGAGTAATAGTGAATGGAGCCACTCTTAGTTCCACCCATTTGTTCTAAGACCAATGAATCTTGTCTATTAGATAAACAGCACCATGTTTGGACTCTGGTTTAGAACATATACAGCTTCCTGGAGAACATTGCCGGAACCTTGCAAGGTATTGCCACCTAGCTGGCATTGTAATTATGTCTTTAGAAGGCCATTCTATCGTTTGATCAAGCCAACTGCTTCAAGATGACGAGGAACATAGTAATATCTATAAATTCCATAAGCATGGGCTCACTGCTGCACTTCATTTGCTGAAGAGTGGGTCCCTTTATATGAGGTAATGCTGTGTAGGATACTATGCTGTTGGATAATGCATTTTGTAAGCCCATGGTTAGTAGGTTGGGCAGAATCATTGCATGCAGGAAAGGCAAATTCATATCCAAAGAAACTGCCTATTCCAGTAAGAACAAAACGCTGTCCTTTCCATGATGGAAGTGGTCCAATGTAATCTACCTGTCACCAGGTTACTGGCTGAACTCCCCAAGGAATTGTCCCACATCTCTTACTCAGTGTTTGGTTTCTGCTGCTGGCAGATTGGTCACTAAGCATTGGATGTATCCAAGTTAGCCTTGGTGAATGGCAGCCTATGCTGTTGAGCTCATGCATCCCTGCCATCATGGCCACTTTCTTATTGAACCCATTGGGCAATGACAAGAGTGGCTGGAGAAAGAAGGTGATTCATTTCTACAGAACTTGTCATCTTTCCACTTGTTAAAATCCTCTTCTGCTCAGGGAACCCTTTGGTACATATTCACATGAAACAGAAGTATCCTCACTTTTTTTTGCCTATTCAAAGATGTCTATCCACACACCTCTTTCCCACACGTACTCATCACCAATTTTCCAACTGTGTTCCTTTCAAGTCCCTGACCATCCAGCCAAATCATTTGGCATAGCCCATGAAACAGCATATAGGCACACATCTGGCCATATCTCCTTCTAAACAAAATGGACACCTAGGCGTGTCACTTAAAGTTCTGCCCATTGGGATATTTCTTTTCACAATTGTCCTTTGGGGAAGTTCCAGAAAGGGCTGTAGTGCTGCTGCTGTCCACTTTTGAGTGGTGACTGCATAAAGTCAACCTAGAATTTTCTCTTCCTCAGTCAACTGATCATAAGGCCATACCTATGTTGACTGGGAGAGGGAAGGTAATGTGACAGGAGTGGAGATCATGGGCATTTGGGCCACTTCCTCATATATCTTACTTGTGTATGACGAAGTGGCCCATGCCTGGTGTTGTATCTACCACTTCCATTTAGTGATGTAATGCTGCTGTGCCCATCCAACTTTAATACTCAGATAACACCCAGTTCAGAATGGGTAGTTCAAGTCACATAGTGATTTGGTGCCCATGGTTAGGTGTTCAGTCTCTGTGAAGGACCAGTCACAAAGTAAATGTTGTGTCTCAAAAGGAGAGTAGGTGTCTGCATAGGATGCCAGGGCTTTGCTCGAAAATCCGAAGGGTTTATGCTGTGATTCACTGATAGGGGTCTGCTGGAGACTCCAAATTACCTCTCTATCTGCCACTGCCACTTCAAGCACTGCTGGACCAGCTAGATCATATGACCCAAGTGGCAGAATAGCTGGCACAACAGTCTGAGCTTGTTGTAGAACCTTTTCTTGTTCTGGGCCCCACTCAAAATTAGCAACTTTTCAAATCACATGATAGTAGGCCAGAGTTGTTGTTAAGTGCCGTCGAGTCAGTTCTGACTCATAGCGGCCCTGTACAGGGTTTCCGAGGCTGTAAATCTTTATGGGAGCAGAAAGCCTCATCTTTCTCCCATGGAGCAGCTGGTAGTTTTGAACTGCTGACCTTGCGGTTCATAGCCCTATTCATAACCACTACGCTACCAGAGCTCCTTAGTAACACACCCAAATTAGGGATCTGTTTCTTCTCCAATCCAAAGAGGTCCACCAGGCACTGTGCTTCTTTTATAGTTGTGGAAGAGAACAGACGCAATAACTTATTTTTCATTTTAGTAAGAATATCTCCACATGCCTCACACAACTGAACCCCCTAGAAATTTCACCAAGATGAAATGTGACAAACAGAATTTTTGTCAGGTTAATTTTCCACACATTAACATGCAGATGTTCTACCAAAAAGTCTAGAGTCATTGATACTTCTTCTTCCCTAGTCCAACCAGCATAACGCTGTCAATGTAATAGGCCAGTGTGATGTCTTGTGGCAAGGAAAGGCAATCAAAGTTCCTTCAGACTAAATTATGACATAGTGCTGGAGTATGTACTGCTGATGTAGGGCAGTGAATGTGTATTGTTTGCCCTGCCAACTGAAGGCAAACTGCTTCTAGTGACCCTTAGAAACTGCAGTTGGGAATAAGGCACTTGCTAGATCAATAGCTGCAGAGCAGGTACTAGGAAGTGTTTTAATTAGTTCAAGTAATGGCAAATCTGGAACACTAGTTGCTATTGGAGTCAACACCTGGCTAATTTTATTATAATCCCTTGTTATTCTCCAAAATCCATTTATGTTTTCTACAGGACAAATAGACAAGTTAAATGGGGAATCATCACTCCTGTATCCTAATCTTTGCAATGCCTCCAGGAATGAGATATTGCTTTTGGTTTACTATTTTCCTTAGGAGCTCTAGTAGCATAGTTACTAGCCAGGTTGTTAATCTCATCGTCAGCAGTTTCCAAATGCCAGTGGTTCCATGGGAGAAAGATGAAGTGTTATGCTCCTGTAAAGATTTACAACCTTGGAAATCCTTTACAGGGTGGCTGTGAGTCAGAACCAACTCCACAACACGTACTCACTGCCTCTGTTTTCCTAGATTGAGGTAGTTACGATGGCTTACATTTGGATATCCAATCATGCTAGCCCTTATTCCACATTTCAAGGATACAATATAGGGGTTCTGCCAAGTTCTGAGTATATATGCATATATATTCTGATTATCCATTTTGGAACTGGGGAAATCACTGCAGGAAGAGTTTGGGAAGACCCACTGGACCCACAGTAAGATAGACCTTTGCTAGGTCTTTACTAACAGCTTGACTTCCATATGCACCCACTCTGACTGGTGGGCCAGAGTGTCATTTTGGGTTTCCTGGAATTAATGTCAATTCGGTCCCAGTGTCCAGTAACCCCTGAAAAGTCGGATTATTTCCTTTTCCCTAGTGAACAGCCACTCTTGCAGAATGCCATAGATCTAGAGAAAGATAACTAGCTGTCAGTGTAGTCTTCCTCAAGGGGACACAGCCACACTGTCAAACAAGGGGCTGGAGGTCTGTAAACTGGATTATGTCTGGGTATTGACTGAGAGGCCATGACCCTATTTTGGCAATTTAAGTTAGACTGCCATTCACTTGATCTTGAATCCTTCCTCTTGTACAAATCAAATAAGTATTTAGTAGATATTCCATCTATTTCAAGTAGTTTTAGTAGCAGAATAGATTACAAACTGGGCTGCTAACCAAAAGTTTAGTAGTTCGAATCTATCAGTCGCTCCACAGGAGAAAGAAGAAGCTTTCTTCTTCTGTAAGTATTTGCAGCCTTGGAAACGACACAGGATCACTGTGACTTGGAACTGACTTGGTGACACACAACCACCACCACCACCACCATCTGTCACTCCTAGGGATGCCCCGCCTACGAAGCCAACACCACAAGTCCACAGGAGTCAGACTATTCTGATGACTATCTTGATGCTGCTGTCTATTACAGTAACCACATCTGCCTTGCCTTTATCAATTAAGTGCTTCCACTTGACAGAGGCTAAAGTCCAATCAGCCCTATTGTAGTTTGGTGGACTAGTTCAATTAGGGCAGTTCCCACTGTGAAATCTGACTTCCATAAAGAAGCAATCACGTCAGTTTTCAAGGAGGCTGGGGCACCTTCACAAATTTGTTCCTCACTGTTGTGGTAGAAGGTGTGTCCTCTGGGCACTTCATGTGAGAATTTATGAGTTAATCCTGGTAAATCTGTTTTTACATGCCAATTTCCAGAAGTCTTTGGTCACCGTGCAATCCAGGCTTCAGTGAACCAAACAAATAAACTATTTGGTCCTCTCCTAACATCTTGATATGAAACATTGAATGAAGAATCTGTGTTTAGTGGGCCCATAGCAATGAACTCAGATTGATCCACAACTTTAATACCCTTTCCCACACATATTCTGCAGGTTTCTGTTAGAACATATTAGAAAAATCAAGTAGTTCTTTTGGAATGCAGTATATTTCTTCCTTGATTCCAATTTGTGCGTCACCTTTTGGTCCTTACTCAAACTTAAAAGTCTTGTTATAGGTGTTGTTACTGTTAAGTGCCATTGAGTCAGTTCCGACTCACAGCAAGCAACCCTGTATAAGGTTTTTGAGGAGCCAACCTGTAATTCAAATCGATCTTGTAGTATTGCCTTTATCCTAGTGCCACACTAGGATCCTTGTTATGTTGTTGTTGTTAACTACCATCAAGTCGAGTCTGACCCATAGTGACCGTGTATAGGGTTTCCAAGGAGCATCTGGTGAGCTTGAACCACCGACCTTGCAGTTCAAATGGCTTTGCAGTTTGGTGCATTAACCCACAGTGTTGTGCCTCAATTTACCTAGATGACCAATGAAGACTCTCAGGATCAATAAGAAAGCCTTTATTAGCTGGCCAGCGACTACAGCCTCCTTAAAAGCGGGAAAAACTGCAGCCCCGACCCAGTTTTTCAAAGAGTATTTATACATAGGCAGTCTGACATTATCTTGTACAAACCAAGGGTATGATGTATGCATGAGCTGTTAGAGTGGGGGCTAGGAGTATATCAGCTGAGACAGTTTCTTCTCAAGATTAACTTGGGGATAGGGGTACATCTGCTGGGACAGTTAGTTTTCAAGAATAACTTTGGCTGGCTGTTCTGAAGGTTAGCCTTTGCCTCTGGCCATAGTATCCTGTAAGTAAGTCAGGCCCACTCAGATGTGAGGAATTTGCATAAGCAGTGTTACAGAAGCCAAGTTTAGCCAGAGTTAAGGCGAGAGGGGGTTTCTGCATCTAGGGGAGTTGTTGATGCTAAACATTTTCCCACTTCAGCCTGATCTTTACTTAAAAATTAGTTATTATAGGGCAATTGGGCCTAACAACAGCACCACACCAGGACTTTAAGACCTTTGTTATAGGTAGAAGCAATAAATGGTGGAGGTGTTTCCTGGGAATATTCAATAATATCTTGTAAGATAACTACCTTAGGTCATGCCCCAGACAATGTCTTAGGCATCATCTCAGAAGGCACAGTTGGGTTAATCTCATCAAGTATGGGCAGAAAGGATAATGATTTTACTGAAAATGGGTCAGCAAACAAAGATGGAGTAATCTTTTCAAATGGGAAGGCTGTTGGCAAGAGTGATTCAATGGCATTTACGGACTCTATGTCTACGCTTCCTGATTATCTGCCCATGTGTCCCCATCGTAAGTTACAGGATCCCATTTCTTTCCAATTCATGCCATCATTTTAGCATCGACACTATTCCAGGTAAGGAATTCAGCTGGCATTGTAATTCAGCCACGCTTACAGTAAGACTCTACATTTGGTTATTGTCAATATCCATTCTGCTACTGCAAGAAATATGGAGCTTTGGTAGCATAGCGGTTACAAATTGGGCTGTTAACCTCAAGGTCAGCAGTGCAAAACTACCAGCTGTTCTGTGGGAGATTTACAGCCTCAGAAACACTGTACAGGGTGACGGAGTCAGGACCTTTCCGGCACACCACCACGAGAAATACGGCTTTCTTTCAGGGCATAAGTGGAAACTTTGAGATCTTTTATGTGGCAATTGAGCTGTGACTCCTTAGCCCTAACTCAACTCTTCTCTTTACCACTGTCTTGATTGTAAGCTGGACCAACCAACCAGCTTTTCTATACTATTTGTTTTAACAAAATTGCAGATAAGTATCATACACACAATCCCCCAGAACCCTGCTTCTCTGCAATCTGTGATCAATTGGTGGTGATATTTTATGTATTAATATTACCATTCACACCATGGGGTAGCAGCTCCCTCACCTTCCTTACTAGTGGAACAGAGTTATTTGTGCCTTTAAAATTATTTAGACTTGAGAACCAATTTAGAAAACTCTTAGGATTTTGTTTCTTTAGAACCACTCTCGGTACCAAATATCTTGGGCGAGGTTCTCTAGAGCAGCAAAACCAGTGAAACTTATTTCAGACAGCACTCAACAACAACAACAACAACAAAGAGTTCATATGAGATGTAATGAAAAACATTTTACCTTTTTAACTTTAACTAGTAGCAATACTTTATAATTATTTTTGAAATACCTGAAGATATTTGGCTTTAGTTGCAGATTGCCTCACGCTGTAGGACATTTAACAATCTGGATCAATTTCAATGTAATTGCCCAAGAATTTTCATTAAAATTTTTCTGTTTGCTTTTGAATGGCCATATTGGTAAAGATGGGGTGTTAAGTCAAATAAAGTCTTTAAGTTCAGCAATAGTAGTGTAAGTATTCCTGATTATTTTTCATAGCACTTTTGTATTTCTTTTATATGTGTTTTGCATAATCATGATCTTATAGTATACATCAGATTTTAGATTTTAGCATTAGTAAGCCTTGGATGACTAAATCTTAGCCCCATAAATGGAAAGTCAGTGTGTATTTTAAGAGTAGGAACAGGAAGCTGCTATGCAAAACATGTTTTATGAGTGAAAAACACAATGATACTCTAGCTGCAATGAACAGAGAACAAGCTATAGGAGAAAAGAAAATGTCTTACTCCTTTTGTGTTCTCCTTTAAAATTTGATGAAATCTATAATTCTTCCATATGGTTTTTAGAAGCATTATACTCTCTTCAATTTTATTCATAAGAAACACTCCCTATTTTGTTGTAGAGACACTATGTTTCTCTTCAAGTGAGCATTATTCCCACGGATGAGCAACAACTGCTACAGAAAACAGGATAAACATAGTTTCTTATTCTGCTATAAAACACACACACAATGTACTTATTTGTTACTGCTTTATTAAATGTCCCTCTTGTATCATAAAGGAGTTCTGATAATGTAGGCTATGAGTTGGACTGCTAACCACAAGGTCAGCAGTTTGAATCTACCACCTGTTCTGAGAGAAAGATGAGGCTTTCTGCTCCCGCAAAGATATACAGCCTCAGAAACTCTATACAGGGTCCCTATAAGTCAGAACTGACTCCACGGCACACCATCACCACCTGTACCATAAGTATTTAATCTACAGAGATCAAATGACTAAACTATCATTAATAGACAATAGGTTACAGTGTCATTGAATCGTTGTAGGTTGTATTAGTGTGTTGTTGCTGTTGTTGTTAAGTGCCATGGAGGTTAGTTCCGATTCATAGCGACCCTGTATAGGATTTCTATTTAGCAACTGGTGGATTTGAACTTCCTACCTTGTGGTTCACAATCCAGTGTTTATCCTACAGTGCCATACCATAAATCCATATTAGTGTAAGGTGTTTTAAATCAACCTATTTTGAGATATAAATGAGCAGATTAACCAAGTAAGCAAGCAAGCACAAAGTGGAAGATACATGCCACATTATTGCTAAGAGACCTAGGAATGGATAAAAAAGAGACAGGACCTTCTTGCAGAGTGAGGGCAGAAAGAGAGAGACAGAGACAGAGAGAAAGTGAGAGCATGTGCTTTCCTTTTGAATTAATTCTCTGAAGAACTTCTAGTTTTCTAAACTGAGAAAATAAATTTCTGTTGGTTAAATCCACCACTTGGTGCATTTCTGTCCCAGCAACACTAGATCACTAAGATAGTCCAGTCTGTCTCTGAGAAGTTCTAATGATCATTCTGTTTCTGGCCCTTAAAACTGAAAGCTGGAAGGCTGAGTAAAAGGGAAAGAAGTATTTGACTATTTCTTTCCATCACTTTGGGTTTTTGCATTTAAAAAAAAAAATTGTAACTTCCAAATTAAACACCTATCATAAACACACATGCAAGCATTGACTACAAAATCAATGTTTCCATTCCACTCTACTCACTTTGATCACTGAGGATTGAGTCTGGATTCGTCCTGCTATTGAGACTTTGTATAATGTTGTTGTTGTTAAGTGCCATCGAGTCGGTTCCGACCCATAGCGACCCTGTACAGAGTTTCCGAGGGTGTAAATCTTTACGGGAGTAGAGAGCCTCATCTTTCTCCCGCGGAGTGGCTGGTAGTTTCGAACCGCTGACCTTAAGGTTCGCAGCCCGATTCGTAACCACTACGCTACCAGAGCTCCTTGTATAATAGTTGTTTCAAAAAGAATGGCAGTAACATCTTTAGCTAATGTGCCACTTGAACTAGACCACCCTTCCATCTCTGGAAAGGTTTAGACTTCAGTGAGAAGACAGTAGAACTGTTAAAGAAGTTTCTGACAAAAATGCAAAGTGTTTAACTTGATCTTTTAAAATTCCTTTTACCTTTAAAAACCTTATAGATTAAATAGAAATCCTTTCAAGGTGTCTACAAGTTGCTTGTGTGTGACTCTCACAAAAGGAATGAACATTAGCCATTAATATCTCCATCAGGAAGTATTGTGATGTGGCTTAATTTTAGGAATCAGATCTTTAAAAGGCTTAATTCAGAAGGCTGCTTTTGGTATTAAATGGACTTAGATCTCATAACTTAAATGTGTGGAAAAGAAAAACATGATAAAGGTTATTGCGATGTGATGCCTTCAGTGTTCTTGCTACAATTTGAAAACAAACAAATACTTTTGCCAAATTGAAGCAGGAGGAAAAGCATAACTTTTTCTAATTTAGTTGGGTGACTAATGAACCAGTAAGTATTCAGGGCAGGCAAACAGGAGAATGCTCAGAAATGAAGATAATTGAGTCAATTATAGTGCTTTTGAATAAATGCATGGCATATTGTCACTATTTGCAAAACTCTGATTTAAGATGATCATTGTGGGCATATCTCCCTGGCTGGATGTGTACTGTTACATACTTCCTGTAACGATTGCTGTAGCTTTGGAGGACTGGATAAGGATTTTTATCTTTGCTCTTGGACAATATTGATTTATCCAATTAGAAAATGAGAAACTTCAGTTTTCTTAATAAATATGCAATGATGATAACGTAAGGTAGCCTCTTGGGTTTGAAAAGCTAAAACTTTGAGGCACCCTTAACCTTTTTTTGTTGTTGCTGATCACAATATTCTTTATGAATGGGGTTGGCTCATTTAGCTTGGTAGAATTGTAAAATTGGTACTTATGATTTAGTTTATAGTCCAGAAAATTTTCTTTGCACTTACTCTTGAGTACCTGGTTGGTACAAATAGTTAGCAATTGGCTGCTAACTGAAAGGTTGGGAATTTGAGTCCACCTAGAAGTTCCTCAAAAGAAAGATCTGGTGATCTACTTCCAAAGACTTAGCTCCTGAAAATCCTATGGAGCTCAGTTCTAGTCTGACACCCGTGAAGGAGGTTGCCACAAGTCTACTTTAAAATGTTCTCTTTTATTCCCCATGTCACTATGTATCACTTTTATTTTCACAGACTCACAGACACCAGAACCAGAACACCTGTTCCTGGGACTTATGTACTCTGATCTGCAAAATAGAAGAGGACAGTCCAGCTCACTGCTCTGGCTTGCGCACTGGTAACTTATGACTTTGCTCATGTTTCAAATCATTTGAATAACCAGCAATGAAAACTTTTAATTAGTGAAGGTCAGGATGTGACTGTTGCTTTGAATTTCCTTAACTCCTTTATGTTGTGAAGGTTTGGAGCTTACTTGTTTTGTTTCATTTGCAGTACAAATCAGGAGGGATTATTTTACTGAGGTGACATTTCTTTTTCTTGGCATCTCCCAGGTGATGTCCTTGCAAATATCAATGGCGTGAGCACAGAAGGCTTCACCCACAAACAAGTGGTTGATTTGATCAGATCTTCAGGAAACCTACTAACGTAACTATCCATTGGGTTCCAGTGGGGCTTCAGAAATGTTATGATCTTTCATAATGCTTGTTGAGTAAATGCATAGGCTTTTTGTTCAGGGATCACAGGATGGGTGGCCTTGTACCACAGCTTTGAAATTGGGTACAGATGTTTTTATCCATTTCTTTTGTTTCTCAATGTTTTCTCAGACATGAAAATATTATCAACATCTGAAGCTGGAGGACATCAGTAGTCCAAATGTCTGTGTGGGAGGGCTAGCATTTTTAAAAGTGTTTTTTCAGCTGTCAAATTCAATTAACCTGGCACATATCTCTTTGGACTGGGAAAGTAATTGGTCCAATTTGTTTGGATGATAGAACCTTGTGGCTAGAACAAACAAAAGTTTTAAGGGCTGAGTTTTTTCCTCTTATGCAGCAAATCAATTGCTTTTCTCTTCTAGTGTTCCATTTGTAGGGGGAGAACTAAGTCTGCCTCTCCTTACCTGAATACATACCCACATTCACACCAAGTTTATGAATGGGACATTGGTCTCTCCTATTAGGAATCTGATTGACTTACCTTAATGTCCTTGTACTAAGAGATGGAATGAATTCATTCACTAGGCTACTATTGAATAAACACTATGTTTCCTTTGGTTTTGTCTGTAAAGACAAAAAGTATTTTAATTCTCATGTCAGAAGACGGATAAGAAAAGCCCCTATAAATAAGTAATTTAAGTATTTCTATTGTTGATAACTGCTATGAAGACAGAAATGGGAAATACTGCGATAAAAAAAAATTAAGTAAATAGACTACGACTTTAGCTTAGATATTCAAGACAGTTCTTTCTAAGGAGGCAACATTTGAGCTGAGATGTAAAAGAGAAGCAGAGGTGGTCTTGAGAACACCTGGTAAAAGCAGTTCAGGTAAAAAAGATGGTTTCCGTTATCAAAATGAGCTTGGCCTATCAAAGAGACAGAGAGAAAGCCAGTGTAATTGGGTAGGTGGATAAAGGGGGGCCATGATAGATACCTGGAAGCAGCAGTCAAGAAATCAAACAACGTATTGCATTAGGCAAATCTGTTGCACAAGACCTTTTTAAAGTATTGAAGAGCAAAGATGTCAGCTTGAGGACTAAAGTGCACCTGACCCAAGCCATGGTATTTTCAATAACCTCATATGTAGCATGCGAAAGCTGGACAGTGAATAAGGAAGACTGTAAAGAATTGATGCTTTTGAGCTATGGTGTTGGAGAAGAATATTGAAAGTGCCATGGGCTGCCAAAAGAACCAATAGATCTATTTTGGAAGAAGTACAGCCACAGTGCTCCTTGGAAGCCAAGATGGCGAAACTTTGTTTCTCATATTTCAGACATATTGTCAGGAGGGACCAGTCACTGGAGAAGGATTTCATGTTTGGTAAGGTGGAGGGACAGAGAAAAAGAGGAAGACCCCCAACGAGATGGATTGGCCAAGTGGCAGCATAGATGGACTCAAGTGTGGCAACAGTAGTGAGGTTGGCCCAGTATCGGGCAGTGTTTCGTTTTGCTGTGCATAAGGTTGTTATGGATTGGTACTGACTCGATGGCACCTAACAACAAAAAAACAACAATGATAGATACAATATGAAAATAGAGACGTGATTAGGGGCAGACCATGGGCCTCATCAGTCACAAAAGAGTTTAGATTTTATTTTGAGTGAAAGAAATTTAAGTTGATTACTACTCATGACAACCTCATGTTAGAGCTCTACTCAATAGGGTATTCAGTGGCTAGTTTTTTGAAGTAGAATGCCAGACCTTTTTTCAAGGTGCCTTGGGGTGGAATAAAACTCTAATCTCTCAGTTAGCAGTTGAATATGTTAAAAGTTTCCTCCACCTAGGGCCTCCTATTCTGAGTGGGACCTATAGTCCCTCTTCATTCTTCACAGTCACCTTGGAAGGTTAGTTTTACTTCTTTTTATAGATCAAATGACTCATGCTTAAGTGAGGGATTAGTTAAGGTCACCAACTAGTAATGGACAGAACTGGGACTAGAGCCACTTGCTACACTACAGCTGCTAACTTCAAGCAGCTAACAGAAAATCCCCTGGATGTTCTTCTGAGATTTCACATCTAAAACTTCAAAGGATATTTAGCTCATGTGTGGGAGCAGTTTTGCAATTTGGCTGGTGGTAGGAAAGGACTGATTCCAGCTTCCTGTGTTCTATGAGTTCAGGGTGAATGATAAGGGCACTGTTGCTTCAGAGACATGGAAACCCAGACGGTAGGAACCATCCATAGTATCAGGGAAAATGCTAATGGTTAGAGTCTGAAACACATGTTCTAAGTGGGTGCAGTAGGTAGTCACCAGGTTTGGTGATTAAGGGGGGACAATTGTTGGAGAGTCAAAAATCAGGAAAATGGGAGACAGTTTGTACAATTACAAAAGAAACCACCAATACCTGTGGTTTTGTCTATGGAATCTACGATTGTGCAGGTCAGATAGACATGAAGACTCTCAATGAATCAGATTCATAGGGATCTTCACTCATGTCCAGAGTCAGGATCGCCTCCCCTAATAACAACCTTTTTGGTTGTTATCATCCCATTATCTACAACAGAATGGTATTAGAAGTAAAGAAAATTCAGTCTCCCCATTTAATGTTATTATTTGCCATGTCTGGAAACATTTCTTGTATCTTTATAGAGTTATTAGTTGATTTATCAGAAGGATTTTGAGCCAATGCTTTAAAAATATTTAGGTGTGTAATTCACAATTGAAATGTATTATTTTATTCAGATTGATGGCTTACTTGTCAAAATAAAACCCTCTAATGATGAGCCCACAAAACAAATCAGATCTCTCAGGGTAGAACAATCTTTTTATTTTTAGAAAAGCATTTGATGTAGGAAGAAAACATAGCTGTTAAATTCATAATTCTAAGATTAAAGCTTGTAAACCTAAAAATGTTTTAGATAAAAGAATAATATCCTATCCTGAAGTAATTCTGTTTCCATTTGTTCTCATTACAAAATTAAGGCAATTTGAAACCTACAAAGAAAATGAAAGTCCCTGATGACTCATTTAAGTACTTGGACAGTAGTCAAAGATTGGCTGTTTGCACCCACCTTGAGGCATCTTGGAGTCCTGGTGTGGCGCTGTGGGCTAGTGTGCTGTACTACAAAGTTAGTTTGAACCACAAGGTCCATGGTTCAAGCTCACCAGCCGCTCCTCAGAAACCCTATACAGGGTCATTATGGGTCAGAACTGACTCAAAGGCACTCAACAACAACAACAACAACTAAAGCATCTTGGAAGACATGCTTGACAGACTGCTTCAGAAAGGTCATAGCTTTGTAAGCCCTATTGAGTTTTTCTACTCTGTACACATGGAGTTGCCATGATTCAGAATCAACTTAATGCCAGCTGACAAGAGGGAAAAAAAAAGGATTTCTCCCTGCTTTATGCTGATTCCTCCTCCAATCAAAGGTCCCTTGTGCTTACTTGTTGTCATTGCTGTACCCCTTATGCTTAAGACACAGGATTTAGAGTCTAGAACGTAGTAGAGTCCCAAGAAATAGCCACCAAATAAGAGGTAATTCAGTCAGTTCCCACAATAATAAATTCCAGTAGAGAACAATCATGATTGTGGTATGGGGATTTCTATAAAATTAGCTACCATTTACAAATTAACCATAACCTTGGCGATACGATGTAGATGTAGTGGGTAAGCATTTGAGTGCTAATTTGAATGCACTAGCTGCTCTGTGGGAGAAAGATGTGGCAGTGTGTTTCTGTAGATATTTACAACCTTGGAAGCCCTGTGGGGCAATTCAGTACAGACTTGATAGTAGTGGGGTTGGTTGGTTGCTGCTTCTTTCAGTTACCTGTTCACTGCAAGGTTGATTTGAACCTCAAGGTGGTGGTTCAAACCTACCAGACACTCCTTGGAAACCCTAATCAGGGTCACTGTGAGTCAGAACTGACTCGACAGCTCTTAACAACAACAGCTTAAGGAGAAAAAAAAATTTTTTTTTCCATTTTCCTTCTCTGAATGTTGTCATAAGCTTTGATTTAGGTCCATATACTTCGCCACAAGGAACGTAGCATTTATGTTGTTTTTAAATTTTTATTTTAGTATACACTGTACTCAAGGTGTACCCCATAAGGATGTTTATTAGTCATTCATGCTACTCCCAATATTTTTTTAAACAGGATAGAGACTCTTAATGGAACAATGATTCTCCGAAGAACAGAGCTTGAAGCAAAGTTGCAGGTTTTAAAGGTAATTTACCTTAATACATTAATGCATGTTTTCAGTTTGTGCTGGGCAGAGTTAAGGAATTGGGAAACCCTTGAAAGTGAAATGTGATGAATCTAAACTGATGAATAGTCAAGAGTCAGATGATTACCTCTGTATAAATATCAAATTCTGTAGACTGGTGCAAATCCTTTTCTTTCTTCACCTTAGGTGTATCTATGAGGCACAGAAAGCCAAGAGGAAGACATATTACTAGAGATATTTTCATTCATGCAACTGTGATAATCCTTGATAAAAAAAAAAAAAAAAAGGAATTAGGCTATTTACTTTCTCAAGTAGAGTTTGTGCTGGAGTGCTTGGGATTTGTGCCTCTCCAGTGTCTTCCTTGTGTGTCTCTCCATTCTGCTTCATTCTTACCATGAAGACCATTTCTCTCTTCTCTTTTGGTTGTCCTTAATTCTGCATTCCTTGACAAACAAACCATCAACTTTAAAAGAAAGTAAAATTAAAAATTTTAGGGATATAACAAATGTAGGATGTTTAGTGAAAATTCCCTAGGTAGGTTCTTTGAGAGCTAAAAATTCTTGTGTGTTCTGGACTGATAATTTTCTTCCAAGCCATGAACTCCTCTGCCTCATTTATGTGTATCAGTCCCCTTGCCCTACAGACTTCTCTACTCCTACTTACCTTTGGATCCCAATGCTTAGCTTTGCATGGCAATGAGTTGGTCAGGCTGAGCAGGGTTGCATGGCTTACTATGACAGGTTACTTATTTGGTTTTGTTGAGACAGTGCTACCATTTATTATTTTTCATAATGAAGCATGTACTTATTAATTATTATGCCAACTAAATATACAACACATGTATGTATACACATAGACGCATGTAACACGTATGAGGAGCTATTGAAGGTGAAATTTTGTAATGAGTCAATTGCTGACTTGCAAAGTACCACATAATAACAGCTGCAGGAATATCCAATTATATATAATCTTGTATTTGCTGCTGTGTCAACATCGATTTTGATACTCTTGTCACTTTGCTTGTTTTTGTGTTCTTTGAATCAGCTTGTCAAATTCCTTGAAATAATTCCTCTGCTCAGATTTTGATGGGAATTGAATTTATAAGTAGATGAGATCAGTTGACATCAGTATGGTTTTTCAATATTGTATTTTGGCGGGGGATGTTTTATTCAGCTCTTTTATGGACCTTAAAATATTTTGTCATTTTCTTCATGCATTTTTTTTTTTGTGTATGTCTTATACTGGGTTTATTATTATAGACCTACTTATTTTTGCTATAATAAATATAAGGCCCCCTGGTGGTACTTTGGTTAAACACTTGGCTGTTAACTGAAAGGGTGACGTTACAACCTATCAGTCACTGGGAGGGAGAAGATGTGGCGGTCTACTCTAAAGATGTACAGTGTTGAAAACCCTTGGGGGCAGTTCACCTCTGTTCGAAAGACTTGTTATGAGTTGAAATCAACTTGACAGCAGTTTGTTCTGTAATAAATATGATCTTTAAAATTTTAGCTGTTGTTGCTATTAATTTTATATTAATTTCCTTAATTTAGTAGTCTTACTGAGCTTCCTTTCTTCTAGTGATTTGTTGATTTTCTTTGATTTTATATACCACAGATAATGAGAGTTTTACCCCTTTTAATCTCCAGTTATTCAAACAATTTATTTTTCTTTTATAACATTAACTAAGATCTTTAGTATATTATTGTAAATAAGTGATGGTCTTTGTCTTCTTCTTGGCATTAAAAGAAATGCTTCTAACATATCATTAAATTTCAATAAGGAGTTATGTTATATTTATTTATAACTATCAAATTAATTTGCTTTTATAAAAGGGATATACTAAGTCTTGGTGAACAGATTAAAAACAAAACAAAACATTAAACTGAATTTTCAACCCTTTGTAGAAAAAGGAAAGAATGCAGAAAATCAACTGATGTCATAGATGGAAAAATAGGCCTGTATTTCAAGGAATGAACTACTCACTTATATCAACATACTTCTAAGCATTTTCTGCTCTTTGAATGTCTTCTCTTGAAGTTTTGATTTATAGACTTCATTATTATTTTTTCTAACAATATATAAATTTTTCAAATTTCCAAGAGCTCCCTTTCTGAATTTCATAAAGACTTTAATATGCTATAAATGTCAATTTAACTTGCTACTTTTCTTATTATTGCCTACTTTAGAGAGTTTCACCAATTTTTAAAATTGTTTTTTTTTTTCCTAAAAAGCTTACAGTGAACATACTTATCAACTGGTTGGACTCATGTGCCTGTTAATGTTTCTTGCATTTTAAGTTTTTTACTTCTGGTTTGTGTTTTTTGTTCTTTTTTGTTCTTTTTTTTAATGTCAGGAATTCATTATATTTAAAACATTTCTTTCCACCCTCCCCCCCTCGATTTTTTTTCTCTTTTTTTTTTCTTTTTTTTTTTTTTTTTGTAATTCATTATATTTAAAACATTTCTTTCCACCCTCCCCCCCCATGGTATACGTTCTTTTATTTCCTTATTGCTTTTTTTTTTAAACCTTTCTAACATAGAACTGTTAGAACATGAGTCTTGGTGTGGCACTGTGGATTAATGCACTGGACTGCAAAGTCAGTTTGAACCACAAGGTCAGCAGTTCAAGCTCACCAGCCACACCTTGGAAACCCTATACAGAGTTGCTATGGGTTGGAACCAACTCGATGGCACTTAACAACAACAACTACATAGTACTATTCTTGCATTCCTAGGACAAACCACCAAACCAGTCAAAAAACAAATTGCTGTTGAGTCAATTCCAGCTTATGGTGACTTTCTGTGTTACAGAGTAGAATGACTCCATTGGGTTTTCTTCACTGAAATATTTACAGCAGCAATTGCTAATGCTGTTTCCATGGCATTGCAGGATAAGTTCAAACCACCACTGTAGTTCTTGTTTTTGTGTGCGGTTGAATCAATGCTGACTCATTGAAACCTTATATGACAGAGTCTAACTGCTGCCAAGGGGCTTCCTAGGTTATAACCTTTACAGGAGTAAGTAGTCTGGGCTTTTTTCCCCAGTGAATCCACTGGTGGGTTGGAACCTCTGATCTCACCAACCATGTACCATCAGGGCTTCATCTAAGTTAATGCTGTTCAGTGTCCTAGAGTTGGTTTCTACTTATAGTGAAGCTGTATAAGGTTTCCAAGGCATTTCAAAATCTTAGTAGGAACAGAAAGCCACATCTTTCTCCCACAGAGCAACTGGTAGGCTCGCACTTGTGGTTTGCAGTCCAATGTTTATCCTATGGAGCCACCACATTCCTTCTAGGTTAATAGTTGAGTACAAACCTTTGTGTTACCCAGGGATGTTTTAGAATAAACCCAACCTGGTCATAATTGATAACAACTTTTTAAAATATTTGTAAATTTTACTTGCTAACATTTTCTTCAGGATTTTTGAAGGTAACTTCATGAGTAAAGATTGACCTTTCATTTTTCTTTCTCAGGCTACCTTTCTGTAATTTTGGTATCAAGTTTACTGGACTACAAGCATGAATTAGGGGATCTTTTTTCCTTTTTGTTTTCTAGTAGAACTCATGTAATACAATCTGAATCATCAGAAGTTAGTGGGGTTTTTTTTGGTGGAAAGATTTTGAAACTATGCTTAAATTTCTTCATTAGTTATAAGATTATTCAGGCTTTCTGACTATATGGCTTTTCTTTTTTTTTTTTTTTAACCCAGTTTTGGTAAATTATGTTTTTGCTAATAATATCTGAAATTTATTGATGTTAAGTTGATGATAAAATTTCTGTTACCTTTTTATTATTACTCTGATTATACCCTGTATTTTATGTGCCAGTTTTTTATGCCTACAATGACAACAATTTTTACGTCAACTCCCTCTCCATTTTTTCTCCTTGTTAACTCTCCCTAAATAAATTTCTATGTTTGAGTCTTTTTAAAAATTAGTTTTTGGATTTGTGGTGATTCTTAAAAATCATTTTCTAGTTGCTTTAATGATGCCCTTTTATCTTCACTGATCTTGTTTCACCACAATGTGATTAGAACTGGATGTATTTTTGAATGTCTATTTCTTAGAACTTGCTGTGCCCTTTTAATTCAAATTGTGACTGTCTTCAGTTGGAAAATTATCAGCTTTGACCTCTATGAACATTTCTTCTTCATCACTCCTTGTATTATTTCTCGAGATTTCTTAGACATATTTTAGAGTCTGTCACCCTTCCTTCTATGATTCCTAATTGCTCTTCTATAATTTGTATTATTTTATGTCTTTGTGTTCTGTTCTTTTTGTATTCTTTAGTATTGTTTTCAGTAATTTTCTTCTTATTTGTTGTGTGTGATGTGCTTATTTTTTCTTTACAAAAACCAGACTTGTTGCGTTTGAGTGGATTCAAATTCATGGTGACAGCATGTATTACAGAGTGAAACTTCTCCATAGGGCTTTCTTGACTGAAATTTTATGGAAACAAATTGCTAGATCTTTCTTTGGCACTTCTGTGTGGATTTGAACTGCCAACCTTTAGGTTGATTTCGGTTCTGAGACTGTGTTTATGTATTTAAGGCAAGCTCTACCGGAGTCCTGGAAACACACTGGACTGCTAACCAAAAGGTTAGTGGTTCAAATCCACCAGCCAATCCTTGGAAACCTTATACAAGGTGCTATGAGTTTTGGTTAAAGGTTTAAAGAATATTTCAGGACATTAGTTTCATGGATTCCTGTTGTCTCGATGAATCCAGTAAGTCTGGAGTCTTTAGAATTTGAAGTTCTGTTCCATATTTTTCTCCCTTTGGTCAAGATCTATCTATTATGACTCTGATAAACATGTTCAGTATGGTATCCAGGCACCATCCAGTTCTTCTGGTCTCATGACAAAAGAGGCATGGGTGCAATTAGTCTTTAGTCTAGTTCTTTCTCAGATTCCTATGTCTCCTTCTCTTTTGGTGTTTCCAGTGAATAGAGACCAGTTGAATCTTGGATGGCCTTTAACAAGCTTTTAAGACTTAATAAATTAATTAGATTCAGGGTGGAAATAATTTTTCTGGCAAGGGCCATTTGGATATTTATAACATCATTCATGCACTATACAGAGCTATCAACTTAAAAATGGTTGTTGTTGTTATGTGCCACTGAGTTGGTTCCTACCTATAGTAACCCTGTTTCTGAGGAGTACCTGGTGAGCTTAAACTGCTAACCTTGAAGTGCAAACCACCTTTACAGTCCAGTGCATTAACACACAGTGTCACACCAGGACTATAATGTTATGGCGAGAGTCCAGTAGGATAAACACTGGACCACAAGGTCAGTTTGAACCACAAGGTGAGTGGTTCAAATGTACCAGTCACTCCTCAGAAACCCTATAGAGGGTTGCTATGAGTCAGAATCAATGTGACAGTACTTACCAACAACAACAACAATGCTATGGCTAGAACTCCTTGGCAGAGCAAGACCAAATGATTTCACAGGTCTTATGTGGTGTTGTAGAATAAGTTAGCTTCAGAAGACAAAGTCAAATATTATAATGAAATGTGCAAAACCTTGTAGA
>NW_006408699.1:6110542-6111623 GCF_000296735.1 Chrysochloris asiatica
GTATTGCATTAGGCAAATCTTCTCTGCATAAGACCTCTTTAAAGTGTTGAAGAGCAAAGATATTGAGGACTAAGGTGTGCTAGACACAAGCCATGATATAGTCAATAACCTCAGATGCATGTGAAAATTGGGCAGTGAATAAGGAATACTGTAGAAGAATTGATGCATTTGAGTTATGATGTTGGAGAATATTAAAAGTACCATGGACTGTCAAAAGAACAAACCAATCTGTGTTGAAAGAAGTAAAGCCAGAATGTTCACTGGAAGCCAGGATGGCAAGATTTTGTCTGTTTTACTTCATCCATTTTATTAGGAGGGAGCAGTCCCTGGAGAAAGACATCATGTTTGGCAAAATGGAGGGTCGGAGAAAAAGAGGAAGCCCCCCATTGAGATGGGTTGGTATGGGGGCAAACAGCTAAAACATCAATGATTGTGAAGTTGGCATGGGACTGGGCAATGTTTCGTTGTGTTGTACATAGGGTCACTATGAGTTAGTACTGACTGGATGGCACCTAACAAGAAAGAACAGCAACAGAAGGATAAGCACTGGACACGAGGTCAGTTTGAATTGCAAGGCCAGCTATTCAAATCCATCAGCCGCTCCATGTAAATCCTAGATGAGCTTGCTGTGATTCGGAACCAACTTAACAGCACTTAACAACAACAATAACAACACATGGCACATATACCAGACAGTCCCAAACTCTTAATCAGGGGTAGAAGAGAAACCCTAAAAATTGTATTATGTAATATTTTCAGTTCAACTCTTGATCCAGAAAAGTCTGAGTCTGACCTATAATTGGGGTCAAGTTGGCTTTCCCTCTACATGATAGAAATTACTTTGCATGTCCTATCTAAGCATGCAATCTATACCTAAAGGACTTTTTGTGGGGCTAACAGCTGCTCTTTAGAAAGAGCGATCACTTCTGATCCAGAAATTTCCCTTTATTTTGACTTATGATTCAAATGTTTAACAAGAAAACAACACATCAATGGAGTAACTGGAAGAGCTAGTTTTTAGACTAGCTCTGTTATTACTGGGTTTGTTGTTGTTGTCAGGTGCCATCGAGTCGGAACCGAC
>NW_006408699.1:6116423-6121444 GCF_000296735.1 Chrysochloris asiatica
GTTATCATGGTCAACTCTCCTTTGAGGAGGCAGCTCTTCCCCAGTCACATTTTGAGTGCCTTCCAACCTGAGGGGCTCATTTTCCAGCACTATATCTGACAGTGTTTCTCTGCTATTCGTAAAGTTTTCAGTGACTAAATATTCGGAAGTAGTTCGTCACTCTTTCTTCCTAGTCTGTCTTCATCTGGAAGCTCATCTGAAACCTGTCTACCATAGGTGATCCTGCTGGTATTTAAAATACTGGTGGCATAGCTTCCAGAATCACAGCAAATCACAAGCCACCACAGTATGACAAACTGACAGGTGAGTGTAGGCATTATCGTAATCTTGAAAGAACAAGAATTTAATTTAGCAAGGCATTTTATTCTTTGGTTTACTGTTTGCATTCTATGTTGGAAGTGACAAGGATTGTTACTAAATATTACTCTTGTTAAGCCTTGGAAAATCTTGCCTAGCGATGGTCCAATTTCTAAACAGCTGTGTTTCTTTAATCATTTAATGATGTTCTCCTTCTTGTAATTTCATTATCTTCTTTTTCTTTTGCATTCCCCTCCCAAATGTACTCCCCCCCCCCTTTCTTTGTGGGCTTTAGCTATAGTTTTCCAGATTACTTTAGTTCATAAGAAATAAGAAAGAAAGAGACAAGGAGAGAAACTTGGCTTCAACAGCAGGCAGATTTATTGATAGTAAACCCGGGGAACTCAAAGTCACAAGAGACCAAGAGCCCGCCATCCCTTACAGACTGGTGTATTTAAGGAGGTGTAGTCCTGGTAAAGTCTTGGCATGCTTCCAAGGGTGGAGTTATGGAGATTTTCCAAAAATCTGAAACTAATGGGGCAGGGGGTGTCTCTTGATGTAATAAAGACTTAAGCTTTCAGGAGGCGGGAAGCTTAAGCAGGACTTTATTGGCAACATATGGGGACAGTTATAATGCCAGTTTATTGATCAGGAACAGGGTCCTTCACTTTATAGAGCAAACACTGTTTGTTTCCAACTAGATTATCTTTATTTTTGAATATGTTGTTGTTACATGCCGTGGAGTCAGTTCCGACTCATAATGATCCTGTACAGGGTTTCCGAGGCTGTAAATCTTTACGGAAGCAGAACGCCTCATCTTTTTCCTGTGGAGCAACTGGTAGTTTCGAACTGCTGACCTTTTGGTTCACAGCCCAATTTGTAACCACTATGCTACCATCCACAGATGAATCTACCTGCTGGGCTAGCTCCAGCAGTCGGGAATGATAAGGGAAGGGTGAGATGGAGGAAAAGGAGCAGGAGGGAGAATGAACCTTTGTATCTTGACAGATGCCTGGTTTGTTTTCTGCTGCCTCAACTCCCCTCAGTGGTCTGGGCTGTGCCTGACTATGAACCACCTGAGCCAGGATTTGTATGTAGCCCAGGAAGAAACTGATAATTCAGTGTGCTTAGCAGTGTTCTAAGTTAACCTTCCAAGGAAGCATTGGAGATCAAGTCTGTTTCCTTTCTGTGTGTGTAAAATAATTATGTGTCGTTGATGATATTTACTGAGCATTTGCTAAGTTCTCTAGTCAATTGTAGTCCTGGTGTGGCACCGTGGATTAATACGCTGGACTGCAAAGTTGTTTTGAACCACAAGCTTGGTAGTTCAAACTCACCAGCTGCTCCTCAGAAACCCTATATAAGGTCACTATGAGTCAGAATCTTCTTGATGGCACTTAACAACAAATCACATTTCTAAGGAGCTCTGATAGCATCGTGGTTACAAATTGGACTGCTAAGCTCAAGATAAGCAGTTCGAAACTACCAGCTGTTCTGCAAGATAAAGATGAGACTTTCTGCTCTTGTAAAGATTTATAGCCTCGGAAACCCTATACAGGGCTGCTATGAGTCAGCACCGGAGTCCAGCACCGGAGTCCTGGTGTGGCGCTGTTAGTTAATGCGCTGAACTGCAAAGTTGGTTTGAACTGCAAGGCCGGCAGTTCAAGCTCACCAGCTGCTCCTCAGAAACCCTATACAGGGTCACTATAGGTTGGAACCCAACTCTATGGCACTTAACAACAACAACGAGTCGGAACCAACTCCACAGCAGATAACCAACAAACAAGTTACTCTTCTAAACAGTTTATGTTTGTCACTCATTGAATTCTCATGGCAGTCCCAAGGTGTGGGCTCGTCCTACTGATGAGGGTGATCTAGAATGTAACTCTTTTCCTAAACAGCTAGTAAGTGGATTTGAAAAATGAGCAACATATTTTATTTTGGAAAACAAAAATAGATACATTTCATTATTTTAATTGTTTAAAAAAGAAAATGCTTGCAGGCGAGGTGCCACTAGACTATTTCTTGAGGAAGTGTATTCTTAACACTTCCATTTATACAGCAAGAATCGTTCAATCTTTCAAATGAATGGGGAGGGGTTGTTACTACCAGAAAGAAGAGAATAAAATGTAATGACAGATATCAGCACCTAGAAGTAAATTGCTGTCTTCACTGGAGCTTCCTAATAATTAGCACTTTTTTTCTTGTTTCTCACAGCAAACCTTAAAGAAAAAATGGGTGGAGTTCAGATCTCTGCAGTTACAGGAACAACGCCTGCTTCATGGTAAATGCGATTTCCTGTTTAGAAACCACAGTTGCGTTTTATCCTTTCAGTATTTCAGCATCTTATTTGTTTTAAGATTATCATCATAATGTGTATAGAAAAATGTGTCTAGTTTTGCTCAAGGTGACTAGTTTATAAAAGACACCAGGCGATGTAAGAAGAGCAATAGGAAATATTGACTGACTCTCCTATTAGTTCAGCAGATGAGTTAAATTCTTAAGTATATTCCTGGTAGAGGGTCTGTGTGGTTCTCTGAAGTTATTGTGACTGGGACCATTGTGTACTTCTTGGGTAGTGTGTCATTTATTCACACTGTGTACATTCTATTTACATCAAAAAATCCTTTCTCCAAAATTGTGGTAGAAATGTGCTGGATTGCTAGAATAGCAGGTGCATGGCTGCTGCCATTGTGTGCATTTTGAAGAGAAGGGTTGAATTTAAAATGTGTTGATTTGACATTTATTGTGTGACTTGTATAACCTGAGGAATGAACTTGCATATGCAAATAATTCACCGAAGCCACCAGCTATGTGGGTGTGAAATATAGGCTAGATCTTCTTCAAACGATACCACACTAAAGTCTATTTATAACCTAGAATATTTGCTAAAAGTGATAATCCATTTGGTTACAGAAAAAAGTACAATTTAATCCTTGATTAGATTACTAACTGAGGGCTTAAAGTTTTGTGTTCGAGGTCTGCTTAAAAACAAAACAAAAACAGGAGTATTTTAAATTTATATACTAGTTACTTCTCTGTTTTTATGCCTTTAAGTTAAACAATTCCAGTAGAATTTTGTGGGGTAGAAATTTGCCAATGAGTCAGAAATAGAAAACATTTTTATAATATTTCTATTTCAGCCACCTCTGGTTTTCTGAAATCAGGAGTTTGGGGGATCGCTTTTGCCTCTACTTTTGAAGCATCTTGAGGTGAAGAGGCAGTTTGGCAGTCCTGAGGTTCAGTGGGAATGGCCTGTCTAGATCCATGCCCTTCCATGATAGTTAAGGAGATTGATACCTCATAAGGCCACAGTTGTAGATATTTTTGAGAGATTGACATCATTTTTGCTCCATTACTACCCTGTTGTGGTTGATTCTGTCTGATGGTGATGCCATGTGTGAGGAGTAATAATGATGCTAAGGGGTTTCAAGACTTTTTGATTTCAAAATAAAAAAAGATTTCAAGATTGCCATCCCTGACTTCTGAGTGTCTCTGGGTGGGTTTGAACTACTAGTCTTCCAGCTAATAGTTGAGTACTTAATAATTTGTGCCACCCAGGAAAGGCATTATGATTAGTCACTGCAGGGCTGGCCATTTTCAACTCTGCAGATAAAATGGAAAACCAAACAGTCACTTTTTATATTGCCAACCAAGGACATAGGGGAGCAGCCATAGAAATATCAGCATAAAGTAAAACCATTGAGAGTGTGCAATGTTCTGTTATCATTTATTTATTTTTTTATTTTTTCTGAAACAGAGTCACTTTCTAATTAGGTTTCCTCAGGTTGGTATTAAAATTATTTTCTTTTTTTAACCATCAGACCAACCAATTCAAATACTGTGGAAGCAGGTGTGAAATAGACAGGAAGTTGGTATGAGATTAAAATTTGAGTTTGGAGAGCCCAGATGTACATTATGAAGGGTTGATGAAAAAATCAGCCAAGCGGTTAAAATTCAATTTCTTCAAATACATTATTACTTATTTGAGACCAGGAATCTTTTCTGGGTACAATATTTTCACAGTGCATTTAAAGTATTAATGAAACTTAGATTATTTAGGGTGAAAGACATATTTGATACTTTAAATCCTTTCTGTTTTTAGACATCTTTGAGATATCTTTACTCTGCTTACAGGTGTGGGTTTGAGAATCATTGTTTCCCCTACACTTCAAATAATTTTCTAAGAATTTTATGCCTATTTAAAAAAGACAATAACTGAGAATTAGGGGAGCCAAATAGAGAAATCTATAAGACAGTATTTCCCAAACTGTGTTCTTTGTAAGCACGTTTCTGCAAGAATGGTAATTTAAAGAGCTCTTGATTTTGAGAAATTATTCTTTTGAAGATATGCAAACCCCATTTCCATACTATTGGTTGAATTATTCTTATTTCAAGAATCTTATTAAATTTATTTAATCTAGCCCTAAAGTGGACTCCTAATGTGACACTGCAGGATTAGCTCTGGACTGTGAACCACATGTCACCAGTTCAAACCCACCAGTTTCTCCTTGGAAGCCCTATACAGGGTCGCTATGAGTCGGAACCAACTCAACGGTACTTAGCATCAACAGCAACATAATTTCTTGACCATTTGTTGTTGTTGTTGTTAAGTGCCATCGAGTCGGATCCGACCCATAGCGACCCTGTACAGGGTTTCCGAGGCTGTAAATCTTTACGGGAGCAGAACGCCTCATCTTTCTCCCGCGGAGCGGCTGGTAGTT
>NW_006408699.1:6122084-6123174 GCF_000296735.1 Chrysochloris asiatica
GACTAAGGTGCATCTGACCCAAGCCATGGTATTTTCAATAACCTCATATGCATGGGAAAGCTAGACAGTGAATAAGGAAGACCATAGAAGAATTGATGCTTTTGACTTATGGTGTTGGAGGAGAATATTGAAAGTGCCATAGGCTGCCAAAAGAACCAATAGGTCTGTGTTGGAAGAAGTGCAGCCAGAGTGATCTTTAGAGACCAGGATGGCCAAACTTCTCTCATACTTCAGACATAATATCATGAGGGACCAGTCACTGGAGAAGGATATCATGTTTGGTAGGGTGGAGGGTCAGAGAACAACAGGAAGAACCCCCAGAGAGTGGATTGGCATAGTGGCAGCATCAATGGGGTCAAGCATGGCAATAATTTTTATCTTCCTCTTGTCAACTTCTGATCATCCAGCCATTGAAGCTAGGTCAAATGGGTACTATCTGCAAGTTTGGGCATTTTTGTGTGCCTTCCCTCACTTCATATCAGCTGGATGCTTCACTCTCAGCTCTAGCCCTCCATGGCTATATCCTTGTCCATGGGCCCAGAAGTCCCCAGGTCTCACCATACCAACCAACACTTCTTCTTCTTTCTCTCATCTCCAGGTTAACAGGAGTCTATGGGATGTGGTCGAACTCAGCCCATATCTTCATTGCTGATTTCCCCCTACTTCCACTCACCAGTAGACCAATGTGGTTGCCAGAAAGCTTACATGCCTGCTTGTGTATTCCCTTTGAGTTTCAGTCCTAGAAGAGGGTTTGTCCTGAAGGGACTTGATTTCTTGCCTTGATGACTCCTTGGTGAACAACTTGCTTGTTCTTGTACTAGCCAATCAGACTGCCATTTTTGTTTTGGATTTTTCCTGTTCATCTTTCTTTCAGGACGTATCCTATGTTCCTCTAGCTGTTCCAGGCTGGTCTGCTTGTCCTTTCACGTGGGAATGTTCTACCTCAGAAGGTTCTGGATGGGGATCAGGATTTCACCTAAGGTTTTATACAATACAAAGTCTCCAGAAGAAGCATATTTCACTGAACAAATTATAGCACCCATTTTAGGTATTCTAGTCAGTTATAATTATGTGGAAAGATAAGATGGAA
>NW_006408699.1:6123274-6132193 GCF_000296735.1 Chrysochloris asiatica
ATCTTTACGGGAGCAGAACGCCTCATCTTTCTCCCGCGGAGCGGCTGGTAGTTTCGAACTGCTGGCCTTAAGGTTCGCAGCCCGATTCGTAACCATAGAACCCCCTTATATGGAAGCTATGAGCGTGAAAAACAGTTTGGGACAACTTGATGTCATAAACAGTTATTTAAATAAAAGTTCAGTGAAAGGTATTATTCAGCCATACTTTTCCTTGTGCCTTTCTAAGAGAAAGTTTGGTGTATTTCTTTCTACTTTTTTTTTTTTAGTATAATTTGGTGTAAATTCTGCTGTGCTTATTTCTAGGTGCAATTATTTGTAGATCTATTCCACAGTAGACTTCTTTGTTTTCTGAATTCTAGGTGATGCAGCTAACTGCCCAAGTTTGGAAAACACAGACATAGATGAATCCTCTTTGTTTGAAGCACTGCTTGGGCCTGGCGCGGTCCTAGTGGACCACAATAGATTATCCAGTGAGAGCAGTTGCAAGAGCTGGCTGAGCTCCGTGACCATGGACAGCGAGGACGGCTATCAGACGTGCATGTCTGAGGACTCTAGCAGGGGGGCCTTCAGTCGGCAGACAAGCACAGATGATGAGTGTTTTGTCCTCAAGGATGGGGACGATTTCCTAAGGAAGTCTTCCTGGAGGAGGAACCGGAGCATCAGCACCGCCAGCAGTGGATCCATGTCTCCCTCCTGTGAGGGCAACTTCTCAAGCGTGTTTGGTACCCTTCCCCGTAAAAGCAGAAAGGGGAGTGTGCGGAAACAACTCTTGAAATTCATCCCTGGCCTTCACCGCGCCGTGGAAGAGGAAGAGAGTCGCTTTTGACTACTTGTGACGTTCTATTGTATTAGCTTATTTCAGAAATATCTCTAGATTCGTCTAAATCAACGCCACCAAGTTTATTAGGAAAGCACAGATTGAGAAACTGACATCCCCTTTTGCAGCAACGTTGTTGTTGCTGTTAAGTGCCTTCGAGTCGGTTCCGACCCATAGCGACCCCAGTATAGGGTTTCTGAGGAGCGGCTGGTGAACTTAAACTGCTTACTTTGCGGTTCAAACCGACTTTGCAATTCAAGCAGTCCAGCAAGCACATTAATCCACAGCGCCACACCAAGACTACGTTTTACAACAATAGTGACATTTATTTAAACTTTCGTGTCTTTGCTTTTACTGTTTTCTAAATCAGTTTTCAACCAGAACAGCTTAAGTTCTAAGCAGACATTAGGGAAATCAGGTAATAAATTGGATAACATAAAAAGTTCTTTCTCAATCTAATGTTGTTTATGAAGACAAGTGTTATTTGTTTTCTATTTTATATTAATAATTCAAATTTTTTTGTTAATTTCGAAGGACTAAGAAAATAGAACTATTTGTAATACCTCCCATGGGTTAACTGGTGAATTTCCAAAGGTTTGTTGTTGTTATTAAGTACCTTGGAGTCCTTTCCAACCCATAGGTTTACTTCATTAATCTTTAGGGATAATTTATAATTTGAAATTTTGAAAGTGCAAATTTTAAAAGTGTATGTGCAAGTCTACAAAAAGCTGTAACCAAAGATGATCATGAGCCATCTCCCATGTCCACATTGACAATACAGTTGGAAATGGAAGGTTTAATGGAAGGATTTAAGGTTCCTGAGAAACATGGAAAGTGATTGTTGCTTTGAGATAAATATTGAAGAAGATTCCAGTAAGGTTTCTCTCTACATATATTGTTGCCAAAGTGCCCTCCAGTTAATACTGACTCCTAGCCATCCTTCACAGTGTTTCTGAGATGGTAGATCTTCAAGCGATCAGAAAGCCTCATTTTTCTCCTACAGAGTAGTTGATGGGCTTGAACCCCTGCCCCTGTGGTTGTCAGTCCAGTGTTCATCCTACAGAGCCACGGTGCTTATATTTATTTTGTTAGACTACAAAATGGGTAAAGAATTTATCTTTTGTTCCATCCAAACAGCCTGATTTATCTTTTGTTCTGTCCAAACAGTGATACAAAAAGTCTGGAAGAGCTTTCAGAATCCTACAATTTTGTGGGTTTTTTTTTTTTTGTGTGTGTGTGTGTGTATGATAATTTGTGCTACAAATATCTAAAGTCTAAAAAAATTGAGTGTTGAGAAAAAATTTTCCTCCTGTAGATATTTTTCACTTCATCTTTCACTTAGTAGTATACATCCCAAATAGTTACTTTCTCAACTCGCTTTTGCATATTAGATATGTTAATATCTCATTACTTCTATATTTAATTCATGTTTTTATTCAATATCTATTAAAAGCAGTGTACTTCAGAGTCAGTTCAGACTCATAGCGACCCTTAGAGGGTTTCTGAGGCTGTACATTTTTACAGGAGTGGAAAGCCTCATTCTTTCTCCCATTCAGTAGCTAGTGGATTCAAACTGCTGACCTTGAGGTTAGCCGACCAGCTCAGTAACCCACTACACTACCAGGGCTCCTTATACCTCTTAAAGCATGTGCTTTTTTCTGTTCTGGTGGATGCATCAGTTAATACTTATACTCTGGAGTAAATAATCCAGGCAGTATAAAAAATAATTGTTAATAATTTTAGGCTATGTGTTTATGTGTGTGTGGTACGTGGGGGAGAAGGAGAAATACTGACTTGGAGTGGGAATACTACACTCAAGAAAACTTCTGAATATTCTAAGGTATTTGCCATTTAGAGAGTGGGAAAAACCCATAATTTTCATGCAGGGGAGAATAAGGAAGGTTATAAGAAAATAAAATATGAAAGTATTTGTAATTATGACCTTGTTGTTTTTAAGTGCCATCAGTTGGGTTCAGACTCATAGCAACCCTGCGTAGTGTTTCCAAGGAGCAGCTAGTGGGATTGAACTGCCGATGTTGTCATTAGCAGTGTAATGCTTATTCTAAAGTGACATAATCCTTTGGACTCGGAAGCATGTTTTGGGTGCTGAAATGACTGAATGGGTCATTCAGATGAAAGGTCGTGTCCTGCATAATTTTCAGGAACAATAACAAGCGTGTCTATGGTTTACTGATACCTAGGAGTCCTAGTGTACCTCTGTGGGATAAGCACAGGATTGCTAACTGCAGAGTTGGTGGTTCAAACCCACCAACCGCTCCTTGGCTATACTATACAAGGTTGCTATGAGTCAGAACTAATAGCATGGCTCTTAATAACAACATGAAGTAGGTTAAGGAGTCCTAGTGTGGTACTGTAGGATAAGCACTGGACTACTAACCAGAAGGTCAGTGGTTCAAACCCACCACCTTCTCCTTAGAAACCCTATACAGGCTTGCTATGAGTTGGAAATGACTCAAAAGCACTTAACAACAACAAGTAAGTAAAAGATACAACATGTGTTAGTTCCTGAAATAACTGTCGGCAGCTGTTCAGCAAACAGATAAGGAAGCAGGATTTCTGAGACCTTCTCAAGGTTACACAGTCAGTGACTGAGATGAGACTGGAAGCTAGTTCTTCCTGGCTTTATCTAATCCTCTAAGTCTTTCTTAATAGCATTGATTTTTTTGCTGGTGCTAGGCAGATGTCCCCACAGAATTTTTTTCCGCTAACAATGAAACTTAAAATGCATAATTGTACATGCTTCATGGATAAGGATATTGGCTTCAGTAATTAGGAAAACAAACACATATTTACAGTGTTGTGTGTGTGTTTTTTTTTTTTCTGACTTCCACAGGCAAGTTTTCAGATATGGGCTTATTATTAATTGCATAGCTATGGATGCGTCATTTTAAATAAGAGCCTGAAAACTGATTGCGATTTAGCCGATATTGCTTATTTCTCATTGTAGACTAGAATCCTCAAGTGAAAGATGTGCTTAAATGAAAACAGCCTGTTCGTCTTATTTCTGCAAAGTTTACTAGAAAGAAGCACCGTGGTTAATTCAGGAAAGATGACTTTAAGATTTCTTACAAAGTAAAAAGTCTTCTGAGGACTGCCACAGATCATCTGGAAAAGCAGCTCATAGGTCATTTGCTTTAGATGTTAAATTTAGCATCACTAATTCAAAGTGAGCCATCTTTTGATCATTGTTTATATCTGAGAAGAAATATGCAAGTACAAAATATTGCATTAATACAATAAGCAGGCTAACATATGGAACATGGGCTCAGTTCCATGGGTGTTTGTCTGGGAAAATGTGTGTATTTGTGATTTTGGAAAATTAATTAATTTTGGAATACTCCTAGACACTATTTATAAAATTCAAATTCCAAACTACGTAGAAGTTGATGAGCTTTACTGCCCACTAAATAGCATATCTGTTGCTTCTGAATGATAGTGAAGTTCAAACCTGGAATGGGGGTAAAAAAGGTATATAGCAAGTTTCATTATAGTCTGTGATAAGAACAGCTAGAGCTGAGTTAGATATGTTCTGGAAAAGAAGAAAAGCACTGGCTAACCAAGGTCCAGGAAGGCAAGGCATGGCGTGTTGTATATGCTCACAAGTTTAAGAAAATTAGCTATTGTTTATTGGAAATATGGATGAATTCTTCCCAGCATAGCTTTTCAGACTGACCTCAGGGAGACTTTAGAAGATTTCATTTTTCTCATCTTCTGGTTCACAGCGACCTACTTGGATGTAATTTACTGAGAAAAGAAAAATAAAGCATTTTTTAAAAAACCCAAAGTTGTCAAATATACAAAACTGGTGAACTGCTTTGACAGTTTGCTATGAAAATGCATCTTTCTGGAGTTGTGTTTGATAAACCTAATTGGAATCAAGTACATCAGGCAAATACTCAGTCTCATAACTGAAGTAGCCACAACATGTCAAACAAGTTGGAACCTTAGTTTATGAAATGAATTTTATTCATTACTAGCTACTTTGCAATACCTTTGATATCTTGGTTATGTGATAAAAACAGTATTAAAAATCCCAATATGAATGGAAGAAATCAAACTTGATCGTTATTTGCATTTGCTGGTCATAAAATATGAGTATTTATGGATGCATCCAATCTAAGTAAGTAAACAATACATAAAAACTATGTTGTGTCTTCTGCATTATTTTGCTTCCTTTTTCCTTACAGAACTATGGCTATAAAATTGAGGTTTGATACTTTTTTGAAATAAACAAATGCTATTATTCAGTGCTAGAACTTGGTCTGTTTATATCACTTTCTTCCTTTCTTACATCAAATGATTGTTTCAACTGCAGATTTGAATTATACCTCAGGTAACTTTTGATCACTTTTTTTCCTTTGGTGGTGATGGTGGTGGTGTGCTATCGAGTCGGTTTCTTATGGGAAAAGAATGCCTCATCTTTCTCCCATGGAGTGGCTAATAGATTTAAACTGCTGACCTTTCAGTTGGCAGCCTAACACATAACAACTATGCTACCAAGGTCCTATAGGTCCTTGAAATAGTTAGTACTTAACTGAGGTTTCTACTTGCATTGGTTTCCTGTGTGACACATTACTACAAACTTCAAAGCTTTGGAAAACATACACATTTATTTTATCACTGTTTCTGTGGGCCAAGAGTTTGGTCACAGCTCCTCTTCTCTGGGGCCCACAAGGCTGTAATCAAGGTATTAATTGGGGTTGAGTTCTCATTGGAGACTCAGCTTGGGAAACATCTGCTTCCAAGATCACATAGGTGGTTGTCAGACTCATTTCCTGAGTCCTTAGTATTCCTGGCAGCTTCCTTCTTTGAAGTCAGCAATGGAGAATGAGAAATAGAGAGATACAGAGACAGAGACTGCAAGAGCAAGTTTCCTGAAATAATAGGAGTGATGTTTCATTATAGTTGGCATACATTTAATTTACTTTATGTAGTAAGTCTTGAAATTGGGACTTATGAGTCCTCCTTTGTTTGCCTTTACTGTTGTGTTGGTTATTCTAGATCTTTTATCTTTCCATCTCTTCTTTAGAATCAGGTTGTCAGAATCTGACAAAGGACACAAGAGACAACTGAAAGGTCTCTCAATGACCAAAGATGTAATAATTTTTTCATTAAAGTAGAATTATAATCCAATGTATAAAACAAATATCAATATATGAGTCCTGGGCTGCTGAAGTTTTGTGCCATGGAGATGGTTCTGACTCATGGCAACCCTCTATAGGGTTTCCAAAGCTGTAAATCTCAGAAAGCCTCATCTTTCTCCCACATAAGGGCTGGTGGATTCAAACTGTTGACCTTGTGGTTAGCAACCAATGTGTAACTCACTATGTTACCAGGGGTCCTTTGCATGAGCCCATACTAATAAAAATACATCATTGGATAAATAAGTAAATGGGGTAAAGAGAAAACCATGCAAAAGGATGCTAACTAATTAGTGTAAAGACTCAACCCTCAGGAAGATGGATTGCAACTACTTCCTAAGTGTAGACTGTACATGGTGACTTACTTCCAACAAGCTCAGTATGGAAAAATGGAAAACAGAGGAATGTTTTGTAGAATAAGAATGTGTTGTAGAATAAGACCTGGACTCCTAACTACAAGGTTGGTGGTTCAAACCTACCAGCTGCTCCTTGGAAACCCTACACAGGGTCGCTGTGAGTCAGAACTAACTTCACAACACTTAACAACATACAGTAGAGAAAACTGACAAACATTGCCTCAGCCAGGTGGTCAAAGTCAACATCAACAGTGTGATAAGGCAGATTAATAATCCCCCTTAATATACTTTGATGAAAAATGCCATTTTGACTCTGTGATCTTCCTCCCCAATTCCCATAGCCACAGTCTAACCATGAAAAGAAGATCAGACAAATCTCAATTAAGGGACATGAAACACATAAACTTGATATCTTAGGCATTAGTGAGCTGAAATGGACTGGTATTGGCCACTTTGAATCTGACAACCACAAGGTTTACTATGCCGGGAAGGACAAATTGAAGAGGAATAGTGTTGCATTAATTGTTACAAAGAACATATCCAGATCAGTCATGTGGTACAACACTATCTGTGATAGGATAATATCCATGTGCCTACTCTGGTATCATAGTGGTTACGAATCGGGCTGCAAACCGCAAGGTCAGCAGTTCAAAACTACCAGCTGCTCCACAGGAGAAAGATGAGGCTTTCTGCTTTCATGAAGATTTACAGCCTCGGAAACCCTGAACATGGTCGCTATGGTTTGGAACCAACTTGACAGCACTTAACAACAACAACAACAACAACAACAACAACAACATCATCATGGGAAGACCAGTTAACACCATTATTCAAATTTACACACCAATCACTGAAGCCAGTGAGAATGAAATAGAAGAATTCTACTAACTTCTACAATCTGAAATTGATCAAACATACAATCAAGATGTATTGATCATTAGTGGTGGTTGGAAAGCAAAGAAGAAGCATCAGTAATTGGAAAATATGGCCTTGCTGATACAAATGATGCTGAAGATAGAATGACAGAATTCTGCAATATCAGTGATTTGTTTGTTTCAAATGCCTTCTTTAGACAGCATAAAACATGACTATCACATGGACCGCGCCATATAGAATACATAGAAATCAAATTAACTACACTTGAAGAAAGAGACGATGGAAAAGCTCCATATCCTCAGTTAAAACAAGGCCAGGGGCAGACTGTGGAACAGACCATCAATTACTCATATGCAAATTCATACTGAAGCTGAAGAAAATGAAAACAAGTCCGCGAGAGCCAAAATATGACCTTGAATGTATCCCACCTGAATTTAGAGATCATTTGAAGAACAGTTTGATACATTACACTAAAGACCAGAAGAGTTGTGGGATGACATTAAGAACATCATACATGAAGAAAGCAAAAAGTCATTAAGAAGATAAAGAAGGAAAAAGTCAAAATGGATGTCAGAAGAGACACTGAAACTTGCTCTCCAGCTTAGAGATGCTAAAGCAAATGGAAGAAATGAGGAGGGCCAAGAGCTGAACAGAAAATTTTAAAGGTCAGCTTGAAAAGATAAATATTACAACAATATGTGCAAAGATCTGGAGTCAGAAAACCATAAAGGAAGAACACGCTTATCATTTCTCAACCTGGGGGAACTGAAGAAAAAAATTCAAGCCTCGGCTTTCATTATTGAATGACTTTATGGGCAAATTATTGAATGATGCAGAAAGCATCAAAAGAAGATGGAAAGAATACACAGAGTCACTGTATCAAAAGGATATGGTTAATGTTCAACTGTTTCATGAAGTAGCATATGATCAAGAGCCAATGATACTGAAGGAAGAAGTTCAAGGTACATTGAAGGAATTGGAAAGGACAAGGAATCAGGAATTGATGGAATAAAAATTGAAATCTTTGGAGAAAGTGAGGCAGCAGAGAAGGCAATCATTCATCTCTGCCAAGAGATTTGGAAGACAACTATCTGGCCGACTGATTGGAAGAGATCTGTGTTTGTGCCCATTCAAAGAGAGGTGACCCAGTGGAATGCGGAAATCATTGGACAATGTCTTTGATATCCCATGTGAGTAAAGTTTTGCTGAAGGTAATACAGAAATGGCTGCAAGCGTACATTGACAGAGAACACCCTGAGGCTCAAGCTGGATTCAGAAGAGGCCGTGGAACGAGGGATATCGTTGCTGGTGTCTGATGGATCTTGGCTGAAAGCAGAGAATATCAGAAAGATGTTTACCTGTGCTTTATTGACTACACAAGGATTTCGATTGTGTGGCTCAATTCAATTTATGGACAACATTACAAAGTATGAGTATTCCGGAACACTTAATTGTACTCATGAGGGATATGGACCAAAAGACAGTTGTTTGAACAGAACATGGGAACACTGAATGGTTTAAAATTAAGAAAGGTGTACGACAAGATTGTATTCTTTCACCATACTTATTCAACCTGTATGCTAGGCAAATAATCTGAGAAGCTGGGTTATATGACGAAAAACGTGGCATCAGGATTGGAGGAAGACTCATTAACAACCTGTGATATGCAGATGATACAACCTTGCTTGCTGAAAGTGAAGAGGACTTA
>NW_006408699.1:6140587-6142642 GCF_000296735.1 Chrysochloris asiatica
ATTCAAGATCGTATTTTGCCTCTTGTGGACTTGTTTTCATTTACTTCAGCTTCAGTTTGAATTTGCATATGAGTAATTGATGGTCTGTTCCATAGTCTTCCCCTGGCCATGTTTTGACTGATGATATGGAGTTTTTCTATCATCTCTTTCCACCGAAGTAGTCAATTTGATTTCTATGTATTCCATCTGGTGAGGTCCATGTGTATAGTTGTCTCTTATGCTCTCTAAAGAAGGTATTTGCAGAATTCGATCATGCAATCTCCAGCATCATTTCTATCACCAAGGCCATATTTTCCAACTACTGATCCTTCCTCTTTGTTCCAAACTTTACATTCCAACCACCAGGAATTATCAATACATCTTGATTGCACGTTTGATCAATTTCAGATTGAAGAAGTTGGTAGAATTCTTCTATTTCATTCTCACTGGCTTTAGTGGTTGGTGCGTATATTTGAATAATAGTTGTATTAACTTGTCTTCCCTGTAGGTGCATGGATATTATCCTATCACAGACAGCATTGTACCTCATGACTGGTCCGGATATGTTCTTTTTGCAATGAATGCACCACCATTCCTCTTCAATTTGTCATTTCCAGCATAGTAAACCATGTGGTTGCCAGATTCAAAATGGCCAATACCAGCCCATTTCAACTCACTAATGCCTAAGATATTGATGTTTATGTGTTCCATTTCATTTTTTACAACTTCCAATTTTCCCAGATTCATACTTCATATATTCCATGTTCTGATTTTCAATGGGTGTTTACAGCTGTTTCTCTTCATTTTGAGTTGTGCCCCATCAGCAAATGAACATCTTGTGGGCTTTTCTCCCAAGAGCTTTACTCCATTTGCATCATCATGGTCAACTCTACTTTGAGGAGGCAGCTCTTCCCCAGTCGCATTTTGAGTGCCTTCCAACCTGAGGGACTCATTTTCCAGCACTATATCTGACAGTGTTTCTCTGCTACTCATAAGGTTTTCAGTGACTAACTATTTGGAAGTACTTTGTCACTCCTTCTTCCTAGTCTGTCTTCGTCTGGAAGCTCATCTGAAACCTGTCCACCATGGGTGACCCTGCTGGTATTTAAAATACTGGTGGCATGACTTTCAGAATCACAGAAACTCACAAGCCACCACAGTATGAGAAGTTGACAGACGAGCGGTGGACCTAAAATGAGGGGGTGATAAAGGCTCCAAGAGACTGGCTTACGAGATTTCAAGAGGGAGTTTCATTGAAGACTGTGTGAGGGAATATTGAGACCCTACTGAATAGTTTTCATCTTGTCTAGATGGGTCTGGTAAAAAGAGACAGGGGTAAAAGTCTTATGATTCAATAGTGAGTAATTGTTATCATGACTAATTGCAACTGTCACAATTGTAAAGGTAGAAGTTTTGTAACAAGAACAGGGAGTAGTTGATCTTGCAGACTGGAAAACAGAGGACCCTAGGACATTCAAGGGAGAAGAGCTTAAACAAAATGGGGGACATTATCCAGAAGAGCAGAGACACCAGAGATGGAGGCAGAGATGGGGACATGGAGAGAGGAAGTGGCTGAGAACTCTAGATTCATGGAAAGAGAGGTGCTGAGAGCTGGTGGCTTGGAGGCAGACTTGCAGAATGTGCCCTTTGGTGGTTTAAATTATTATATATGCCTGAGTGTTTATAAAAAAAAAAAAAAAAAAAAAAGAGCTAAAATGAATAGAGAGAAATACTATTAACTGATGGGACTTGGAAGAGATTATAACCATTGTAATGAAACAAAGTATATGATTTGTTGAATGTAAAACTGATGATCTGCCTTATAAATTTTCACTCAAGTGACAATAAAAACTTGAAAAAAAATTGATGTGCTTTATGTTCGCGTGGCACATGTTTCTTATTGCTATTTTAGGGGGAAGGGTATCACAGCCAAAATAGCCTCGAAATATTTACTTTTCCTCTAAAATAAAAATTTTAAAATGTGTAAGGAGCTCTGGTAGCGTAGTGGTTACGAATCGGGCTGCGAACCTTAAGGTCAGCGGTTCGAAACTACCAGCCGCTCTGCGGGAGAAAGAT
>NW_006408699.1:6142742-6151031 GCF_000296735.1 Chrysochloris asiatica
AACAAGGCCAGGGGCAGACTGTGGAACAGACCATCAATTACTCATATGCAAATTCAAACTGAAGCTGAAGAAAATGAAAACAAGTCCACGAGAACCAAAATATGACCTTGCATTTATCCCACCTGAATTTAGAGATCATCTGAAGAACAGATTTGATACATTAAACATTAAAGACCGAAGACCAGAAAAGTTGTGGGATGACATCAAGGACATTATATGTGAAGAGAGGAAAAAGTCATTAAGAAGACAAGAAAGAAGGAAAAGGTCAAAATGGATGTCAAAAGAGACTCTGAAACTTGCTCTCCAGCGTAGAGATGGGAACAAGGAAAACTGCACCCCTTTTGCTACCTACTTCCAGCCTCTTCCTGTGCCTTCATGCTACTGTATTGATGGCCACATTTCTATAGAGAAATCTTTTTTTGGAAGAGGTATAGTTATGGATTTTTTCCAATCAATTGACCAGGTAACTGTATTATAAATTTATTGTCATAGACTTGTGAGTGTTTCTAGCACTGTATCAGTATGTTGAAACTTTTCTATTGGTATTCTGTTAATTCTGTTTTTTTGCCAATGTCTTCAGTGCATCTTAGAATTTTTTCCTTCAATATCATCAGTTTCTGATCATATGCTACCTCCTGAAATGGGCAAAGGTTGACCAATTCTTTTTATTATAGTAAATCTCTGTTTTCCACCCATCTTCTTTTGATGCTTCCTGTACAATTCAATATTTTGTCTGTAAAATCCTTCAACATTTCCAGTCAAGGAGTGAGTTTTCTTCTGTTCTTTCAGCTTAAAAATATGTTTAGCATGTTCTTCCACTTTGGTTTTCTAATTTCAGGGTTTTGCACATTTCAATACAATCCTTTACTTTGAATGCTTCTAGTCCTGCCAATTGGTATTCTATCAATTCATGGAGCCTTGTTTATAACCAAAGCTGCTTTCTATGCAGCTCAAAATCCTTTCTTCAATACCATTGACTCTTGATCATATGCTACCTCTTGAACTGTCTGACCATTGACTAATTCTTTTTGGCACGGTGACTGTGTATTCCTTCCATCCTTTTTGATGCTGTGGATATAGTTCAATATTTTGACAATGGAATGTTCCAATATTGCAAACAGTTTGACTCATAGCAACACTGTGTAGGGTTTCTGAGGAGTGAGTGGTGAGTTTGAACCACTTACCTTGTGGTTAACAGTCCAGTGCTTATCCTACAACACCACACCAGGACTCCAATATTATGAGAAGCTTGACATTTTTTCAGCTTGAGAAATATTTAGTGTGTTCTTTCCTTTAGGTTTTCTAACTTCAAGTCTTTCCAAATTTCATTACAATTCTTTACTTTGTTTTCTCAAGCTTCCCTTTGAAATTTTCTGTTCCGCTCTTTTACTACATCATTTCTTTCATTTGCTTTAGCTACTCTATGTTCAAGAGCAAGTTTCAGAGTTTCTTGATGTCATGTATGATGTCCTTGATGTCATCCCAAAAGTTCTCTGGCCCTTGGTCATTAGTGTTCAATGCATCTAATGATGGTCTCTAAATTCAGGTGGAAAATACTCAAGGTGGGATATACTCAAGGTCATGATTTGCCTGTACTTGTTTTAATTTTCTTCAGCTTCAGCCTGAACCAGCATATGAGCAGCCTTGTTTTGTCTGATGATTTTGAGATTCTCCATTGCCTCTCCCCACAGATACAGTCAGTTTGACTTCTGTGTATTCTATCTGCTGAGGCCCTTGTGTACAGTTGGTGTTTATATTGTTGAAAAGAAGTAATTTGCAGTGATGAAGTCATTGGTCCTGCAAAATTCTATCATGTGATCTCCAGCTTTGTTTCTATCACCAAGGTCATATTTTCCAACTACTGCTCCTTCCATCTTTCACATTCCATTCACCAGTAATTATCAATGCATCTTTATTGCATGCTTGATCAATTTAGAAGAAGAATTTGATAGAATTCTTAAATTTCTTCATCTTGGCTTTAATGATTGGTGGGTAGATTTGAATAATAGTTGAATTAACTTGTCTTCTTTGTAGGCATATTGATATTATGATATCACAGAAAACATTGTGCTTCAATGTATTCTTGAAATGTTATTTTTTGATAATAAGCACGATACCATTCCTCTTCAATTTTTCATTTCAACATAGTAAACCATATGAATATCTGATTCTAAATGGCCAATACCAGTATATATCTCAGCAATGCCTAGTATATTGATCTATATACTTTCAATTTCATTTTTGACAACTTCTAATTTTCCTAGATTCATACTTCATACATTCTGTGTTCTAATTATTAATGGATGTTTGCAGCTGTTTCATCTTATTTTGAGTTATGCCCTATCAGTTTAGGTCCTGAAAAATTGGACTTTTCCATGTTATTAAGGTTCATTTTACTTTGAGGAAGTAGCACTTCCCTAGTTGTGTTTTGAGTTCCTTTCAACCTGAGGGGCTCATGTTCTGGCACTGTATCAGATGATGTTTTGCTGGGATTCATGAGGTTTTCAATGACTAATCCCTCAGAATAGACTGCTTATTTCTTCTTTCTAGTCTATTCTTAGTCTGGAAGATCTGCTGAAACACGTCCACCATGGGTGATCCTGCAGAAACTAGAAACATCAGTGGCATAGCTACAGCATCAGAGCAGAACACAAGCCGTTGCAGTAAGACAAACTGACAGATGTGTGGAGAACTGTTTATTACTAATTACTAATTCATTACTGGTAAAAATATCCTGTGGTCAGATTGATTAGCAGAGATGATCAGATGGTACCTACTTCACCAATGGGGAAGCAATGTCTTCCATTCTTCCCACATTTTTTTCCTACCTGAATCTTCAAACATGAATGTCAGTGATACCAGAAGTGAAATGATGACTAGTGAGGTGAAATTCTGTAATGGTCTCATTTTCAATGATCAGAGTTAAGTTAACATACTCCCAAACCTCATCACAGCTTCAGATCAATGTGGAGAAAGTGATGAAGAATAAAACTGACTAGAGAGTACAGTCTATGATTATAAAACTGACTTATAGTAACCATACCAATTTAAGTCATCAATGAATGACATGCAAATAACAATTTTAAGTATTAAAAAAAAACAGGTATAGAAGATGCTAATGGCTTAAGATCTGATATCTAATAACTGCATTTGAATATACAGCTGACATTTCTTTACCACATTGTGTGATACTTTTCAGTTTTAGGACTACTGAAAACAGGATGTGGGTGAATAGTCATGCATATTTCTTGTTGGATTAGACATGAGCTAAGTTAGTGGTTCCTAAATGGCAATCTTCAGATACATGTTGTCTTGCTGCATAGTATTCACCTTGGGAACTTGTTAAAATGCCGATTATCAGGCATTAGCAGATACTCTATTCAGTATGTTTGGATAAGGTCCAAGAATCTACACTTTAAATAGCCATCCTTTGAGATTCTGACACAGATAGCCAAGAATTCATGTACTGTGAAACACTGATATGGAAGGTTATTGTTTTTCTAGCATCTCAGATATTGACAAAGGGTCGGGATTATGGGTTATAAGGAAAGGAGTATGAGAAACATGATTTTTTACATGTGAGAAATATGAAACTATCTTTTAAAGAACATTGTTGTTGTTAAGCATAATCAAGTCAATTTCAAATTATAGTGAACCTGCATAGGGTTCTCAAGGAGTAGCTGATAATTTTGAACCATTGACTTTGTGTTTAGTAGTCCAGTACTTATCCTACAGAGCCACACTAAGACTCCAAATATCTTTCTACTAGATTTCCCATCAATGAGCTCTTGTGGCACAACAGTTATGTGCTCAGCTGCCAACAGTAAGACTTGTGGTCCCAACTTACCCAGTGTCTCTGTGAAGACCCAATAACAGTATCAGCCGAAGAAATACTATGGGGCAGTTCTAATGTGTTACATGAGGTTGCTATCTGCCAAATCGACTAGGTGACATCATCTAACAACAGCAATATCTTTTCCATCAAGATTTTGTGAAATAGTCTCCACTCTTTCCAAACTCCAGTTACTCCCTGACTTCCAGCAGGTGGCCTTGTCTCCTATTACACTGAAACAGAAGCCGTTATTGAAAGGAGTTCTCTTTATTACCTCACCTTCAACCATCTCTCTTTTTTCTTTTGCCTCTATTTCTGAGAAAAACTATTGGACTAAAGTGACTCCGTGTTTTGGACTAAAGAAAACTCCATATTCTGTGACTGGAGTTTCCATTACGAGATCCTCTACTCCTACAGTTTGATAAATACTTCACTTCTTTCTGCTACCAAATGAAGTTATTCTTCAAATTCTATCCTCTGCTTTCTACTTGTTCTATTATATACTCTTTTCCCTGGAGTTTTCATTTTCTGTCTCAACTTCAAATATCACTTCTGTCTACCATAGCCATGTCCCAAGGCATGATTCCATTTCTGACCCTATCTTTCTGTCTCCACTATGTATCTTGTACTTCAGCTGTATCAATGAAAAAAGTTTCTGCCTTTATGGCTACAAAGATCAGGGAGAACACACAGTTAATCCTGGGATCCAGGTAACAACAAATCATTTTGTAATAGACACTAAGCCTCAGTGTCTAGACAAGAGGAGGAGCTGTGTATTGTGGCAAACAGAAGAGCTGATGTCCACTCCAAAGGTCCAGCTGCTACTCAGGTCCAGTGGATTGTTCTTTAGTTTCCTTTTTAAAAAATACTGAGTTTGACATGGTCTCCAGTTTTTACATCTTGGAAATGCAACTAAATTTTAGAAAACATTTTACAAGTCAAAATAAAAATAAAAATGCCCCAGTTTGCAATTTCTGACCAAACTCTAGATTGTTGAATAAACACCCTAAAAAATCATATTCTAGTTTCTGCCTATTCCCACTCATCCAGTACAATCACTAGATTAATCTTTCTAAGAATAAAATGAATTTATACACCACATCATTTTCAAAGTGAAAAGTTTCATTAAACCTATTGCTTTCAAGTTAATTTTTGACTCACAGTGACCCCAAAAGACAGAGTAGAATGGTCTTGTTGAATTTCCAAGGTTATATATCTCTTTATTTTTTGTTTTTTATTGTGAATTATGTGATAGTTTACAGGGAGTACATTAGCTTTACATTCATCCTATTGTATTTCATTTCATTGCAATGATTACAATCCCCTTCATGCATCACTAAACAACCAAAGGGTACACCCTGCAAGCCTGCCCCCCAGCCACTAGCACACAGTTCCTCTCCTTCCCTAAGTCCAGAGTCCCCAGCCACCCCATCTCTCCATATCATCATCTCTGCTTCCATCTCTGGTATCACTGCTTCTCTGGGTAGGGTCCTGCACTCCGCTCCTCTCCCTTTATGGTCCCAGGGACCTCCATTCCTGGATTGCAAAATCAACCACTCCCCTCCTTTTGTTACAAAATGTATACCTTTACATTTCCAACACTCACAGTCAGTCCTGATAGCAATTATTCACTATTGTACCACAAGAGTCCTATCCCGTCTCCTTTCATCAGCCCTGTCCAGGCAGATTGAAAACCACTCAATGGAGATTCTACCTTTCCCCACACCCACTGGAACTAGACTCCCTCTTGAAAGCTTGTAAACCAGTCACTTCTTGCCTTTGTAGCGCCCCACCCCCTTTTGGGTAGCCAATGTCTAAGTTGTCCTTCTCTGTCAACCCATATATCCATCCCAGCCAAGGTTATAAAACTTTAAGGAAACAGACTGTCGCATCTTTTTCCCAAAGAGAGGCTGTTAGTTTTAAACCACTGATTTTTGGTTAGCAGGATGTGCTTTAACCACTGCACCACCAGGGCTCCTATAATGTTCCCTTAGTAGTCAGATTGTGCACAAAACCTTAACAGAATTTTTAACTTTCTCCTCAATGTGGCCACAAATTTCCTTTCTAGCCTTATCAGTCAATGCTTCCCTACATGTAACTCATGCCTTGTATTGCTTTAGAACTTTCTTAATAAGCCTCTACTTAACTGTCTCTCTAGACTCATTCATGCTCTTCATGCCTCTTTAATTCCATTGTTGTTAACTGTCATTTAGTTAGTTCCAACTCATAGTGAACCTGTATAGAGTTTTTGAGGATTGGCTGGTGAGTTTGAACCGCTGACCTTGTGGTTCAAACCAACAGTGCAGCCTAGTGCTTATCCTACAGCACCATACCAACATTCCTTAGCAGACTCTGTTTGAAGTGTTTGCGTACTCTACCTCTAGTTGCATTTTAGGCTTTTCAAAGTATGATTGTATTTGTTTACAACTGTATGTGTTACAATTTGCTGCTGAAATTGGGCATGGAAATGCAAAAGATTGGGAGAAACTAATAAAAATATCAGATGCTGTACTCAAAATTTTGAGTGAGTGCTTGACAATGATCTTTATATTCTCCTTTCACTTTGTTTATTTATTTTTATGCAAGGTTTCAAATATACTTTATTCCCTCAATAAGGCCATATTTTAATGGGTGCACAGTCCTTTTACTTGGCATCAGTTATAAGTTTGTGTTGAAAGACTTCAGTATTATACAACCAACTGGCTTCATTACCTATCTCTTCATTCCTTTGGGGTGATTCTGTTAAAAGAGGACAGTTTCCACCCACCACCGCCACCACCACCATATGTCCACACAGCCACATAGAAAGTAGCTCCACTAGTTAATACAGCATTACCATATTCATGATGGAAATGAGGTACAGAAGGTGCTGCCTTATCATTGTTTGCTGAATGCTTTGAAATTGAAGATGACTTAATGTGGTTTTGGAAAATAGAACTGCTGCACCTGCAATACTTAACAAACCTCTTAACAAAACTGCCTATGGTCAATTCATGTCTCATGTCCTTGCAAGGAGATCTGAAAAACAAACTTCTCCTTTCATTTTCAAGAAACTGAAAGTGGATGTTTAAAACACAAATTTTAAAGCCGAATTCGAATTAATGGACCAATACTCCGAGAAGAGTATTTGGCCTTAAGTTAGAAGGTCGGTAAATGAATCTCTACTTGTATATTTTAGATGAAAATAATTTATCTTCAGGTGTGTCCCTTTTTATTTTACCTGCTTTAATAGGTTTTGTTGATTGACTGTGTCCTAATTAGCTCAGATAAGAAACGTTCTACTGAATTTGAGAGTTTCCACTCTGTCTTCTCTCATACTTTGTTAACATTATGGTTTTGTTTATGCTGCTTCTCAGTGTAGCGGTTCCATCTATTTTCATTTCCAATGCTTGAAATTATTTGTATTATTTACAGATTGGCTTAAATGCCATATTTCAACTACCTGTACAAACATGCACGTGCACACACACCCAAACTCACGACTTCCCCCCAATCTCTCCACCTTAATGTGAGCTCTTTGCCCTTTTCCCATCCTAGTATTTATGCTTTACTTTCCTTGTTGTTGTTGTTAAGTTATGTCGAGTGGGTACCAACTCATAGCTACCCTGTATAGGGTTTCTAAGGAGTGGCTGGTGAGTCTGAACTGCCGACCTTGTGGTTTAAAGCAACTTTGCAGTTCAGCACATGAACCCACAGCACCAGAGCAAGACTCCTGGTATGCTCTTTAAGGTCACTTTCCTGGTAACACTATTATATTCCCCTTTGTTATACAGTGTAGTTATCCGTATTCTTATCTCATTCCCCTCAAGAACCTACATTCTTTGAAGGGAGATTGGTTTGCTTCTATGCTCCCTACAGTGCCTAGCATGGCTGATGGCATGTGGAAGTATTGTGAACTGCTAGACTCCCCCAGCACTCATCTGTTCTTTCCCTTGAGACCTATGGCTGCTGACTAGTAGGCTCATCTGGGTCCCGTGTTTCAGTTCTAACTCCTGTTGGTAATCAGAATGTTTTGAATGGATTTTATTTAAATGCTCTGGAGACTTAGAATCTGTCAGACCTTGCTAGACAGCTTCTATTCTTTGTTAATTGCACACAGCTTGAACCACCCCTTGCTAAAAGGAAGCATTGAAGTTAAAAACAGCTAGCTAGCCTGGTTAGTGCTGGGGTGATGTGCATTGCTTCCAACAAAATCTTTAGATTTTAATGTGCGACCATGCTCGCAGTATCTATGCTGATTTCACAATTCTCAGGGTTATAAAAATTGATGTGCTTAGACTCCCATTGACCTGGAGATGAGAGAGAAGAGGAAGGGCTGGTTGATCCAAAGTGTGCTGAGACCTGGAGACACCTGAGCCTATGGACAAGGACATAGCCATGGAGGGCTAGAGCTGAGAGTGAAGCATCCAGCAGATATGAAGTGAGGAGAGATGTACAAGAAAATCCAAACTTGCAAA
>NW_006408699.1:6156107-6179811 GCF_000296735.1 Chrysochloris asiatica
CCATAGCGACTCTGCACAGGGTTTCCAAGGCTGTAAATCTTTACGGGAGCAGAAAGCCTCATCTTTCTCCCACGTAGCAGCTGGTAGTTTCGAACTGCTGACCTTGCAGTTCGCAGCCTGATTCGTAACCACTACGCTACCAGAGCTCCTTTACATTTTAAATCACAGTTCTTCCTCAAGATGGTAGCAGACATATTTATTCTTTAGATTCTAGTTTGACAGATAACCAATTTAAAGGTTTCTTTTGTGATTTTAAAAAAAATGCTTATCTTAGACTCAAATAAAATTAATCTGTATATAAGCATAAAACTGAATAGTGTTGCTGTTAAGTGCTATGGAGTCTGCTTTGACACATAAGGATTTCTGAGGAGTGGCTGGTTGTTTTGAACCGTCAACCTGTGGTTAGCAGTCCAGGCCTTTTCCTACAGCAACACACCACTACGCATCTGAATTTTCTTTATCTTGTCTAGATAGATGTTTTGATCTGAAAAATGCATGTTTTTCATCTCAAGCTGGTTTGATTCTGTATATACTGCCTTTTCTTCATGTCCTTTTTTTTCCTTTCCTTCTTGAATTCCCATTTGTCTCAGCTTAAAATTCTTAGCTTTGTTCTCCAACTCATCTATTTTTTCTCTCTATCATGGTTTCCATTATTTTCCTCAACTTATTTGTCTGTGAGGGTATCACTTGTCAAATCAAGTCTTATGTTTCATTTCATTCATTATGTCTGCATATTTAAAAAAAAAATTATTCTCTAAAACATTTTTTGTTCAATTATTTTACTTTAAATTAGTGCTAGATAGATGTCATTGAGTCAACTGCAACTTATAGTCACCTTATGTACATGAAAACATTGCACTGACAGGTCCTGCATTAATTTCATGATCTTCCACTTTGTTCAAGCCCATCACTGTGGCTATTGCACCAATCCATCTCACTGAAGGTTTCCCTCACATTCACTGGTCCTCTACTTTACCAAACATGGTGCTCTCCTCCCATGATTGATTCTTCTTGATGATATGTCCAAGGCAAGTTAATCAAACAATGTTTTGTGGTGATTCCTAAGGTTTCCATTGACTAGTTATCATAAGCAGATCATCAGACTTTTCCTCCTAGTTTGTCTTTCTTTGAAAGCCTCATTGAAACCTGCACATTATGAATGACCCTGTTAATAATTGAAATACCAGTGGTGTACCTTCCAGCATCATAGTAACATGTGATATAGGGGAGAAAAGAGACCCCATCTTCAACGATATAAATATCATATAGATTCTTTATTAAGTCTTAAACAAAAGTAAACACAAAACAAAGACAAAAATAAATCACCCAGAAATCATAGATGCCGTGATGAGTTTCCAAAGTTCTATTTCCATGTGTGACCTTTCATAGGGCATAAAGAACAAAGTGATCTCTTCTAACAACCATGATTGATGGCAGCAGCCTTGGGTCGCATATGCATGTCCAGTCTACGGAAAGCAGGGAGGGCACTATTGCATACAGAAGAGCTTATGGTTTGAGGTTTTCAGGGTGTGACATCACAAGTAGGCAACCATTAAAGGATGTGTCCATGAATGTTTCTGCAAGGATTGGCTAGGGGAAGTGATCCCAACCTACTTTTCAATGTATTCTGCTTCTAACTCTGGCAGCTTGGCAATCAGAGAGGTGCATGAGACACTCAAGAAAAATTCTGGGCACCTGAATACAAGATGGACTTAAGCTCTGCCTGGTTGGAGTCATTCACAGGCAAAAGCCCCCAGGTGCAAAGTCCATGTCTTTGGGCTCCAGAGTGCACATGCCTCTTTGAACCTCAAACCAAGCAGCCCTTCCTCTTTTCACTCTCATCTCAAGGTCATTGGGAGTTAATAGAACATGGCCAAACTCAGCCCATGACTTCATTGTTGTATTTTCCCTATTTCCACTCACAAGTTGACCAGGACCATCACCAGTGAGCATACAAGACTGTTCGTGTGTCCCCCTTGAGTTTCATAAAATCCTGTCTCCATCATAACCAAATCCATCTGGACAAGAGGAAAATTATTCAGTGGGGATTCTATCTTACTCACCTCATTCTGGCACTAAGCACCCTCATGAAAGCTTGTAAGACAGCCTCTTACAAAGGGGTTTATCCTGATGTATTGACTTTTCTTGATGGCTCCAAGACAAACAGCTTGCACGATATTATCACAGCCAAATAGTCTGCTTTTTTTTTTTTTCTCCACCTGTTGTTCTTTCAAGAAGTATCTTCTGTTCCCCTAGCCATTCAGGTTGGTCTGCATATCTTTTCAATTGGGTCTTTCCCCACCTCTGTAGGTTCTAAGGAAACCCAATTCTTAAAATCCTCATTTAAGTGGGAAATACATTAAGCATATTAATTCAGGAGACCTCAAATGCGTGCATCTTGTCTTTGAAAAAGCATGTGAATATTGAATAAATGTTAACTTAATTCCATAGTGATAAATTCATTTGTTATCATTGTTAAGTGCTGTTGAGTCGTTTCTGACCCATAGTGACACTGTATAGAGTTTTGAAGGAGCAGCTAGTGAGCTTGTGGTTCAAACAGACTTTGCAGTACAGCACATTAATCCATACTGCCACATGAAATTCATTTTAAGGTTTTAAAATTACTTATACACTATAAAATCTATTCATTGTTGAAATAAACGTTTGTTGAAATATCTCAAGGTTTCTTTTCCTCTTTCTTTTTTATAACTTTTACTTTAAAATCTAATCAAGCCTGCTGCCAATGAGTCTAGTCTCACTCATGGAGGTCCCATGGAGTAAAGCAGGGCAGTTCTTTGGGATCTCAGAGACAGAAAAGTTCTATGGGAGTAAACAGCTTCAATTTTTTGCAAGGAACGGCTGGTGGACTTGAACTGCTGATCTTGTGGTTAATACTCAACACTCAATGCTTAAATATAGTAAGTCATGAGGGCTTCCTGTAATTGTTTACCTTTTTTAAAAAAAGTTATAATGGCTGTGGAGTTAGTTCTGACTCATAGCGATCCTGTACAGGGTTTCCGAGGCTGTAAATCTTTACAGGAGCAGACAGCCTCCTATTTCTCCCATGTACCAGCTGGTAGTTTCACAAATTTATTTGTTCTTCTGGCAGTCCATAGTACCTTCAATATTCTTTTCCAACACCAGAACTCAAATACATCTATTCTTCTTTGGTCTTCCTTATTTACTGTCCAACTTTCACAAGATGATTGAAAAATGAGATGATTGAAAAAACCATGCCTTGGTCAGGCTCACCTTAGTCAAACTGACATCTTTGTTCTTGAACACTTTAAAGAGGTCTTGTGTAGCAGATTTGCCTACTGCAATACGTCCTTTGATTTCTTGAATGCTGCTTCCATTAGTGTTGATTGTGGATTCAAGCAAAATGAAGTTGTCAACAACTTCAGTCTTTTCTCCATTTATTATGATATTACTGATTGGTCCAGAGGTAAGGATTTTTGTTTCCTTTACATTGAGGTGCTACACATACTGAAGGCTGTAGTTTTTGATCTTTATCAGTAAAGATTTTTAGTTCTCTTTGCTTTTTGAAAAGCATGGTTGTATTATTTGCATATCATAGGTTGTTAATGATCATCCTCCAATCCTCATGCCATGCTCTTCTTCATATAATCCACTTTCTCGGATTCTTTGCTTAGCACAGAGATTGAATAAACGTGGTAAAATAATAGAACATGAGTGCACACCTTTCCTGATTTTAAATGAGTCAGTATTCCCTCAATTTGTTTGAATGACTGCCACTTGGTGTCTATGTGCAGGCTTCTCATGAGTATAGTCAAAAGCCTTTGCATAGTCAATAAAACATCTTTTTTATATTCTCTGCTTTTGGCCAAAATCCATCTGATATCAGCACAGATAACTCTATTCCACATCCTCTTCTGAATCCAGCTTGAATTTATGGCCGTTCTCCATGGATGTACTGCTGCAGTAATTTTTCAATCATCTTTAGGAAAATTTTGCTTGCATGTGATATTAATAACATTGTAAGACGATTTCCTCATTCTGTTGGGTCACCTCTCCTTGGAATGGGCACAAATACCGATCTCTTCCATTCAGTTAGCCAGGTAGCTGCCTTCCAGAGCTGCATCAGTTTGTTGAAAGACTTCATTTTTAATCCATCAATTCCTGGAGGCTTGCTTTTCTCTAATGCCTTCAGCGTAGCTTGGACTTCTTCCTTCAGTACCATCAACTCTTGATTGTAGATTACTTCTTGAAATGGTTGCACATTGGCTGTTACTTTTTGGTACAGTGACTGTGTATACCTTCCCTCTTTTTTTTACACTTTCTGCATCATTCAATATTTTGCCCATTGTTGTTGTTGTTAACTGCCGTCAAGTCAGTTCCAACTCATAGTGATCCTGTATAGGGTATCTGAGGAATGACTGATGGGTTTGATTTGCCACATTTGAATTTTTCCATCAGTTCTTTCAGATTGAGAAATGCTGAACGTTTTCTTCCTTTTTGGTTTTCTTATTCCAGGTCTTTACACTTGTCATTTTCATAACTGCTTTGACTTCTGGAGCTGCTCTTTGAAATTTTCTGTTTAGCTCTTTTATTTCTTCATTTCTTCCATTCTCTTTAGCATGTCTACTATGAAGAGCAATTTTAGAGTCTCTCCTTATATCCATTTTGGTCTTCCTTCCTTCCTTTCTGTCTGTCTTCCTTTGTTTCTTTCTTCCTTTCTTTCTAATGACCTTTTGCTTTCTTCCTGTGTGATGTTCTTGATGTCATCCCATTGCTCCTCTAGTCCTTAGTCATTAGTGTCTATGCATCAAATCTATTCTTGAGATGGTCTCTAAATTCATGTTAGATATGTTCAAGGTCTTATAGACTTGTTTTAAATTTTTTCAGTTTCTGCCTGAATTTGAATATAAGCAGTCTGCTCCTGGCCTTGTTTTAGCTGATAGTATGGAGCTTTTCCACCATCTATTCTCACAGATGTAGTCAATTTAATTTCTGTGTATTCTATCTGGTGAGGTCCATATGTATAGTTGCCTTTTATGTTGTTTTAAAAAGGTGTTTGTAATGAATAAACCATTGTTCTTGCAAAATTCAATCATGTGATCTCCAGATTAATTTCTATCACCGAGGCCATATTTTTTAACTACTGACCCTTCTTTATTTTCAATCTTCACATCACAATAATCAGTAATTCTCAATATATCTTGATTGCATGTTTCATCAGTCTCAGACTGAAGAAGTTGGTAGATTTCTTCAACTTCATTATCATTGGTGCATAAATTTGAATAATAGTGGTATTAATTGGTCTTCCTTGTAAGCATGTAGATATTATTCAATCACAGATAGGATTGTATTTCAAAATAGATCTTGAAATATTCTTTTTGACAATGAATGTGATGCCATTCCTCTTCAATTTATTGTTCCTGGCATAGTAAATCATACGATTATCAGCTTTAAAAAGGCCAGTATCTGTTCATTTCAGCTCACTAATGGCTAGGGCATTGATCTTTATGTGTTTCCTTTCTCTTTTTTTGACAAATCCCAATTTTCCTAGATTCATACTTTCTACATTCCGTGTTCTGATTATTAATGGATGTTTATGGCGGTTTCTCCTCATCTGGCATTATGTCTGACAATGTTCCTCTGCTATTTAATTTTCTGACATTACATTTGATAATGTTCCACTGCTATTCATAAGGTTTTCAGTAGTCAAACATTCAAAAGTAGTCTGCCTCTTCTTCCTAGTCTAACTTAGTCTGGAAGCTTAGCTGAAACCTGTCCACCATGGGTGGCCCTGCTGATAATTAAAATACCAGTGGCATAGCTTCCAACATCGCAGCAATACAACAACACATGAGCTATCAAAGTGCTATAAACTGACAGATGAGTTGTATATCTTATGTAGTTGTTATGTGCCTTTGACTCGGTTTTGATTCATAGCAACTTGTATAGGGTTTCTGAGGAGTGGCTGGTGAGCTTGAACTGCTAACCCTATGATTCAAACCGACTTTACAGTCCAGTGCATTAATTTGCAACATTGAACCAGGATTCCTGTATATCTTCTAATGCACTTTTATAGAACACTTTGTAAATACACTGGCTACTTAAAAGTTAGCCGAGAATAGCCAAATTGCAAATGAACCCAAGTAAATTTTATGAGAGCGGGAAACCAAGACCAATATCTCCCCTTATGATATTATATGTTGCAACAGCATAACATTACCAAAACAGTACAACATAAAAAAAAAACACACACACACACACACACATATTCAAAAGTTACTACATAGTTTGATTTAGGTTAACTCATTTTAAAGTTACTGAACATTTTCTGAACAAACGCGTATTTCCAAAATAAGTCTGGAACTGCTGTCCGTTCCTCCTGCCAATGCTTGTAATGATTTCACCACTATCTGAAAACTAAGTTTACAGTGAAGTGGGGTACTATGTTTCTCAGCAAGTAGCCCAAGATCCCCATGGATCCCCCAACAAAGTGTACACAAATGACTCCAAGATTTCTAAAAAAAAATAGAATTAGTTCCCTTAAAATGCCCATACAGAGTTCCTATGTCAGAACTCCAACTAAAACTGTCCACTCGACAGCAGACAGAAATTATAAACAGAAAGAACAGATGCAGAATTTCTGATGGAGAGAAACACATAAATGAGACTTAAGATTTACTAAGAAGTCACAAGAAGCCCTGAAAAACAGGTTTTACATTCAAGAGTGCTTACCTTGTGGATTTCTCTTGGGCCTGTGGAGTATGGTGGTGTTTGTCTGCATCGACCAGTGTGTGGGCCTCTGGCGATCCTGCCAGGCAAGAAACTGTGAATACTGCTAATGATTTATCTACTTGAAATTGGTGTGAAAGAAACACCCCATTGTCAAAGATATAAATATTATGACTCTCTATTAAGTCTTAAGCACAAGTAGACACAAGACAAAGACAAACATAAATCACCTGGGTGAGGGAACTCATAGACACCATGATGAGTTTCCAAAGTTCTATCTCCATGCATGACCTTATATAGGCTACAAAGTAATATCCTCCCACACCCATGACTGACAGCAGCAGCCATGCATCACAAATGCATGCCACATATACAGAAAGCAGGAAGGCAACTACTGTAGATCGGAAAGCTTACAGTCTGAGGCTCTTGTGGTATGGCACCACAACTAGGCAACCATTAAAGGGTGTGTCCAGGAATGTTCCTGTGAGGGCTCACTGTGGGAAGTGGCCCTGAAACCTACTTTTAAATACGCTGCTTCTAACTCTGGCAGTTCAGCTGTCAAGGGTGCATGAGGTACTCAAAAAAAATTAGCATCTGAAAGTTTAGTCCTAGGCACAAGATGAAATCTCTGGTAGGCTAGAGTAGTTTACAGGCAAAAAGCCTTCAGATGTCATGTTATACAGCACATGTAAGCCACCACAGTATTAAAAATTGACATATGGTGGTAGATATACTCCCCCCACTGTTCTTTGTAGTTATGATCCTTTTTCTTTTTAACTTCTTTTGTAAAGATCAGATATTTTTAAAACTATTTTATTTCCTTTGCTCATTTATTAGCTAAATCTCTGTAAGTATTTGTTTTAGAATTTATCATATATCTCTCACTTATCACAGACTAGCCATTCCACTATTTCAAATTTTCTGTACTTGTCAACACGTATTTTACTTATCTGGGACCACTTTTGTCTCCGTTAGACTTTCCAGCTAAACATGGGAATCTCAGGAAAGGATCTTTCACTTTTAAAAGGAAAGTGTCTGAATTTCAAACTGCTGTTAGTATTTTCTCCAAAGAAAGCTTAACTTGTTGATTTAGAGCTCATTGTTCTTTTTTGTTTTCAGTCCATTCACATTTTGTTAATAGGCAATATCCAGCTTATAAGCAGAGATTCATTCTTAATTGTGTCTGTTAAGAATTTGTAGATCAGTCAGGACAGGTGCATAAAGTTCTTATTTAGTGTTACTTTCAAGCAAGAAGAGGTTCAAAGATTTTTCAATGATTTAAAAACTGCATGTGCAGCAAGCAAAAATGATTACTATGAAGAATTTCTTGCCAATAGGGGGTTGCTACCTCATTTCAAAGTGAGAACAAATTTACATAACATTAAAGTAGGACTATATAGGGTCACTGTGCATCGACATACAACAACAAAAGTAGGACTTCAAATACAGCTGTACCCTGCTCAAAGATGGCCGTTTATCATGACACTTTTAATGTGTATGACTCTCCACAGTCCTGCTAATAATTCAACCTCACACATCAGGCTCCTTAAAACGTTCACTATGACTCTGATGTGGTACTGTTGGGTAAACACTGGACTGCTAGCACAAGGTTCAAACCCACCAGGCGCTACAAGTCGGAACCAACTCTATGGCACTTAACAACAACAATGACTCTTCCAAGTCTCCCATTCCAGGTCTTTGACCCATAATTTTTCCCATTGTGGTTACTTTGACAAATCACCCAAATTGTAAAAATGCCATTCTTTTCCTCTTTTGCTTTGTTGGCCATGACAGAATCACTTTGAAGTCCTTCATTATGAACAAATAGGTTGTTGTTGTTGTTAAGTGCTGTCGAGTCGGTTCCGACCCATAGCAACCCTGTACAGGGTTTCTGAGGGTGTAAATCTTTACGGGAGTAGAAAGCCTCATCTTTTGCCCACGGAGCGGCTGGTAGTTTCGAACCGCTGACCTTAAAGTTCGCAGCCCAATTTGTAACCACTGCACTACCAGAGCTCCTTATGAACAAATAGGAGTTGTTCATAAATTGGACACTTGTAACCTGGGGACTATTTTGCTTTTGCTTTCAGATATTTCCTTTAATTTCTCGTAAGCCCAATTGTGATATAAAAGGTCCTGTTATGATTTACTCAGAGTCTAGTTGTACTGTAGTTCAGAAGACTTCCTGGTTTCTTGGATGCCACCATGATTAACTCTGCTTTCTCCAGTATCTATGTTATTTTTCCCTGTGCCTGTTATATAGGGTATATATTTAGACAGTTCTTTGCATTTTATTTCAGATAATTTTCTGAGTTGTGTCATTTTACTTCTCCTTCATTGCTTATTGTAGTTGTCGTTAGATGCCATTGAGTGGGAGCTGACTCACAGTGACTTTATGCAGACGCTTATGTGCCATCCTCAAAATTGTTATGCTTGAGACCACTGTGCCAGCTCATCTTGTTGGTGGTGTTTCTCATCTTTTATGGTCTGCCTTATTCACTGTCTAACTTTCACATGCACATGAGGTGATTGAAAATACAATGGCTTGGGCCAGGCAAGTCTTAGTCCAGAAACTGACAGCTTCTCTACACTCTAGAGCAAGTTTCAGAGTCTCTTCTGATGTCCATTTTGTTCTTTTCTTCCTTTTCTGTCCTTCCACAGTACAACAAACTGACAGATGAGTGGTGGATTCACAGCTTTGTGCTTCTTATAACTCAATTTTAATCTTTTTTTTTCAGAACTCATAGTCATTTTACTTTCATAAGAGAACAGAGTTGTTGTTGCTAGGTGATATGGAATTGGTTCTGACTCATAGGGACCCTCTGCACAATAGAATGAAACAATGCCCAGTCCTGCACTGTCCTCACAATTGTGGTTGTTTGAACTCCTTGTTGCTGCCATTGTATCAATCCATCTTGTTGAGGGTTTTTTTTTTTTGCTGACCCTCCACTCTCACAAGGATGATTCTTTTCCCAGGGACTGGTACCTTCTGTTTTGTCCAAAGTGTTGTTGTTAAGTGCTGTTGAGTTGGTTCTGACTCATAGCAACCCTAAATAGGGTTTTCGAAGAGCAGCTGGTGAGTTTGAGCCGCCGACCTTTGGTTCAAACTGACTTTGCAGTCTAGCACATTATTCTGTAGTGCCATACCAGCACTCAAAAGTACAGGAACAAAATCTAGCCATCCTGGCTTCTAAGGAGCATTCTGACTGTACTTCTTCCAACACAGATTTGTTTGTTCTTCTGGAAGTCCATGGTACTTTAAAAATTCTTCACCAGCACCAAAGTTCAAATACATCTATTCTCCTGTGGTCTTCCTTATTCACTGTCTAACTTTCCGAAGCATATAAGATGACTGAAAATATCATGACTTGGGTCAGGCTCACCTTAGTTCTCAAACTGACATCTTTGTTATTGAACACTTTAAAGAGGCTTTGTGCAGCAGTTTGCCGACTGCAATACGTTGTTTGACTTATTGACTGCTGTATCTGTAAGTGTTGATTGTAGATCCAAGCAAAATGAAATTTATGACAACTTCAATCTTTTCACCTTTTATCATGATGTTATTTATTGATCCAGTGGTGAGGATTTTTGTTTTTATTACATTGAAATGCAAGCCATACTGCAGGCTGGGATATTTGATCTTCATCAGTAAGTATTCATGTCCTTTGCTTTCACTAGGTAAGGCTGTGTAATATGCACATCGCAAGTTATAATGTCTCTTCCTCCAATCGTGACACTATGCTCTTCATATACTTCAGTTTCTCAGATTATTTGAATAAATATGGTAAAAAGATACAATCCTGGTACACACCTTTCCTGGTTTTAAAACATTCAGTAGCCCCTTGTTCTGTTCAAATGATTGCCTCTTGGTCCATGTACAGACTCCTCATGAGCACAATGAATTGTTCTAGAATACTCATTCTTTGCAATGTTATCCATAGTTTGATATGATCTACATAGTTGAATGCCTTTCTTTGTACAGCAAATTAAGCACAAGTAAACATATTTCTAGCATTTTCTGCTTTTAACCCAAATCCATCTGACATCAGCACTGATATCCCCCATTCCATGTTCTTTTGTGAATCTGACTTGAAATTCTGGCCTCTCCTTGGGGATGTACTGCTGCTGTCATTTTTGCATTATCTTCATCAGGATTTGACTTATGTGTGGTATCAGTGACATTGTTACGTGATTTCACATTCTGCTGCCTTGGCTTTCTTAGAACACAGTTGTTGTTGAAGTGCCATTGAGTTGGTTCTGACTCATAACAACCCTGTATAGGATTCCCAAGGAGTTGTTGGTAGGTTTGAACTGATGACCTAGTGATTAGTAGTCCAGTGCCTATCCTATGTCACTATACCAGGACTACTAGAAAAGTCTGTTGCTGTGTTGTTAAGTGCCATCAAGTTGATTCCAGCCCATAACAACCTACATAGAGTTTCCAAGGAGCGGCTGGTGAATTTCTTCTATTTCTTAGTGAACTATTTTATTTCATTTCTACGTATTCTTATTCTTTTGCTTGTTTAAAATATTGTGAACTTTTATAGCTTCTAATTGAGGGTCAGATTCCTGTTGAAATCTTTAAATTTATTAATTGATTAATAAATTTATTAATCTTCTTTGAATGGAATAACTAATGTGCACCTGCTGTTTGTAGTTTGGGGTACAACTGGTCTGAGTTGGTAGCGTGGGTGTTTTCCAATCAGGTGTATTGCCTCAGAACTCTTTCTCAGCAATTCATGTTATTTTCTGATCTCATGGCATGTTTCCTTCCAGGAGAGCAAGTGAACTAGTCAGAGTCATCTTGGATTTCAGTAAAGCCTAATGACTTATTATGGTTTTAAAAGTAATCATTGTAAATTTATTTCTGCTCAGCTGCATCTCATCTGGTCTTTGTTTCCATTTTAATCTCCTCATGTTACCTCCAGATGGTTTCCTAAGGTTATGTATTCCAGCCTCAGTGGAACTTTCATCTATGTCTCTTGGCACTGATGACTCTGACTTTCTTAGGAATATAAAATGAATCATTTGTGTACCACCTATGCCCTTATTCCTTCTCACTAATCCTCTAGTTTGTTGTTGTTAAGTGACCTTGAGTTGATTTCAACTCATAGCTACACTGTATAGAGTTTATGAGGAGTGGCTGGGGAATCTGAACTGCTGACTTGGTGGTTCAAACTGACCTTGCAGTCCAGCGCATTATCCCCAGTGCTACACATGGCCTTTAAGATATATTAATTTGGAGGTTTCTCCTTCACCTTAAAAAGTGATATAGGTAGTTTTTCTGGTATTTGTTTGGTTTGTTTTAGAAGCCCTTTCCTGAACTTGTAGATTTAGTATTCATTGCCATTTTCCCTTATTTGTTCCCTTTAGTAGATTCTAAGGATGTATGTACAATAAATATGCCTTTAATCTGACAATATTCCTGAAATTCCAAACCAAACACTTTGAGAGGGATAGAGTTAAATGTAATTCTCAGCCTGCTTCCTTTCCAATAGAACTCAGTAGGACCTTTCTCTGATGCGGTGTGATATGAGGACCTGCAAGCTAGCCAAATACCAACAGCAAAACAATGAGAGCAAAATTACATTAAATATTAGCTATTTCCAAGAAAAGCACTTTAAAAGTGATTCCACCCCCCCCTTCTTCACCCACCCATGCTATTTCAATTATAAAGAAATGCCACCTTGTACTCTCATTTCTAAAGAGCCCTGGTGGCAGTGTAGGATAACTACAAGGTTAACGGTTCAAACCTACAGCTCCTCTGCACCAGAAAAGACTTACAGTCTCAGAAGCTATATAAGGCTGCCATTATACATGATTTGATTTTGTAATGGGTATTTGGGGGCACAAAAGTACTATTTGAGCTTTTATTTATAGCCTTCCCTTTCTGTAGAATGCAGACATGAGCTAATGTTGAGAAGTGGATTCAACCTAAGGAGAAACACAGCAAGAATAATAACTAACTACTGTAGAAATGTAACAGCATGTCGTTAGGTTGCATTCTCTCCAGGTGGTACCATATTTAAATATGCCCCTAAGTATGTTGATATTAGAGTCCTGGTGTGGTACTATAAGTACCATACTGTTTATCAACAAGGTCAGTGGTTCAAATCTACCAGCCAGTCCTAGAAAACCCTATACAAGGTCACTATGAATCAGAACTAGAGGGCACTGAACACCAAAGTTGATATTTGAGTTGTTAAGGGGAAACCACAAGATCGGTGGTTCAAACCAACCAGCCACTCCTCGAAAACCCTATATAGAGTCACTATGAGTTGGAACTGATATGATGGCATGCAACAACAACAAGGGAAATCTGAACCGCTGACCTTTTGATTAGCGGTCCAGTGCTTATCCTACAGCATCAAGTTATCTAGAAGCTGGGTGTCAGATGTTTGGATAGGGGCAGAATTTCAGTGCTTTCCATAGGCACTAGTTTCCTTAGATATTCCTCTGAACATACTAGTTCTTTTCTCCCCATTTCAAGAAAATATTGTTTCCAGAGGGGCACACTACTACTTGCTGATGATCATTTAAAAAGGAAATGTGTTATCTACTTTCAAATCACTAAAAACAATGCACCCCTACTCCCAACCCCATTATCCAACTTGCCCTGGTCAGTTTGTGACAAAAATGCTAATTAGTGAAGCAATACTTCTGATTTTAATGTACCTACCACTTTGTTTTTCTTATTCATGTTGACAAAATATGTTCTGTAACTATTAAAAAAATAAGTTAAAAGAGCCTTGAGCTTTAAAATTTCTCCTACCATTTATTGAATGGCTAACATGAGCTAAATATTTCCCAAATGCAATAAGCTGATAAAATTGGATCTTTACAATTATGTTGAAACTTACAGACCTAAAAGTTTTATAAAATTTCTACAGTTAAAGACCTAAAAGTTTTCTAAAATTTCTACAACCAAGCCTACTTTCATGATGTGCTTACTGAATCATTTATAAGGCTCTTCAACTAAGTTTACCGAAATACTAAGGGCAATGAAGTTCAAGGCAGAAGCTTTCCATTGGAAATCTTGCACTACCATGTTCAGGCTTCAAACACTTAGCCTGAGATCCCATGCTATTCTTCCATTAAGGACAATGGGTCCCTGGCATTATTCCTATGATACAAACACATATTGCAGATTTTTTTTTCTTGTTTGTTACTGTTCACCTCCAGAGACAAAACTTTGACAGATATGACATGATTATTTTGAATTTCCTTCACAAAGAACTCAAACCTCTGTGTTGCCTGGCAGCAGGACGCAACTTCCTAGACTAACCAGCAAAAAGGGTGCAAAACAATATCAGAGAGAAAGGTCTGAAATACACTGTTTCAGAGGCACAATTCTCTGCAGTTTTCCTTTCAACATTTCAGAAAAGTTGGTTCACTTAAATTCCTCTTTCAGTAAGAGAACTGATTTATTGAATTAAAAGATTAGGTTCAGATTCCCCCCACCCCCACACTGTGAAGCTCATTGTTGTTGTTGTTAAGTGCCTTGGAGTCAATTCTGACCCATAACGACCCTGTATAGGGTTTCCAAGGAGCAGTTGGTGAGCTTGAACATTAGAGGGCTTCTAAATAAGCCTCCCTTAAGTAGATTCAGTTTAAATTTTTCTGTTAGCAAAGACACTTCATCAGTCTTGGCCACCTTTTGAACTCTTTCAGCTCAAAATTCCCTAAGTTCAAAAGTACTCAGAAGCTGATGATTAGAATTTAACTTTCTTCGAGTTTTTCAGGCGCATTTTAGCCTTTTCATCCTCTTTGTCTTTATTTATTTTTTTCCTTCTTGTGTTCTCCACATATATGCTGACCAAATTTTATTAAGATTGAGTGAAATGGTTGTTGTTGTTGTTTTTAAGTGCCGGTGAATCAGTTCTGACTCATAGAGACCCTGTAAAGGGTTTCAAAGGAGTAGTTAGTGGATTTGAACTGTCTTCCTTATAGCTTGAAGTCCAGTGTCGATCCTACAGTGGTACACCAGAAACGGTAATGGTTCTTAATGAAGCATTGCACAAGATCTACAGTGGTAATGGTGGTGTGCTCTGGAGTTGATCCTGACTCATAGCAACCCTGTATAGGGTTTCTGAGGCTGTAAATTTTTATGGGAGCAGAAAGCCTCATCTTTCCCCACAGAATGGTTAGTAGTTTCAAACTGCTGACCTTGAGGTTAGAAACCCAAATCATAACCACTACGTTACCAGAGCTCCCACAAGATCTATAGTCTTGTATAAAATGGAAAGAGAGAAAGAGAATCATGTGTTTTAGTATAGAAAAGAGGTGGAAAAGTCCATAAAATCAGAGGCTTGATCTTTCTATGATAGTTGCAAAACCACAGGCAGTATATAATTTTCCTTCTACAGGAGTCTTACAAATGCATTGTTGAGTAATTCTCAAAGCCCAATAGACACTTTTTCATCTTCAATTCTTTTGTTAAGTGGGTATATTTTATTTTCATGTCAACCATCACTAAGTAATGAAAACCATTTGAAAACGAACTGAGGAATTAAGAATGAACATTACTGACTTGGTTCCTTATTTGTTTTCTTTATCCTGTGTCTCCTCATTAAAACATTTGATTCTATTCAGAATGTAACCACCTCTCAATGTTAGCTTGCCTTCCTTTAACAGCAGTCCAATCCATCCAGACATCTTTTCTGTACGACTGCATATTTCAAAACCTAAATGATTTCCCTACTTCTACCATTACATCCACATCATTAAGCAAGCACTCTTAAACTCTAAATTAGAGCATATCAGTCCATTACTTACAACTCTTCAATTCCTTTCCACTGAACTTGGATTAAATCCAAGCTTCATGACATGATGTTCATGTCTCTGTAGATTTGGCTCTTGCCTATCACTCTAACCACATCTTTAATCACACTTGGCCTACTGTGTTTCTGCCACATTAGCCTCTCTTCCCTAAATAGACCATGCTACTATTATGGTTGCTTCTGCTTTAACAATTCTTCCAGTGTTTGGGTGGCAGGTGTATCATTCCATTATTGACTTTTTTTAAAATGTATTTTTGTTGAAAAGATATACATCAAAACCCACTTCCACACCAGCCATGGTTTCTAGACATAATGATCAGTGATATTGTTTACATTCTTCACATTGTCAGCATTCTCTTTTTTTCTGTTCTAGATGTTTCATATCTACTTACTTAATCTCCCTGCCCTCAAACTTTTTCACCTATACTTTAAAATTGCTGTTGACCTTTTGGTCTTATGTATATACATTTTAAAAAAGTAATGCAATATTCAAGGGTGACAATCTTTCCTCTTTGTTCTTAACTGTTATTTAATTTAAAGGTTACTTCAGGGAATAGTTTCAATTCAAGGTTTGAAAAGCACTCAGAATCATAGTCTTGGGGACTCCTTCAGATTCAAAAGATTCAATAGTTCTGGATTCTTTAAGAATGTGAAGGTCTAGTCCACATTTTTCTCACCTTTTATCAGAATTTTTCTAATATGTTTCAGATCAGAATATTTAGAACTGGGAGCCAGCCACCATCTAGTTCTTTTGGCCTCGGAGTAGAGGTTCTTTTCTTCTTAAAGAGACTTCTGTAATCACCCAGCCTAAATAAGCTAGTTCTCATTTCTATTCCTATTGTTTACCCTTATTCTATTAGCCAGTTGTTGTTGTTGTTGTCTTTATAACACTTAACTCCATATGGAATTCTCTTACCTATAAATATATTTCCTAATTTACTGTTTGCCTTCCTCACTCAGAATTTTAAATTCACATGAGTGGGATACTCATCTATCTTATCGTTTGTAATATCCTCAGTACCAGGACAGTGGCTATTATACTGTATTGCTCAAAAAAATGTTTGTTGAATAAATAAATATTCAAACAGAGTCATGCATTGAGGAAAACAAAAAAAGGATACATGGCATCTCTTATTTAGAAAGCAATTTCTTTATGATTGATCCATAATCAGAAGACTTATCTCTAGCAAACCTGTTGTTATGAACAGAAAAATATTTAAATAGCACACCCACTTGTCATTTTAGTAGCCAAGAGTTTACAACTTCTCAGCTACTCAGAAAAATAATACCTGGCAGCTGTGTTTAAAATAAACACTAAAAGAAAAAGTGCCTAAATGTGTGTATGACAAAAACCACACAGGAAACCCATTTTTAGAGCAAAATATCATCTGAGTCTGTTTAATTAGTATCTCTGCTTATGCCAAATGTGTCATGGTAGTCTCTTCAGCACTTCACCTAGGATTTATTTATTGTCTAGGTTGTAACACAATTTAGTTTTCAAAGCATAATAAGAAATGTAAAATAATTAGTGGCTCAATATTTATTAATCATTCAGGGAAATCAAGTGGCAGAAAAATGGGGGAGGGAAAAGAAAGAATCATGGTAGAATAGTAAATTATTCACTGAAGAGGATTCCTGAATAACTTTTGCCCCTTTGAAAACTTCAAATACCTAATTATCTTCTGTGCACCAAACAGGTACTCTAAAGTTGCTTGTCAAAACCTACTTTGTTAACTAGGGATACCAAGGAACAAAGTTCTGTGTTTTAGCCATTTTTGGATTATTGGTTAATAGTAGAGTAGAAAACTTGTAATTAAATTAGCAATGTCATAGCAATATTATAAAATTTGAATCCTATGCTGTGTAAGTTAGAAATTAGAAAATAAGAAAATTGAGACAGAAAGATCAAGAGATTTACTTAACTTCAGAAACTAAGAGCCAGGTGGAACCTGTAAAATATATACTTTTGTCTGCATATATTTAAATCTTGTTCTAATTTTTCTCTTTTTCCTCATTTATTAATAAAGAATGTGGAATAGAGGTTTCTGTTAGAAGAGAAAGTAATTAGTTTATTTGTGCTTGGCATTAAATATGGTGGTAGTAAATTTATTCTTTCCAGAAGAAATAGTTTATGAACATGAATAAAAATGACTTTTTAGAGGCTTTCTGCTCCCACACCAAAAAAGTTTTGAAGCCGTGGAAACCCTGTACAGGGTAACCTCTCTATGACTTGAAACTGATCCCATGGCAATTAACGACAACATTAGAGTTATGTTCTAATAATTAATAAAATACTAGTGTTGGAAAGGACTATACAGGAGATGTTATTTAATCTCTCATATAATGCAGAAGTACCTTTTAAATTATTCCTATGAGCTGGAGGTATAGAGGAGTCATATGTGCTGCCCTTCTGTTGTCTCTTATGAACATCCGTTACATAGATTGTAGTGTTTATCCTCACAAGACTCTAGCATCCTGGTCACAGCTGAGTGGACTGTGGATGGGTAGCTGTGACAAAGATAGTATCTGGAAAAAACAATCTGCAAAATAATATGGTGAGAAAAAACGAATAGTAATATACCATGTTCAATACTGACAAGACATCCAATGAAAGTTTTTACTAGGAAATTATAAGCATCTTTGGGAACCCGGTGGCTCCATACCATAAGTAATAGATTGCAAGTCAAGTCACAAAGTCCTCTGTTCCAGCCCATCGTCCATGCCACAGAAGAAAGATGGGGCTTTCTGCTTCTGCAAAGGTTCAAAAGCCTTGGAAACCCTATACAAGGTCGCTAAGAGTCAGAACTGACTCTATAGCACTTAACAACAGTAAGTATTTTTATTAGGAAGTTATAAGTATCTTTGTGACTTCATGCTTTTTAGGAATCTTTTTGACTCATGGCTTCCTAATCCATAAAGTAGGTTAGATAGCATTCATCTCAGAACATTCTGTGAATATTAAAGAAGATAGTGCATTTGAAGCACGTCTCTTAGTGATGACTCAAGCAAAGTGCTAGACCTATGATTCTTCTTTTTCTTATGTCCTTTTGTTAAGATTTGAGTGTACTACTGGAATGTTTGATGTCCTGGTGTGGTGCTGCAGGATAATGCAATGGACCATCAAATTGGTTTGAACTGCAGGATCGGCAGTTCAAATGCACCAGCTGCTCCTTGGAAACCACATACAGGGTAGCTATGAGTCGGAACCGACTTGATGGCACTTAACAACAACTGGAGTGTTCATGACTTTTTTCCTGAACATATTAGTGTATTTACTTGTGTTGTTATTGTCATCAGTGGCCATGTCTTAGTTTCTGATTAATGGCAAATCTATGTATTTCAGAGTAGAATGATCCATAGAGTAGAATGCTGATATGTTTTTGGAATCTGATCACTGGTTATGTGTTCAGAGGTGCTCCCCTGTTGGTTTGACTCACTGGCCTTTGGCTAGTGTCAAGAGTTTACCATTTGTGCTATTCCATTTACTCATGTTAAGTGCACAATTATTCAGTAGAATTACCAGCCATCCTCTCTATTTGGTACTTCCTTTATTTTTCACAGTATGTGACTTAAGGTTATTGTTGTCTTCTCCTCAAATATTGAACCAACTCAGTGGCACACCACCACCACCACTACCACCAACACCCATCATTCAAATATCAAATTTAAACTCTACTTTGTCATTTAAGTTTTAAGTCTAATTAAGTAGTAATTTCTTAAGAGTTCTTGATACACTAGTTAACCCTGACCTTTTCCATTTGTCATTTCCCACTACAACCTTTTTCTCACTCTTCACTGAGTGACATCATATTAGTTCTAGGTTTTTTCAGACTTCTTTGGTTGTCTCAATTCTACCTCTAAATCAGATGCAAGGGCTTGCCTACAGAGATGAAGAGCTGTTTACAATAAGTAATTATTCCAAATGAGAACTCAATTTCAAATGGACTCTTGACTGTTATTTGCAAAGCTTCTTCAGATGTGTGTGTGTGTGTGTGTGTGTGTGTGTTTGTTCTCTTTCTATTTTGCCTTTCGAATAAATTAAAAGAATGAAAGACACATATGAGAATGAGAAGGAGACTAGAACCATATTTGCAACCTCTCTTTTTGGGTAGACTATTTTTATAGAAGAAACATGGCTTCCCCTTTTCTTCCCCACCCAGGTGTCTAGGGAATCCCCAGGGAATTGACCAGATGTCTCTTAGGGCTACACTGTGCAGTGACCCAGAAAACAGCAATGGTAATTGGAAAAGAACCAGTGGAGCAAGAAACTGGCAGAACCACTACATTGTTTCTATAAGGGTGAGCCAAAAATTATTTACTCTGGCTGTAGAATTTATTTTACCTAACTTCTATAAAAGATAAATACATAATTGTTGACATCATCTCCTTGCTTTTCAACACACTTTGTCCATTTGTCAACAAGCTTTCATATTCCCTTATTTTAAAATGTTGTAGGCTGAATTGTGAGCCATGAATGAGCTGCTGTCTTCACTTCTTTGTCAGAGGTGAGTCTTTGTTCTCAAAGGGCTGCCTTCAGGGGAACAAACAGCTGAAAGTCCAATGGAGCAAGATCAGGACTATAGGGATGGTCCTTTAATACATCAAAATGAAGTTTTGGCAGTGTGCCAACAGTGTGGGCAGAGGTGTGTGGACATGCATTGTCATGCAAGATCATAGTGCCCTTGGATTGCAGTCAGAAGTTTAAGCTTCAGTAACAAACACTGTTGATTGTTGAACCTTTTTCCCGATAGTGTTCTATTACTGGCCCTTTAGAATCTCAGAAAACTGCAAGAATCAATTTTGCAGCTGACGGTTGACTTTTGAACTTATTCTTGGTTGACAATTGAGGATGTTTCCATTCCATACTCTGCCGTTTGCAATCAGGATCATAAAGATGAATCCATGTCTCCTCACCAATAATGATTTTTTAAAAAAGAAACTTTTACATTCTGTTGAGTTCAAATATTGTTTGCAGATGCCCACGTTCACACCTGCACAGGAGTGACCTTTAATGGAAAGTGCTGATAAGATGGTACAGGCACCAGAAGTTTTAATGTAACTGGAGTGCAGATAATTTTTGACTCAATCTTGTAAATTTGCAACTTCCAACCATTTGAAATATTGTTATTGTTGGTGATGTTCTTAGGTATCACTGAGTTGATTTCAACTCATGGTAACCCTCTGCACAACAGAACACAACACTGCCAGGTCCTGCAGCATCCTCATATTTGTTATGTTTGAGCCCATTATTGCTGCCATTGTGTCAATCCATCTTGTTGGGAGGCTTCCTCTTTTTCACTGATCCTCCACTTTAGCAAGCATGATGTCCTTCTCCAGGGACTAGTCCTGAAAACATGTCCAAAGGACATCCTTACTTCAAAGGAATATTCTGACTGTGCTTCCTCCAAGAACAATTTGTTTGTTCTTCTGACAGTCCAAGGTACTTTTAATATTCTTCTGGAACAACATAATTCAAATATATTGATTCTTCTAAGGTCTCCATATTCATTGTCCAATTTAACATGAATATGAGGCAATTAAAATTACCACAACTTGGGTCAAGTGCACCTCAATCCTCAAATTCGTATCTTTGCTCTTGAACACTTTAAAGAGATCTTGTGCAGCAGATTTGTCTAATGCAATACACCCTTTGATTTCTTGACCTTTGCTTCCATGAGTTTTGATTGTTGATCAGAGTAAAGTGAAGTCTTTGACAACTTCAGTCTTTTCTCCACTTATCATGATGTTATTTATTGGTCCAGTTGTGAGGATTTTTGTTTTCTTTACATTGAGGTGCAATGCTCAGTGAAGACTGTAGTCTTTGATCTTCTTCAGTAAGTAGTTGAAGTCCTCTTTACTTTCAGCATACATGGTTGTGGCATCTACATATCACAGGTTGTCAATGAGTCCTCCTCCAAACCTAATGCCACATTTTCTTCATATAAGTCAGCTTCTTGGGTTATTTGCAGGGTATACAGATTAATAAATATGGTGAAAGTATACAATCCTGACACACATCTTTCCTGAGTTTAAACTATTCAGTATCTCCTTGTTCTAACAACTGCCTCTTGGTCTATGTACAGGTTTCTCATAATCAAAAGTATGTGTTCTGGAATACCCATTCTTTGCAATGCTATCCATAGTTTGTTTTGGTCCACACATTTGAATGTTTTTGCATAGTCATTAAATCACTAGTAAACATCTCTCTGGTTTTCTCTCTTTTCAGCCAAAATCTATCTGATATAAGAAATGATATCCTTAGTTCCAAATCCTTTTTTGAAATAGGCTTGAATATCTGGCTGCTCCTTATAGATGCACTGCTGCAATTGTTATTGGCTTATCTTCAGCATAAATTTACTTGCAGCTGATATTAATGGCATTGTTCAATGATTTCCAAACTCCATTGGGTCACCTTTTTTTGGAATGTGCACAAACATGGATCTCTTCCAATTTGTTTACCTGGTAACTGTCTGCCAAATTTCTTGGAATAGGCAAGTGAGTGCTTCAAGAGTTTCATCAGTTTATTGAAGCATTTCCATTTGTACTCAGTCAATTCCTAGAACCTTGTTTTTTAACAATGCCTTCAGTAGCTTGAGTTTCTTCATCCAATACCATTGGTTCTTGGTCATATGCTGCCTCTTGAATGACTGATCATCAATCAATTCTTTTTGGTACAGATACTCTGTGTATACCTTCCATCTTATTCTCATGCTTCTTTCATCTTTCAGTATTTTGCCCATAGAATCCTTCAATATTGCAAGTAGAGACATTTTCTTCAGTTCTTTCACTTGAGAAATACTGAGCATGTTCTGCCTTTTTGATTTTCTAATGGCAGGTTATTGCACTTGTCGTTACAGTATTTTACTTTATCTTCTCGAGCTGCCCTTTGAAGTGTTCAGCTCCTTTACTTCCTCAATTCTTCCATTTGCTTTGGCATCTTCATGCTGGAGAACAAGTTTCAGAGTCTTTTCTGAATTCTATTGTGTTCTTTCCTGTCTTTTTAATGACCTTTGTCTTTCTTCATGTATGATGTTCATGATGTCATCACACAACTCTACTGGTTTCAGGTCATTAATGCCTAATGCATCAAATCTGTTCTTGATACAGTCTCTACATTCAGTTGGGGTATACTCAAGATCATATTTTTACTGTTGTGAACTTGTTTTAATATTCTTCAACTCTAGCTGAATTTGCATTTAGCAGTTGATGGTTTGTTCCACTGTTGGCCTCTGGCTTTGACTGATGGTATTCAGCTTTTCTAACACCTCTTTCCACAGATGTAGTCAATTTGACGCCTGTGCCTGTCTTCTGGTGAAGTGCATATGTGTGTTGCTGAAAAAAGGTATTTGCAATGAATAATTCATTGGTCTTGCAAAATTCTGTCATGTGCTCTCCAGCAATGTTTCTATCACCAAGACTATATTTTCCAACTATTGATCCTTTCTATGTTTTTAGCTTTTGCATTCCAACCTCCAGTAATTATCAATGCATCTTCATTGCATATTTTATCAATTTCAGACTGAAGAAGTTGGTAGAATTCTTCAATTTCATCACCGCTGCCTTTAGTGGTTGATGGGTAAATTTAAGTAATAGTGGTGCTAGCTGGTCTTCCTTATACGCCTAAGAATATTATCTTATCACGGACAACATTGTACTTCAAGGTTGATCTTGAAATGCTCTTTTGGAGGATGAATTCAATATCATTCCTTGTAGTTTTTTTCACTCCTGGAGTGTCAATCCATCTTGACACTCATACGATTGTTGGATTCAAAATAGCCAATACCAGTCCATTTCATCTCATTAATGCATAGATTATCAGTTTGCAGTGTTTCATTTCATTTTTGATGACTTACAGTTTTTCTAGATTCATACACATATATTTCATGTTCCAATTATTAATGGGTATTTTCAGCTATTTCCTACCATTTTGAGTTGTGTCACATCAACAAATGAATATCCCAAAAGCTTTATTCCATTTTGATCATTAAGGTCAACTTTACTTTGGGGAAGCAGCTCTTCCCAGTTATATTTTGAGTGCTTTCCAATTTTAAGTCTCATCTTTCAGTACTATATCTGACAATTGTTGTTGTTAGGTGCCATCGAGTCGGTACCAAGTCATAGCAACTTTATGCACAGCAAAACGAAACAATGCCAGATCCTGGGCCAACATCACTACTGTTGCCACGCTTGAGTTCATCGATGCTGCCACTTGGCCAATC